>NW_026260078.1:164850-708233 GCF_024291825.1 Alternaria postmessia
GGGGTAAACCACAAAACCCCCCCCCCCCCCCCCCCCCCAAAAAAAAAAAAAAAAGCGGAGTAAGAAACGACGACATGATGACATGAGTCTCAGCTGAGCAGAACTGGGTTCGGGTGTTCATCGTCTGCTGCACGCTCTTTGAGGGGCTGTACGTATAAAATAATGAACAAGGAACATGCCTGAACACATTATGCATGCTTGCGAGTGTTTTGATTTATGGGATCTGCGAGACTAAGATGGTGTGTCTAGCCGTAATGGACAATGTGTACAGAACGCGGTTTATCATATAAACATCCTTGGTATAGATGGTGGTACCACAGCGGAATCAAGTCCGAAGCCAACTGAATCAGCTCGATTGCGAAAAGGGAGTTCATGTTCATTGTTCATGTTGTGTAATACTTGCACTCCTCATAGTGAATGCATGCACGCGCATCTATGCTTGTATAACCACTCCGTTTCATGCACTCGTCCGTCCACAAGCCGTCTCCAGCCGCTGTTCGTAATAAGCTTGGTCTATGATGCGCCGCCGCCGTTCTTCCGGAATGACACTTTCTCCACTGCGACATTTTCGTTGCCTTCGGCATCCTTGCGTAGTTGGTACACGTACAGTACGAGAACATCGCCCTGAACCTGATTTTTTGTTAGCCTGATAGCCTAGTGACTCTTGTGCTGTTTGCTGCTCTTTGTGTGACCAGCTGTGGGTAAACTGACATCCATCAATACAAAACTCGGTGTAGGTTCCTCATCCTCAGTCCACCATCCCGTACACATGGCCCCTGTCGCACTTCCTGGATTGACGAAGAACTTGCCCTCCATTTCATACGCCTCGAACTTGTGTGTGCCGCCCCATAGCAAGACATCGACATCCATCTGCCGCGCCGCTATCAGCAGACTGTCGCCATCGCCGGGTGGTATGATGGTGTGGCCATGTGTGAAGCCTATGCGTAGACTGCCGTGCGTGACTACTTTTGACAAGGCGAGATTAGGTGCTTCGACGTCGAAGTCACCCTTCACGATTTGTAGGTCGGGCGCGATGGCGCGCAGGAATTCGTAGGTTTCGCGGTCGGTAATGTTGCCCAGACAAAGGATTTGGCCGATCTTTCCAGGCGCGAGCAGTTTCTTGAACTATAGGGCCGTGTAAGCGCATGCGCGAAGTCTACTAGACAAAAGGTGCGGTTGTAGCAGGTCTTGACGGTGGTTGCGCGTGACAGAGACAGAGCAAAGCGTACCTTTGCCGGTATATCCTATGTAGCCTGTAAGTTTGTGAGGTCTAGCGTCGTGCAGGTTAGGTGTCGAAACATACTGAAGCTCGGTCTGGTATGAAGAGGTCGCCCAGGACCAGCACCAGTCGCGAAGCCATTGCAGCGGCGCGGTTGTATCTTTGTGCGCGCAACACGTGCTACAGGATAGCTCAGTTGTATGCGGAGCAGGACAGAGCGACTCCCAAGGTACGACGGGGATACAGCGGAGACTTACGGGGGTGTTGCGCAAGCTAGAGGTGGGTGTTGGGGAAGCTACCTATGCTGTCACTGGGCGGGCTCCAGTGGCAGAACCACAGCCTTGGCAGGAACGCCCAACAGCGCCACCATGTAGAAATATCACTTTGCTGTCATAGTACATGAGGATATGTACAATATCACCAATATACATGTATAATTTCAAGCAGCAACAGACCTCCAATCGTCTCCACCCTCTTCCACATCGCCGTACCAGCCGAAAAGATGCGCGGCATACTCTCCAGCCAGGCCCAGGCTGATGGCACCGCCAGTGAACCATGCACCATTCACGAACCACCACCAACAGTTCTTGACCTCCTTCAGCTTCACTCGTCGAATCATGGTGCCCAATGTGGCTGCGGCTCCCCCAACAGTTCCGACAAAGAAGACAGGCCCTAACCCTGCCGCGACTCCTGTAGCGGATAGTAAGCCAAGCTGGACAACAGCGAGACCCGACAAGACCACTTTTGTTTCCTTTTCGTGCTTGAGCGCGATGCTCTTGATGCCAGCTTTGGCATCATCCTTTATGTCCATGTGTGCGTAAATCATATCGTACAGAATGGTCCATGCGACGTTACTAGCGTAGAGGCAAGCTGCCGCTGTAAGTGCTGCTTGGTTCGCCAGTAGGTCGACTCCAAGAGCTGGGAAACCCATCATCGCACCCCAGGAGAAGGTGAGTCCGAGAACGAATTGAGGATAGTAGGTTACTCTTTTCGCTAGAGGATAAAGAGTGACCAATACAAGGGACGGTGTCGCGTACCAGAAGCACTCGAAGGGTAGCGACAGGAGGACAGCCAGACCCGTAGTAAGCTGTCCCCCAAGGAAGACAATAGCCTGCTGAGGTGTAATTGCTCGTCTAGCAAGTGGACGTAACCGCGTTCGTTCGACATGTGGATCAAGGTTTCGGTCCCAAAGGTCATTGATAGTACAGCCAGCACCTCTCATAACAAGAGCTCCTGTGAAGAAAAGGGCGGTTGTACTGATGACGGCGGATGGTGCAGCAAGGGGGGTCGCCATAGTTGCAGCGAGGAGTGTGCTGAACATGCAAGGAAAGAAGAGGTAATATGTGCCGACCGGGTTGTGCAACCTCATCAGCTCACCATATGGAACGGCTTTTTGAGGCAGGTAAGATAGGAAGCCAGTAGTGGGTGGCTTGTACTCGGGAAGTGACCTCGACGGTCCATTGTGTTGTGCTACCACCGTCGCCAGTCTTGATTGCAAAGATGCCCGATGTTGTGTAAACGGCTTGACGAGCTGAACAGATTGTGGACGGGAGCCTGCAAGTGATAGATATGTCGACAACTGCCTTTGTCTGTGAGTAGAGTGAAAAGTGGAATGCTTTCTAGCGAACTGCCGACACATAGCCAAGGGCCGCGCTGCATGACGTGGTAACGCCATGTTTGGTGTTTTGCCGGTTAAAAGCGTATGTGGGTTCGTATACAAAGATACGCAAGTCAGTCACTTGTTCCTCGTTTGCTGTAGTATCGTTTGGGATCCCGATTTTTAAGGTGCTACCTTCAGCATGAAGACATGCATGTAAGTGAGAACTTGGGCGCCCAACTAGGAAAGTCAGCCTGGTCACAGCCGGGCGTTCATTTCGATCATCCAGATTGGTGAGAGTGAGTGGGGAAAGTGAAAGTTGCAGCGTTCGCGCTAACTCCCGACAGCACGTGACAGCTTCCGCGCCGCTCAGAACATGGTTCCTCGGTCGCGTCCACATCCCGATAGCTCTCACCATGCCGTCGCCGGATCGATTGCGGCTCACCTTTTGCGGCGACACTCGCTCCCTGGACGATCGCGACCGCACGTGCGAGCTTACTTTCTGCAATACCAGCTGTTTGCAACCACGACGCCGCCGCGGAGGTGTTTCCTGCTCTCGCGACCCCACACCTCATACGCGACTGCGGATGGTAACTGGTGGCGCGCACGATGCCGGCTGCGCGCCCCAGGGCATCCTTCGAGCCGATACCACCAGACTTCGATGTGCGCACCTTTGTGGAGAATGCGGACAATTTCCAATATGTCGACCGCATTTCGTATGAAATGATCGCCAACAACGGCATCGAAGCCTTCGAGAAGCTCGTTTTGCTACACGTCGTCATAGGCGGTAAACCTCTGGTAATCGACGGCTTCGAGGAGGTGCTGGATCCTTGGACTTTTACGCCTTCGTGGCTGCGTGACAACCATGGCGACAAGGGTAAGTGCGCCCCTGCGCAACAATCGACACGCACACCTAACAGATGGATAGTCGAGAATGCGCGAAATCTATCGACCAAGGAGAATATCCCTCTTACCATGAAGCACTACCTCAAGCATATGACGAAGCTCACCGAGCAATTCTTCGACGGCCCAGACGTATACCGCGACAGAGCGAGGCAGCGAATCTATCTTAAAGATATCGACTGCCCTCAAGTATGGCATGATAAGCTGAAAGAGCACATCCCTTCGGGGCTTTTCTACCTCAACGAGAGCACAGGTGAACCTGGTGGTCCCGGTGCCATGGACGAGTTGGGCGGTCGCAAAGGGCGAGGCATTGGGCGGGCTGGAGACCTCATGAGCAGCCTACCACCGGACATGCGCGCCGAGAACCTCATGTGCTACATCGGCCACGAAGGCACCTACACCCCGTCTCACCGAGAGATGTGCGCTTCTCTGGGTCAGAATATCATGGTGAACGCTTCAGGCACTATCAGTGAAGACGGCAAGCAGGAGCGTCCCGGGTCATCTATATGGTTCATGACTGAAAGCAAAGACCGCCATGTGGTTTCCGAGTATTGGCTTTCGGTGCTGGGCCATGACATAGAAGTGGAGAACCACTTCGCACAGCTCATCGCCTGGAAGAAGGCTCCGTTCCAGACTTATGTCGTGGAGCAACGGCCGGGCGACTTCATTCTCATCCCACCACTGGCGCCTCATCAAGTATGGAATCGGGGTACCCGTACTATGAAGATCGCCTGGAATCGCACAACCGTCGAGACCCTAGAACTCGCGCTGAACGAAGCATTGCCCAACTCCCGAGTCGTTTGTAGAGACGAGCAATACAAGAACAAGGCCATTATCTACTACACCCTCTTAAAGTACTCCAGTCTCATCAAGTCTGCCCGCGCACAAGTCGAAGCAGGAGGTGAACAAGCAGTTGCGATCCAATGCTCTGTCAGAATAAAGCAAGTCCAGAAAGACTTCAAGAAGCTCTTCGACCTCTACAAGATTGTACTGCTGTCCGAGATGTTCGTACAAGATTCACGAGAACACCCTGAATTTCTCCCTTACGACAGCAACGTAACTTGCGCGTATTGTAGATGCAACATCTTCAATCGCTTCCTTAGCTGCAAATCGTGCAAGAACCTGTTTAGTTCCGAGATCGAGGAGCCATACGACGTTTGCATGGACTGTTACTGTATGGGTCGAAGCTGTGGATGTCAATCGGGGTACACATGGGTTGAGCAATGGAAGTGGAAGGACCTCGTTCATAAATATGAGGAGTGGCGCGCTCAGATTATTGACATCGATGGCTATGTCCATGAGAAAACTCCGCTTCCGTTACAAGAAGAGCGAAGATATCTCGGCAAGAAGACCTTGGCCCAGGTCTGTCAAGAAGAATTACGAGTTCGGCCGTTTGTGGATATCAAGAACCCGCAGCCTGAGGCCGTATCTGACGACGAGGAACCTGTTGTTGACAAATACGGCAACGTCAAGAAGAGTGCGAACAAGAAATCGAAGCAGTGGCTCTCAAAGCACAAATCCTGCCATTTCTGTCTCCACCGACATCCGAAATGGAAGATGGCATTCTGCTCAAGCTGTGATCTGGCCTATTGCTACGGCACGCTATTCCGAGCGCACGATACAATGCCGGTAAATATCATGGAAGCTTTCAATTGGAAGTGCCCTCATTGTATGAGAGTTTGCAATACAGGTGCTTGCCGACGTGATCCCCGACAACATCCATACGAGCCTAAAGGAACTTTGCTAGGTCACGATACCAAAAAAGTGGCAGATCCACGCTCAGTAGAGTGTCTCGTCGACTTTAGTGTCTCTAACCTGAACTGGCTAAGAGAAGAAGAAGGCATGGTACAGAATGCAATGCAACGACGAATGCAGCAGGCGGAGATAGACAAGATGGCGGATCCTTCCCTCGATGCGAGATTTGTCGAAGACGATGACCAGAACTACACCCGATACGGCATCACGTATTCTCCTATGGAGGATGCTAATGGTGTTCCTGATGAAAACGGTGATGGGGGTGTGAGCGGTGCTCCATACTATCACGATCCCGGCATGGCTGGAGAAATTCCTCGTTTGGGTCAGAAGCGTGGTCGCGAAGAACATGAAGAAGCAGAGAGTAGCCACCGGAAAAAGACCAAGGCAAACAAGCAAAAGAAGAAGAAGAAGGACGATGATGCTTCGCCCTTACAACCAAAGAACGCATCTGGCAAGCAATATCAGAAAGAGGTCCAGAGGAAACTGCTCGAAGACGCTAAACGCGAAGACAGATTCATCTTGGTTGCCGCAAAGATGAAAGGCAAATCAAAAGTGGTGAAGCTGTCTTTGGCTACTGGCCATCTTGACCGGATTCGTCAAAGACTAGTTCCCACGCGCGCACCAACCGTACAAGGTACTCCAGAGGAAGCCGATGCGTCTGGTGACATGCAGTCTATCTTACAATCCGATGTTGTACCGAAGCCTAACGCCCTGAAGAGTGGGGCCGAGAAGGATAAGGACGCGAAGACATATCGTGTTCGTGTAGAAGAGGACGAGGCGTACTCCACACGCAAGCGCAATCCAGAAATTAATGGCTCCGCGAAACCTGGAAGGCCTCGTGGCTCTAAACGTTTCGAAGAGATCACACTCGATTCAGACGAAGAGTTTGGCGGTGATAACGATGAGCCTGAATACACTGGTCGCCCACGTGGTCGCACGTCAAACTGGTTGGCCCGGAGGAATGAATACGAGGACGCCCTGCCCACTGAACTGCCATCCGACTTCAGAGACGGAGCTATAAGGCCCAACCGGGAGAAAGACCGAGAGCGAAGCCGCTTGTACAACGAGCGTCGAAGATCTTCGCCAATAAAATCGAAAGCTGGGATCAGGCCTACGGAGTCATCATCAAAGGACCCAGAGTCAAACAGCACTGGCGATGTGTCTGACCATATTTCTAAGCAAGACGACATTTATGAGGAGGATAACTGTTCCAGCGAAGCGTTCATCCCTTCACAACAAGCCGCTGCCGCTGCCCTGGAAGCTCAGCGTCAAGAGGAGAGGGCAAAGGCTCGTGCTGAAGCTGAAGCTAGGGAAGCCGAAGAGAACTTGCGAGCGAAGATGGCGCTGTTTCCTGAATCAGACGATGACCAGCTGATGGATAACTTCCTCGCTGATCTGTCTGCTGACGATGAGCCGTTGCAAGGAGAGTCGGGACCTGTGGACAAGACACCAGAGCCTGTTCGTACAGGGCCACCCCCATCGACCAATTCCATCTTGAGCAGACTCAACGGAAAGAAAATCAAAATTGTCGGACCAGCCTCTCGAAAGAACGGCAACAGAACAAGCAAGGTCACAACGACAACCCCTTCTGCGCCAGCACCGAAGTCTTCTGGTGTCAATAGGAAGCCTCAGGCTATAGATGTATCAGATACTGAGAGCGAGGATGAGGTTCCGGCAAGCGCACCAGCCCCCAAGAAGCCTCTCGGTAGACCATCAGGCCGCCCTTCGATGATCCCTACACGAGGCTCTAGTTCTGGAAAGCGTGGTCGTGGACGTCCAAGAAAAACAATGTAAATGCAAATTAGCAAGGCGTTTGGTCCTCGTATCTTACGGTGCTATTCATGTTTGCCCATATACCAGTTTTTTTTAGTAGTATTTTTAGCAAGGCGTTGTTGGTGACTCTATGCATTTTCTTGGGGTTGCCGGCTAGGATGGAGATTTCGATGATTCGTTTTTCATGTTTAGAGACGGGACATCAGATTCTAGATCTGAAGTTGAGAATTGTACAGTAGCTGCGGTACGCCATACGGCCTGAAAGCATTTCTCAAGGCATATGAACAATAAGACAAGCATTTCAAAACATCCAAACGTATTGCGCTATGAGTGAACTTGTGATCCGGTTCATCATTATTTCACGTGATCCAGTCTCAGCGTCCCAATCGCGTCGTACTAACTCTGTCCTAGTTCCGCCTCCATCTACAACCAGTTTCAACACATCACCAGCAATGATGCCACTTCACATCAAGAGCATCACTCTTGATGCCTTTAGAGATGTTTTGTCGCGATACCCTGCAATGGTGCCCGAGAAGCTACGCGACCTAGACGCGCAACGCTACGACATCATTCCTGCAGCGGTAGCTGCAATGGAAGAAAGCGAGAAACACTTGACCAAGGACCAAGTTGAAAAAATCGTGGAATGGAAGCTGTACGCATACCAAATTCGTGTGAGAGTGATTACACTAATGATAAGGCAGGAAACACGGAACGTTTCGTCCCGCCTTGTTAGGCCTGGTTCAAAGCAACGAGCCCGAGGCGATTGAGGAGACGACCAAACGGGCCTATGCAGCATTATCGAAGGGCAGATCAGCTCATCCTGACGCCATTCCCGCGCTGAAGATTCTTGTGAAGCTGAGAGGTGTAGGACCAGCAACTGCATCCCTGCTTCTCTCGGTACTTCAACCTGTGGAGATACCATTCTTTTCAGATGAGCTCTTCAGATGGTGCATGTGGGACGAGCAAGTGGTAAACGGAAAGGAAGGGAAGGGTTGGCAAAGGAAGATCAAGTACAATCTCAAAGAATACGAGATGCTGCTCGAGCGCGTGGATGTGCTGAGACTAACACTGCGTAAAGGGCTTGGAAGAAAAGATACTATGGCGGGGGCAACGGATATCGAGAGAGTAGCTTGGGTCTTAGGAAAAGAAGGTGTAGATGTCACACTGCAGGAAGAGGAAAGCAGGGATGCTACAATAGAAGCGGGTGAGAAGGAGAAGGAGCAGGAGCAAGATGACAAGAAGGAAGGAGAGCATGACGATGAGGAAAAAGCAGAGAAATCTGCGGCAAACAAGGGCACCAAGCGCAAGGCGTCTGACGCAAAACAGCCTACTGAAGGTACTCGCAAAAGTACACGGACGAGAAAGTAGTATAACGTCGGTGTACAGCACTCGCTTTCCAATGGAGCAGGTCTGCAGGCCAATGTTCCAAACCTCATCACTGCAGTATATCTTGGAATCGAATAAGAATCGCGCGCACTGCGGACCATTGTTTCCATCTCAACGTTCTGCTGTTAGTGTACGTATGCCAAATTTCCCTTACTATCGTCACCTGTTCTCAACAATTTTTCGCTAACGCATCATACCGATGCCGCTTACTATCGGTCTTCATCCTTCTCTAACCGTCACTAGGATATTTCTACACACGCCCGACTCTGCAACTCGATTCCGGTCACTGCATCTCACACCGTTCACTTAGCTCTCATTCAGCCTTGTAACTTCACTATTCACTTTCAAAGCACGTCCCTGTCTACTGCAACCGTGATGCGCTGTTCTGATCGGTGTGATACCCGTATGTCATGCATGAGAAAGATCGGCGCCGTAACATCGAACACAATGAGAAGGGAGAAGACAAGCGACTTGGAATTTGCATCAACGGGAGTTCCGCCTAGCGAATCAAGAAACAGATGTCATCGTTTGATGTGACGTAAGAAGGAGCTCCTAACACGGCCTAGCAATTAGGAGGATCTCGTATGCTGGACATGACAATGGAGGGGTGTAGAATTGTGTTAGGTTTACGTGAGACGTTATGTTTGTTGACATGTGACGTGAGATAGCAAAGTATGTCATGCATTAAGAGGGTTTCTGCCACGCGAGGAATTGCGGGGAAGAAGAGTCTTCGGCAGAAGGGGCAAGGATTTGCAGTAAAGTTGAGAGATTGTGATGTGATGTGATGAGATTAGACGGTGACGTGAGTCTACCTTAATGCCTTAGTAGAGTCGGAGTTCGGAGCGTACCGAACATACGTTACTGGGTTGAGTCGGCAAAGCAATCACGCTATGGAATTCGGAGGTTGCTGACTTGAATGCCATGCAGTGAATGCAGAACTATAGTTGATGACACTTGGGCACGATATGCTGAAGATCGTGGGCTCTTTTTCCTAATGAAGGAAGACCTTTCGTGGCGCTGGACTGCAGCGGCTACAGAAAATCCTAATTCACGCTTACATTTAGGACTGCGTGTATGTCATTTATGTGCGAGACGTCCATCAAACAAGCACCCTAGGAGTAAAGCTCATAGTGGTTCAGTTATGGTAATATGAAGTTGTAACACCTATCATACCGATGGAACCCTATTCCTCATATCCAAACCGACCTGTATCCATCGTCAGCCTCAGATAGGACAGCCCCCGCCCGTGATTTGTGATCCACGTCTTCTCACTTACCTAGGTAGTTCCATTGTTTTCGCATATTTACCTGCTGCTCACCTCACCTAGCATTTCTTAAATTGACCGCTCTGCACTTATCTCGAGATACAGAAATCTATGTACGTCAACGTGTCTCTCATCCACACCTTTCCCGACAAAGGGTCAATCTCGGATCCGGCAACCGAAGCGAGTAGGAAACAAGGGAGACAACTCCGAACCCAACCCCTTGGTATGGGTGGAGGATGCGATTGTGTGTGTATGTGACGGATTGCACTTCGACCTGTGCCTACCAATACACTAGGAAGTGGTCCTGCTGGTCGCTCTATGGTGTATGCACAGCATATCAAAGACGATATCGAACACCAACCTCTAGAATACTCATTTCTGAAGCCTATCCACCAGACACTCTAAGTCCCGTGAATACATTATTGCGCGCCATCCATGAGCGATACTGCACTGCACTGCACTGCACCTCACCTCGCTTACCACGGACTCCAAGTTCCATGCAATCAACAAGACTAGCTAGTGCGACCCTGCACGTCAATATAGTCTTAATCCCAATCGAGCCCCCTTCCGTCCCCAGCATCCTCCGCGTTAGCCACGAAAGAAAGCCCGTTGCTGCCCCAGTCACATCGCATTTGCTCGTTTCCCTCTCAGCTTACTTTCCCATGCTGCCAGTCGCGGAAAATCGCATATCGCTAACAACATCTGCATGTGAATCTTTTGCTAGCTTTGTCATGATCGGTGAGAAGTCTGCAGGTCGCTTCTTCCAGAAAACTCCGCATGCTGGAGTAACACCGATAGCTGCATACTGTACAATTGCGAAAAGAAAAGCTTGGAGTAATTATGCGGGTAAGAAGGACCCCGATCCATACACGTGCATGCATGCAGGTTCGTGATCGGCGATCTGTTTTCTTAACGATATCTCAAGTTCGGTAAAGTTTTGGTGTGGGAATTTGATGACCATTCCGGCGTCTGAGCACAATAATAGACTACCGGTAAGGCGGCTGTCGTAAGCCATGTTTCTGTATTACCAACTCTGTACCAATCTGGTGGGATTTTTGTTGGGAGATGAAGCACATGCAGACATTCAAAGAGGGAGCGATGTCGGAAATTGACCTTTTACTATGACCCTTACTGGGGTTGCCGGAACCACAGACGTGCTTTGTCAATATGGTGGAGATGCGATGCATGGCAACCGAGGTGTGGAGAAAGCGGACATCACTAAACAAGGCGAAGATCATCCTCACATTAGTCAAGTTCAACAAGACCAGGCATTATGCCTGTTGATGCATTATACTACACGGCCTGATGAAACAGCCAAACATGCTATCAAAGACAATTCGAGAAGAAGCGAAGAGTAGTAGGTAGTAGCCTATAGCACAGCAATCCAAACCACTCCATCTATCATGCGAGAGAATGCTGCCAGTTCCTATTGCAGATGCGCCGCCACTTCCAAGAAGGCCAAAGCCCCTTGTTGCGCGCGTCGCCTCAGAAGGTTATGTTCATCAACGATCATCAACAAGTCGTCCTTCATCCTCAACCAGGGAAAAAAAAAGGCCCAAGCCACACTAAGATACGCGACAATAGATACAGAATGGTAACAGTAGATGGAGAGAAGAGAAAGTAATAAACGCCGTCTTTTGATAACGTTCGCCGATGCATGCAACCGAGATCCAAGCTGTGTGAGAACGCCCTGCGCCTGCCCTTCGCAGCAGTGGTAAAGTCATGTTGTTGCTTTGTAATTCGTATATGTACACACGCGTGAAACGGGAATCCAGTATATGTGTATTCGTACAGTGGTAGATCTTGGGTATCGTGTAATTGATGACGGAGATGACAGTAAAGTTGTCAGTGTACGGTATGTAGGTGTTGTTATTGTGATTCGGCTGTCCGGTCGTCGTGCGCTGGCTCTAGCTCGGGTGGAGGAACCTTCTTGACTGTCCCGTTGCTCCCACTCCGAGTCGATCGACGGCGGCTGTTAATTCCTGCGTGAAAGTTGGCGCGAGCTAGTTCTCCATTGGATACTGAATTGCTCCGATGTGACGAAGGCGCGGCTGGCGTCTTCTTCTTAGCAAAGCTCATGACCAACTCGTCTTCACTGTCCTCGTCTTCTTCTTCGCTCTCGATAGCGTGATCGCCGTCGTAGCCATCAGCGTCGTCGATAGAGGCTTCGAATCGACTGCCAGAAACAGGGGAGATCCAGGAATGTTCATCAAACGATCCGCATGCACCTTGATTAGGGGAACCAGCCGACGCAACCGATGGAATTGATGGGTTCGACTCAGACTGAGACATGGCGGAGAATTGGTCTTCGGAGGAAGAAAGAGCCAAGCCGCGGCTTGATCCACCGAGAGGACTATTCTCGGAGGACTGATCGTTTCGGTGCCAGCCTTCTTGATCGTTTTGCTGACGGAAGGCTATCTCGTCATCTGGACTTGGAGGACAGGCAGTCTGGGCGAGAGAAGAAGGAGGTCGTTGTGTAATAGAACTGGACCTCTCACGAGCTGCTGATTGTTCTACCCCAAGTCTACGACGATACTCATCCTTGGCACGGTCAAATCGGTCCTCTGACCTTTCTCTTGCAATCAAACTAGGGCTGGTAGGCCTGGAAGGTCTTTGGTCAAGCAATTGCGATGATCGCCTGGATTCGGGCGCCATAGCAAGAGTGGGACCAGCCTCGAGGTTATTAGCAGTTGCCCAATTTCTGTGGAGGCGTGACGACAGTGACGACAACGAAGATTGCCGCGACGAGGGATCAAGACGTCCAAAAGATAGAGCGTCCGAATGACTAGGCGATGAGCTTCGAGCAATGGGAGATAGGTCTTTTAGGGCGTCCGGTTGATTGACCTGACCAGAAGCACATGTGGTGCTGATTGCCAGGCTTGGGACGCCATGAGCATCGTCGTCTGCGCCAACAAGCCTGTCGATTGACCTCGCGCGGCTATGCTCTTTTGGGGGCTTCAATTTGTCTTTGCTCCTCATGCTGTTGACGACACGCCGAGGCAACCCTCCGAAGAGACCGCCTAACTGTGAGCCACCAGGTGTGTCTAGGGCCGTGGGAGTACCTGGTAGAGCTGGAGGGAAACCAGGGGACGCCGATCGACCTGGGTGGTGCAGGTCTGCTTGGCGGATAGTGCTTATCGAAGACAGGGCGCGGTCTTGCATCTGAGGTCGCTGCAGGCCTTCGAGGTTCTGCGCGGGCGATGCAGTACGGGAGTTGGGGCTATCGAAGTATTTTGACCGTTCTCTTGCTTCCGGACTTGCTGTAACACTATGAGAGAGCGGGTGCTCTGCTTCACGCGAGCGAGTCAAAATCTCTAAGATAGCGCCAGGTGCTAGGCTGCCACGTCGACCTTCGTACGGGCGAGCATCTTGACTGATAGTACTGCTCGAAGAGTTCGCGCTGATGCTTGGAGGAGCGTCCTGGTTGGTGGCTGAGCTCTGTGCGCGCCGTCTTGAACCTGAACTGCGGGTTGTGAAACCTTTGACAAACTCAGATGTCTTCTTAGCAGCGGAGCGGAGGCGGTCAACGAAGCCAATTGGGACAACAGCCTCTTCAACATCTTCCTTGGAAATCTGAATCCTTCTTCCATCGTAAGACTTGCTGGGGTCCGTCTCTTCAGCCCACGAGACGTGGTTAGGAATACCAGACAGTAGCCATGGGTGGCGCTTGATCTCTGGTATAGTTATGCGTCGTCTTGCATCCTTGATCAGCAGTCGTCGGAGTAGATCGCGTAGGTTTTCGTCGACCTCTTCGTACTCGAGGTCATGCGGTGCCCGCTTGCTACTCATCATCGGCTGACTGTTACGTCCGTGTGAGTTGGGCCGCGAGTTTGATTGCTCAGCAACAGGCTTCAACCGGTACCTGGGGATATAGGGTTCGTCTTCGCTAATGACTTTCATCAAAGTGAAGGTGTTGGTGTCGTGAAAAGGCACGCGACCATAGATAAGGCAGTATAGCGTGACGCCGAGGGCCCAGATGTCGATTCCGCCATCAATGAGGGGGGTCTCGGCGTCGATCTCTGTACGACATAACTCAGGGGCGTAGAAGGCTGGAGTGCCTACCGTCTTCGCTAGTTCAATGGCTTCGTCAACTTCTTGGTAGTCAGACTCGGAATGCTCGCCGTTACTTTCATCTGTCTTTTGCCGTCCCAGATAGGATACACCAAAATCGGATATCTTGATACGATGCTCCCTGGTAACAAGAAGGTTGGCGGGCTTAATGTCACGATGAATGACGTTCTGATAGTGCAGGTATTCTATGCCTAGCACAGTATCTTTGAAGGCTTCCCAGGCAGCGTGTATGGTCATCAAGGGGACGTAGTTGAAGTGTTCAGGGATTTCTTCACCAGGGTCAGTCACACGAGACGAGGAGCTGCCAGCAACGCTTGGTACGCGACCTCTGCTAAGCTCCGTGTCGTATGGCCCGTACATGGTTCCCTCAAGCCCATCAGCCCAGGAGTTGTTCACAGGCTCAGGCGATCGGAAAGCGGTCTCCATGTGGTCATCGTGGTGGCTCACAGGGTCTGGTCGCTCGCGGAAATGGACACGATTGAGTGGACGATCGTCTTCACGGTAAGATGCTACCGAGCTACGCCCGTTCTCAGAATACTCGTCTTCCGAGTCGGTTGCAAATTCCAGGCTCCATGGCTGGTTAGAGGAGCCGTCTTTCCGACGAAGGTGTGCCTCCCTAGCCATGCGACGTTGCTGCCGAGCAAGCTTCTGGTGGGCGATACGGATGATGCGTTCATCTTCTAGTGTTGCACTGTCGTTGTCGAAAATGCCTTCGGACTCACGCTTGAAGCGACGCCATTCGACAAGACAGATCTCCCTAGCGCCCTCGGTCCTCCACTTGACCTCGCCCAGCTCAACGTGCTCAAGTACGATGTAGACCTTCTTCTTAGCTGGGTCGTCAATGACCTCGAGCAAGCTGACAATATTGGGGTGACGAGCCTTTTTGAGAATGGCTATCTCGCGCTTGATCTTGTCTTCGTGGCTGTTGTTCTTGCCGAGGCGTCGACGCTTGGAGTAGCGGTCGACAATCTTGATGGCGACGTATCGGCCGTGGACCAGGTCCTTGCCCAGCTTGACCTTACCGTGGACGCCCCGGCCGAGCTCGTCGATAATCTCGTACTGGTTCACAATCTTGCGTCCGGAAACGGGGTCGGCCTGGACATCGGCAATGTGGGTCTCCTTGGGCGCTTGTCTGTGGGTATGGTGGAGCCAGGGCGTGGAATAGGTGCCATCGTCGGGCTGATCGGGCTCCTGGGAGGGGCGGCGGTTGGTAGGGTTGAAGAGGCCGGGGCTGCTCACGGGAGAATTGCCAACAGTGCGTGGAGCCGACTCCATGATGTCCCTGTAGTGCTCGTGGGAGAGACCGAAGGCGGCCAGGCTGGACAGCGAGTTTGCGGCCGAGTGCGAGGGGTGGGAGCTGCGGGAGCGGATGATGGGCGGGACATAGGGCTGGGGGTACTGCTGCAGGTGAAGAGCGGCATAGGACTGGTTGGGGTAGACTGGCCCATCGCGCTGGCGTGGAGGGAGGGCGTGAGGGTGGGTGTGGGTGTGAGGGTAGGCGTAGGGGTGGATGGGGTCTACCGAGTTGGCTCGTACAGTCGCGTTGCTGGCCGTGGATGCACTCGAGAGGTCTCGCATAAAGGCAGGGCGGTCGGGGTGCGGAGTCGACGAGTGAGGGGCCTCGTTGACGGTGGTGAGGGAGGCCTGTGAAGCATGTGCGCTGGTGCTGGGCGAGGGGTTGGTCGAGGCGGGCGAGTCGCGGGGAAGGGGCGACGAGTAGACTCGGAGGGGTTGTGGAGAGAAGTAGGAGGGCTCCGGGTCGAGGGTGTGAATCTGCGACAAGAGACTGGCGTTGAGGGCGTCTGGCACCGAAGGCACCTCGGAGCGGGGCGTGCAGTCGTTCTCGTCGTCGAGGGGGAGCGTGGCCGCGCCGTCTGCAGGGCCTTGACTCGGCTTGGGCTCCTCGCCATGGTGCACTTGGTGCTCTTCTCTTTGGTCTGCAGCTGCCTCTGGTGCTGCGGCGTCTGGGGCCCGGTGGCAGGCAGGTGACGCTGGCGACGATTGCGCCTGCTCGTCGCGCCGGTCCCCTTCGGCTGTCACGTCTGCATTGGGGTCGACCATGGCAACCACACAGCTCAGGACGTGTCAGCTCAGCAGCGGCGTGCAAACATGCCAGCCCTTCTACGGTTTGTCGAGGCGCAGTGCGTGGGCGGATAGTCTCATATCGCGGCGGGCTAGACGGCGGCGGCGGTGTCACAGCGAGGACAATGGCGGCCGTGTGGACTGGGCTGAGGTTCACGGTCGGCGGCGATGGGCGTGGCAGGGCAGGTTGTGATGGTAGCAGTGGGCCGGGTGGTGGGCTCAACGGCTCGATATGGATTTGGTTGAGAGACACGATCGGCTCACTTGCGCTTTTCCCTAAGCGGCGATGATAGTCGTGAGTATTTCGGGGCCCATTAGATGACGCTCTGAAGCGGGAGAGACACGCCGGGGCTGGCAGCAAAAGGTGGGGACGCTATTCTATCGCGCAGAGCATAGGCGAAGACGCAGGTGGAGGCCGTCAAACGTACCCACGGCGCGCTCACAGACGAGATGGCGACGGCGACCAGAGGCCACAATGCGCCCGGTGGACCGATTTCTTGTTGAGCAGGCCAGCTGCGATATGGCCATCTTTTTGTCTTGGGACAGCTGCCTCTGGACGGCAACCGACTAAGATATGCAGGTGACAAGAACGGGTATGGCTGCATACATTAGTGCCTCCTGGCGAGCTCGAGCCCTTGCCCTCAACAACAGGTGGCGTTCGACTGCGTGAGGGGTGTGGTTCGTTTGTTCAACCAAACTCCCTCTGCTCAGCACCATGTGCCTGTATCCCAGCTGTGGCCGCGCAGGGGCTGCCTCTGCCGCCTCCGCTTCGGTCGGCATACGCATTACATGATGAAGCGCGATAAGCACCCTGGCCAAACCATCATAGCACGTCGTCTCTTAACGGACCCTCTCTAGCACACAAGCCTTTCCCCAGATTTACCCTCGTTGATGCTCGGGTACTCGACCTTTTTTGCTTCTTCGTTCCCGTGCATACTCAACATGCTACGTCAAATCTCACGCTATCTCTGCGTCACTGCCCGTTGTTGTTGGGCCGGCACACGCACACACGCACACATACACTGCCACAGCCATCGTGCGACGACGACTGCAACAATCACCTCCATCTTACCCTCTCTGAATTGTGTCCAGTATCCAACCCTTCAAGGCCGTATGCACTAGGTCGCATTCTGCAAGCGGCTGCTGTTGACCACAGCGAGTACCTCTAGTATACCTAGGTACTTTTTCCTTTGCAAACTCCCCCCTCTGATGCCACGACACCCGCTCCAGACCGCCTGCAGACACGGGCAAATTATCAATAATCAACTATCGTGAGATTCGCGGCCCCGTATGTGCACAGTCGCACGGCGGCGCATGCTGCAAAGGGCCAGCACAGATGAAGCCGAGTCTAGGCGCAGCCCGTCTCCTCAGCAATCATCGTGAAAGTCCTAATACGGTAAGGCACGCAGCATCAATTTTCTGCACCTTGACACGCTTGAGCACGGATGCATGACAAACCGTGACTGCTTGTGCATCGCGCCAAGGAGCTAGACCACCGGCTTCGCATCCTCACCTCTGCTGCGAATCTCATCTCACTCTGCTCGCCAACCATTGCCCCAGCCTTCCGCTTGTGCTCGTTGTTTCTTCCCTATTATCCAATGCCGACCCGCACCAACGCTGCGAGGGACACGAATCCGAGCGGGACTGGTGCTCCACCACGAGCGCAGTCCAACAGCTATCGTGACTCGACGCTAGGCATCTTCGCATTGCTGCTTGCTTTCCGCATCGTGAACGCACTAACCCTGCGCACCTTCTTCCAGCCCGACGAGTTCTTCCAGTCGCTCGAGCCTGCATGGCAGCTGGCTTTTGGCCCCGCCACCCATGCCTGGATCACCTGGGTAATTTTGCCTTCAAGTGCTCCATCATCACCAGTTAGCTCACCGTGGGCAGGAGTGGAGATCCCAATTGAGGTCGTCCCTGCATCCAGCGCTATTCGCAGCCGTCTATCGAGTCGCGGCACATGTTGCTGACCTCTGCGGCTTGCGCTTGCCTGCTAAAGCCGAACTACTCCTAGCTGCCCCGAAAGTTACCCAAGCCGTCTTTGCAGCCTTGCTTGATTGCTACACTTGGAAACTTGCGGAAAAGGTTTACGGTCGTGGCAGTCGCACCGCTCTCACTACTGTACGCGACACCCGTAATCATGATGCAGCATTCTCTGATATTTGATCCTCCCTACTTCTAGCTTGCATTGTCTGTTTGCAGCCCATGGCAATGGTTCTGCGCGACACGGACACTATCTAATTGTCTTGAGACTACCATCACTTCGGTTGCTATCTATTATTGGCCTTGGCGGGGTGATTGTAAAACGCATATTGCACACCAGAACCTCGGCTCTCTCTCAGAGTAAGTCATGAAATCAAAACACCCTTTGCCTGCTCCGCCACCACTTTAGGCTCATGCTCCTGCAGGTTGCGCCTGTCACTACTTCTGGCAGCGCTTGCGTGTATTCTCCGGCCAACCAATGCTCTCATCTGGTTATCCATATCTATCCCAACCCTGTGGCAAGCCTCACAGCGGCCGCGCTATGTGTTGGCCCGTGAAATCCTGATTTGCGGGTAAGCTCTTGCTCTCCTTGCATCCGCTGCACGTTTCTCGTTCCCATAGTGCAAAGATCCATTGTCGGGTCTGTCTTTTCTGCATCCCCGGAGGTCACCAGACCTTTCCAACTGACGACGCTAGCTCCGCCGTACTGGTATGCTCAGTCGCGACCGATCGGCTCTATTACAGGGTCTGGACTCTTCCGCCGCTTAGATTTCTCTATTTCAACATCGCCCAGTCGTTAGCCGTCTTCTACGGGAGGAACCGCGGCGACTACTATTTCACCGAGGGTTTGCCGTTGCTCCTCACGACATCGTTGCCTTTTGCCGTGATCGGCTTATGGCAGTCGCTGCAGGGCCCAGAGCCAGAGCCATTTGGCTCAGCCAAAAGTGACAGACCGGATAACACAACAGCTTCAAGTCAAGATGCTACAGGCGGTCGGATACTTGCCCGTCTATCATGGACGGTGACTGCCATGACTGTGACATTGAGTTTGATATCGCACAAAGAAGTTCGCTTTCTTTACCCGATCTTACCCTTCCTCCACATCATCTCCGCCAGGCCACTCAGCAGGTTTCTCCCTCCCCATGCCGCACTGTCGCACAAAGCAGTTATTCTGTTTCTTCTAGCTTCAAATGTCCTACTTGCTAGCTATGCATCTCAGGTCCATCAGCGGGGGGTCATTGACGTACTCGCCTACCTCCGTCATAAACACGAAACACGTAACAGCCTGTTGAATACTCGTAGCAGTACCGGGAGCAACAGTCCTGCCGTGTCCAATACGACAGTCGGCTTTCTCATGCCCTGCCACTCCACACCATGGCGCTCCCACCTCGTCTACTCTGAAATCTCCGCATGGGCTTTGACCTGCGAACCGCCCATCAACATTCCCCTCTCCGAGCGCTCGACCTATCTCGATGAGGCGGATGAATTCTACATCAAGCCTGGTCCGGTGGCCTGGCTCCGTGGTAATATGGAAGATGTACAGACGATTAAGGCGAGTGGAAGTAGATCCGGCCAGCATTGGACGCGCCAGGATCCAAAATTTAAGCGCAAGTATCGGCGTCAGTGGCCGCAAAACCTTGTTTTCTTTGAGCAGCTCGAAGCAACCCTGGAGGAGTATCTTGAGGGAACTAGGTATCAGGAGTGTTGGAGGGGGTTCAATAGCCACTTCCACGATGATTCGAGGAGGACTGGTGATGTGGTCGTTTGGTGTTTGGATGGCGTGTGAGGTCTATCGTGAATCAATACTACATAGCAGCTGTCCAAGCATACGTCCAGCAGTTGATTGGATGATTTAATCTCACATAATCGCTCTTTTGTATACACCATCGAGCCGAAAGCCTACACTCCTTGTGATACATTTTCAGAGACACTATCAGCCGATACTAGTAGCATTTGACGACACCCACGTAACCTCTTTCTCACGTCACAGTTATGCCACAGACCTATTCCGCAAGATAACAGAACAAAGACACAGTACCCATCTTCTCAGTTGCTTAGAACAATGCCATCGTCATCACTCCTAGCGTCCACACCATGACCTCATTAGCCTCGCATATTCACAAACTGCAGTTGTACCCTTGATCCCAGGATACCGGATCCTCGTATCTGACAGGTCATCGTCAGGTCCATAGGCCTAGAATCCCATGATCTTCAGGGTCAGTTTAGGATCTGTAGTTTCGGGAATTTTAGAAAAAAAAAGGTTTGTGGGGAAGAAGAAAGATATTGGTGCTAAGGTGGGGACCCGAGCACCCTTGACGACGTTACGAGCAAAAGAAAGACCAATGGGCATACCACTTTCAACGGTACCGAGATAATTGTGGCAGAGAGAGAAAGAAAAAGAAAATATAGTGGGCATAAGAGATTTGGTGGTAGCGAGATAGGTTCCAGGGAAAGCCTAGATAGACGAGTCGACTGGAGCTTTCGCTTCGAGGCTTCACAGCTAAGATGTATTACTTCATATGGAACATAGGAAATAGCCATTCTTTTGCCTCTGACGGTTTCTCGCCTCTTCCGGGATCAACACGGACACATTTAGTCCCAAAACAAAAACCAACGAAAAGACCATCCGGATGCAGACCAAAGAAACAGATCCCGCTTGGAGATATAGACAATTTTCTGGTCCTCCAATCAACAGCATTCTGAATTCAAACGCCACGATCCTGTACCCAATGCCTACTGGTCCTAGTATGCCTTCCGAGCCTAGAACGCCGCGCTGAAACCTCAACATTTGCCAATGTGATCCGACATACCCAAAGACCTTTTTGGAACGCCTGAGAATGCAATGTGACCAAGGAAAGTATCAAGCGAGAGCGACAGCTTTTGCGCTAGCGCTTGATGTGACCGAAGCTGGTGGTGTGGGTGGTGCAACATCGATTGCAGGCGCAACCCAGCCCTCCTGGCGGGCTATCCACATGACCAAGTTAAGGTCAAAATTTTCGAAGAAGACTTCATCAAGGAAGCGAGCCTTGACACCAGCGTAGGTGTGGTACTCTTCGCGAACAGTCTCTGGGTCAACTCCAAGAATCCTTCGAAGGCAGGCAATGGTGCATCCTGTGCGGTGCTTGCCCTTGTTACAGTGGACGAGGATCGGATGGTTGGTGCGATCCATGATCAGGCGCAGAGCTCGTGACATTTCGCACGATTCAACGCGAACTTCGCCCTTGTTGGCCTTGATATGGGCGTGGAAGTGCTGTATACCAGCCTCCTTCATGAAGCCCTGATACTCTGATGAGAGTGGCTCTGGGACCAGAGTCAGAATTGTTTTGATTCCAACATCTTTGAGGAATCCGTAGTTCTTCTCCTCGGGGTAGCTGCTGCGGTATATGCAACCTGGAAGAACGGCACCGTAGTTGGAGGGAGGAATTAGAGACTGCAGCCGATCGGGTACCGAACGAATGGAAACGGCGGGTGTGAGAGTACCATGAGACTCTGCTGTGCAGGTCACAGAGCACTCGTGGTTTTGAGGATCCACGATAACCTTCAAGTCCTCGTGCTTGGTCTCGCCAGCATGTTGGATAAGCCCATCACTCGCAGTGAGCCCAAGAGAGGCGACAAATTCCCTGATCCTTTCGAATAATACGCTTTCCTGAGCGTTTTGGTCATGGCTGGTAGACGTCGCGGAGTCTCGGTTTGGTACAGACATGTTGGAAGCGCTGCAGAGCTTCGAGTCGGAGTGTGTGAGGATAGTATTAAGGGTATTAAAGGTATATGCTCAAGCCCTGCCTGTGTTGTGCCTGGACAAGTTTTGGTCAAACTTTCACAGTGTCGGTCGCAGTAGCTGGATATGCTCGGTAGTAGGTGCGAGTGTCCTGGATGTGAAGTCGTTCGAAGACAGGAGACACGGGGGCAGAAGCCGACGCGGGCAGCCTTTTTCACTGTTAGATTTGATCACGCGCGGTAACTGGCTCGCTTTTGAGGGGTGCTCGGTAGGCAATCGCGCTGTGAACCACGGATGGAGTGGTCGTGTGCGCAGCGGCGAATGGAAGGGCACGCTTTGGAATTGTCGGGGCTGTTCACGGGGCGAGGGTGACAAAAGGTGCAGCGCGAATGGAAGAGCAGGAACGTACCTCGCTGTTACCGGCTGGTTACAGGACACATGTTGGGAGCGTCTTGCGGTGATGCGAAGAGGCGGCGAGGTTCATTGTGGTTCAAAGGTAGGGGTGTGTACTGTGGGTGAGGTGGTGTGGGCAGTGTTCGGATATTTGTGTGGTGACAAGTCGGGGCGGTAGCGAAGGAACGGCAACCGTAGTTCGCGGGGGGTGAGAAGTAGTGTGATTATAACAAAGGCTGGTGTTGTGGACAGTGGAAGAAATCGGGTCGTCCTAGCGCGCCTTTCACGGTTCGAGTGAGATGCGTCGGAATAAATCCGTTTGCCTGGTCGACGAATCTCAGGGTCCGCCAAGCTCCGTACGTCACTTGCCGCACCTCTCCAACGGTACTTTTTGCATGCAGGAACGCAGAGCATATAACTCATCCATGTGAATTTGTCGCCTGCGTGATAGCAACCCTCTCCAGCGACCAGCAAACAGGACGCGAACCCCGCACTTGTCTTGCCATGCCTTGCCAAATGACGGCAAGCACAAAGCAAGCGCCAGTAGCACCTGGGCCTGCTTCGCTTCTGCTCCAAGGCGACCGCCCCACCACCGTCTGTCGCATGGTTCGGACTTGGACGGCGCGTCTCAACACCGTCTCGCCCCCGAGCCTCAGCGACAGGTTTGATGCCCTCCTAACCCCGTCGGCTCCGTCATCGCTCCACTCGTACGATATGGAGCCGTGGGTCTGGTTTCTTGGTAGAACCAAGAAATCTTCTCAAGAACTCCACGGAACAACCGGCACATAAGAGACGTGAATAATACAGTAGGCGCGTCAGAGCATTGCTGTACACGGCAAAGGCCAGTTGGCGAGGCTTAGCAGGCTACTCGCCCACAAAGCAGGCCGACTACTCATATACAACCATCTCATAATTTGCCTTAGCTCAGCTTCCGTGCCACAATCATGCTGATAGTCACTACCGCCACTTCCGACTTCTCCTGCTATTTCCTTCAGGTGCTTTGCCATCGCCATTGTTCGCATCCACATAACCTCAGAGTCTGAAGCTCAAGGGGATATGCCGGAAAAGCATCGAGAACCTTTTCCCACGATTGCATGGGATCTCGTGCGGACAAACATCCTCTCAGACATCGATCACGCATCGGTGCCTTAGGCTGCAGCTTCCTTCTTTCACACTTCTCCAAGTCGAATTTTGCATCTCACCACTTTCACGTGAAAACCCATGCGATGATCCGCTAACCATAAAGGGCTAGTCATCTCTTCCCCAGAGTCCATGTGTCAGGCCGTCGAACCTCGGTCACTCCACCAAACACGGTAAGCATCGTAACATTTCTAGATCCTCATTACAACTCATTGTTTCTTGCTCTGAATTTCAACAATATGGAGCCACTGCGATCAACCTCGCGCTCACGTCGCTCCTATCCGAACCTCCACAATCTCTCCATAGCCCCTCTCAGCGCCAAATACCCTCTCGATGCATCCGTACCGCCTTCACCCGACGAACCAGGGACGCGCACCCCTCGAACATCATACATCGCGCAAAAGTCAGCGCCGGCAACACCGGGTGTATTAAGTCTTAGTCAGAGCCGCAGCAGTTCGCGGCAGCGTCCCAAGAAAGCATATGCGTACGAGAGTTATTTCGTCAATCCCCATTCCGAGGTTCGCGAAGTCGGAGACATACCAAAAGCAAAGAGTACAAGCGTTCTGCATCCGGGTGTCAGTTTTGCAGACGATGTACTAGGTGTAGATACTGGGAAGAAGAGACATCATACACGGAAAGGCACAGCACCCTTGCCCTTACACTCTCCTCTCGTGAAGCACCATACCAGAGAGTCAAACGAAGAGTGGCTGCACCGCGCTGGCTTAGCAATCGCTGGCGAGACAAGGGATAGCAAGGGTCAGGGTTGGCTTGTGAGACGAGAGAGCTCTACCAGTCTGGTTGGACAGAGTGACCAATACGAACAACATGCTTCACACGACGATCGCCGTATGGCTCTACTCTCTGGCGAACATCTTGGTGACTCGGATTTCCCCACCTTCTTCTCGCCACGCATGTCTAGAGTAGGAAGTCGCGTAGGCTCTCGCGTACCCAGCGCACGGCAGAGTCGACGAGGTAGTAGAGCAGGTAGTCGAGTCGATCTAATCATGTCGGCGGGATCGAAACCGCAATCGGGAAGAGCCAGCTTCGAGATCTCAGAGCTAGATGAGCGCTTTATTGAGCCTGATTTCATCGAAGCAGATGAGGAGAGCGACGGCGATGAAGAAGAAGTCGCTCGTCTGGCGCGCGAACGCGGGTTTGGGCTTGGAAGTTGGATGGATCGTCTCATTGGTTGGACACTGTTTTCGGTTGAAGAAGATAGAGAAGGCTCCGACGACGAGGACGTGGAAGAAGATAGAAGCTTGCGACTGGATAACCTCACCACAGAGGAGCTGAAACTACGTCGCGAAGTCGAATCCAAGCGACGCAAGCTCGAACGAGAAGCGATCATCGCTGCGTCAGCTCTGCGTGGACAAGGCGATGCGACCACTACGGATACAGATAGCAGACCAACCACTGGGGAATCTCAACGTACTGCGGCTAATGAAGAGGTCGGCGGTTGGCAAGATGCTGCATGGCTACTAAGCGTTGCTTCTAAAGCTTTGTTCTGATTACGATCACTTAGACAATCCATGATTATAATCGCACTACAGAAAACTGTGAGTGCTCGAGAGAAGGAATTCTTTCCGCCGACATTTGTTCACAGCGCATCAAGCTCGTCCGTCCAATTTGTCCTACCCAACCTTCAGACCGTTATCCACCGCCTCTTGCCCGTCTGACATACTCGGTGGTCTATCCTCCATCTTCGTACCCCAATCACTCTCCGTATCTCCCAGCACGAGCTCCAACGTCCAACCCTGGGTGAAGAACTCATGTCCAATCCAATTCTTTGTATACACCATGCCATTCAACTTAGCGCTCTGAATGTAGATGTTCTTGTACTCTTTGTCGAAATTGGTGTTATGTATAGTAGCAGTGGCGTTTGTAAGCTTATTGGTAATGGATATGGAAGGGAAGAAGGGAGGAATAATAAAGTAGACATTTTGGCCTGGGTTTGGGAAGAGACCAAGCATGCTGAAGAGCGTGAAGGATGCCATGCTACCGGAATCGTCGTTGCCTGGAAGTCCGGCGGGTGTGGCGTTGAATCGTGATGGGATGTCTGTGCTTCAGGTTAGTGGCCATAGACTATCTCACATGACTTTGTCTCTTCCTTCAGGGAAGACTTACAGTAATGCGCTCTCTCGGCACTGAGCGCCGGCCTCCCTGCAAAGTGCGATAGGTATACGGTGAGAAAAACTGGTTCATTTCCAATATCCGCTAGACCACTCGTGTGGAAGTAGTCTAGTCTGCGCTGGAATGTCTCATCGCCACCGAGTAACTCGATAACTCCCCTGATATCGTGAGGTACGAAAAACATGTACTCCCATACACTGCTTTCAAATGTCTCGGAAGGGTTGGACGTCAGCGAACAGAAGTCCGTCAAAGGACTACAGGCAATAGGGTCTTGGTAGCCCCAGGTTCCGTTTAGATTCTTCGGTTGAAAAAAGCCCGTAAAGCCCGTATCGACACCATTGATGGAAGAGGTTTGATCAGCCTTGAAAAGGTTTCGCCAGTTTGTCGCACGAGAGAAATACTTTGCTGTCGTATTCTTACCAAGACCTTTTGCCAGGGCGGCGAGGTTATAGTCGTTGTAAGCATACTCCAGTGATCGAGATATACTCCTCGAGTTTGTGCCAAAGCCGTAAGGGTCGAAGTCAGATACTGGGATGTAGTTCAAGTTTTTCCAACTAGTTAGGCCACCACGACCCTCTTTACTCCACTCCAAAGGCTCGTTCTCCGCGTCGTTGACGATAGCTTCGTAGGCGAGTTCCCAGTCTATACCGGTTATGTTTTTAACGTAGGCATCAACTAAAACATTGTCGGCGTTCGAACCGCCCTGTGTCCAACCTTTGCAGGTGCTCATCATGCAGTCTGGTAACCAGCCGCGGTATTTGTATGTATCAAGAAGACTTCGTATCAAACCAGACATGAGCAATGGTTCCAAGACGCTGAGAAAAGGTAGTTGCACGCGCCACATATCCCAAAGACAGTAGAAACTATCAAAATATGGTTCGTTGCTTTGCCAGTGTGGGTTCTCGCCAGTGTAGTTCTGAGGTGAAATCATGGTACGGTAGACCGCACTCCAAAAACTGGTCTGTATGTTGTCTTCCATGTCGCCAGTTTCGATGACTATTGGAGTGATTTTCTCACGCCATACGTTCTGGGCCGATGTGACGAGTGTATCGAAGTCTGCATCGGGCCTTGGAATTTCGCTCTCAGCACTCTGGCAAGCCTGGTCAGTGCTAATGAAACTCAATCCCATCTAAGTTGTCAACCAAAAAAGTCAGTGTATGTTTCACGTGTAGTTCATACAGAAGAGACTTTACCCTCGCAAGTAGTGGTCCAGAAAGTGGGCCATTGAAGCGTATGAAGCCACCAGCTTGAACATAGAAATTGTTGAACCCACGCGTAACATGCAGCTCTTTTGGTTGTTCACCAGCCCTATCGTTGACCCATACTCCAGAGTCTTTGACGGACCCTCCAGATATATCCAGGCAAAAGTAGGCCATATAAGAACCTGCCCCGAAGCTTGGCAGAAAAGTGGCATTGCCTTTCATTCTGCCCACCTTCTGGCCTCCGTCCGCCTCTATAGTGATGGAAGCATTTTGGCGACTCGCCCATAAATCTGTCAGATCAAGCATTACAAGCGGATCGTAACTTTCTTTTCGAATAGATGCTGCTGAGAAATTAAAGCGAAAGAGCGCAGCGTGTTCAGAGACGGTCATATCAGCGCGTATCCCGTTTTCCAGTGTTACCCCAAAGTAGCCTGGACGTGCTTCGACTGATTCGTTTCGATAATGAGTTGCGCGTGCTGCGATTGAGAACTCGCATGTGTTGATATCAGTGCCTGAGCAGACTTGAGGAAAGATAGGGAAGTTGCCTAAGCTTGGATTTCCTCCGGTTCCAGAATCATGCAAAGCCGAGAAGCCAGTGATGTTGCTACCATCGGTGGAGAACCCTCCAGTATTCTCGCCATCTACATCTGCAACGGCTTTGTTTGTTTTAGCATTGGATGTTGGTATTTGTCTCGTGCTGCTAACCTTTTGCCATGCTGTAAGGTAGTGTTGCACCTGCGAAGACATTTCCGCCATCCCTACTGCCGATCAACGGATCGATCCATCGCAGGGCATCCAAGCCTTGGATTTGCTTCGCATGTGTTCCTGTCTTTGACAGTGTTACAAGATATGTGAAAGTCCGGATACAAAGAATCAAGGTTTTCATGTTGAAGCTTGGTGCTCGCGGCCGCCTATACACTTGTGCCGGAGCAGAAGAGCGTGTATCTTGGTGGGCAATTTCAACCTCGATGCCCTTTGAACAGGTCAACGGTACGTGTGGTCGCTCCTACGGTTTGGAAGTTGAACGGATGGGGTACACAGTGAACGAAGGTTGCGACGCGTGCTGGCACTGACTTTGTTAAGTGTCTGACGAGTATCGTCATAGTAAGGTTTACTTGTACTAGGAGGTTGATGGTTCCTCCCTGTCTGAGCGGGGTGTATTGCGGGGTAGAGAAACCGGCTGTCCGGTATTGTAACCTCAGACTCATCTGCATTGTAGCATCTGTTGATCATTGTCGGTGACTCCAGAGCGCTAGCAATAGGACATGGGGTTAAGATTCTGAGCTTATCTTCAGCCTTGCACAGCGGTCTCGCCGTAGCGTCTCGCCTTGTTGCAGGCCAAGAACACGCCCCGTGCTGCCTGCCCCACAACCGGCTTCTTGTACTGCTGTGCAACTTACGAAGCAACCACAGCACCCGTAGGTCTTATACGGCAATAAGAAAAGTGCACACGAATCCCATTGGTTGTGTGTCGAGTCCAAGACCATTGTCCTAAAATGGATACCACCGAAAGATGTAAGAACATGCCGGTGGGTATGCAATCGTAATTTCAGGTGTGCTTACTACAGGCTCTATTGCTGGTTCTGAAAGGAGTGGTTTCTCGTATGGAGCATAATCTTCGATGCATGGTTTGGAGCCCAGCGATCCATAGGCTAGCTAGTCTTGTCCGGGTCGTGTACCCGGCTAGCCGGACCCTTGGAGAAACAACAGACACGGTTGTGCTTTTTCAACCAGACATGATCTTTAAGTTCCTTTGCCACCTTGGCAGTATTGGAAGACCCTACCACTCATGTGAGAAGTGAACAATTGCAGAACTCAAGCAGAAAGACATCCATCTCGAAGTGTTAAATTCCAATGTCTTTCCGCTCCAAATTTCTACCAAGTATGATTTGCACAGTTTCGAATTGTTCGTTCAACATGGCGGTATTGTTGTCATCAATTCCCTTTGCTGCGAAGGTGCTGTGAATTTGTGCATTCCCATGTCCAGTGAACACGAGGGCTTCGTGCGTTTCTTGTGCGGCATCACATCGCCAGCCGTATACCGTTTTGAACGAATTCATTCTTTGAAGCTGTTGCGTATATCTGGCGACGACCTTCTCGACAGACTCCATGCATTCTTTCTTAAAAATAAGCCTTTCTATTGCCAGTATCGGGGCCTCTAGAGGAAGTGTGTGCATGCCATCTAATTCCACGTGCATAGTCCAACAGAATTGAAGCATGTCTTCTTGGGGGCCAAGAACCTCGTCTCGAGCTGGAGAATCCAGGAATTTTTGGTGCGCATCCAAATTTGGCCATATGCCTAGAATGTAGATCAAAGCGGGGTCCTTGACGCAATTGTAGAACTGTGAATTTGTACGCAGCTTTTCTCGGACGGATGACAGGCTTTGTATCAGTGCTGGATCGTCTGCCGCCACCTTCCTGAGACGCAGTTGGATGATTTCGAGGACCGCCATGCTTCACCATGAATGTGGATAACGCAAAACTTTGTGCCGTGGACCAACCTCGTAAAGGGGAACCATGTAAGAAGAGGAGCACGGCGGGGACGGCACTCGGGAGAAACCTGGAACGACGGCCGCCAATATGGTCGCTTTGATAGCGCCTTGGCATTCCACTGTCCGCTGTGCGATTAGCTTAAGGCCAGCCAGCGTTTCCTTTGGCATATTCGCTGCCTGAACATCATTTGTGCCTGGTACGCCTCGCATGCTACAGACAACAAGATTACGCGAAACCTTCCTGCCTCGGTTGATCGATACCATTCTATTGGTCTCCCACGGACTCTCAGTCCGCCTCTTCGACTACCGTGGCCACTGCGTTACATCACCTCTCAGAGATAGTTGCATGCAGCTCCAACGATTGTTAATAGGTATCCTGGTACACGTTTGCTTGGTGAGTCAAGGCGACACCATGCAATCTTCTGGGCCCTTCCAATAACCGGTCTTTTGGACGCCGACAGCAAGAAGCCAACCTATCAGCGCAGATCTCTCTTGTAATGCTTGTCCCCATCTCGTGATGCAAAAATAGTCTGTCAAACATCTACAGGCAACAGTGAAAGCCATATTTATATGTTGTCGCATTCTAGTGGTGGTCCTGCGACGCCATCTCGACGCAACCGGGATGGCCTGGAGGCCATCAAGGCGAAGTTGTCTGTCGATTTATGATTTGCGCTCGCAAGTATGCCCGCAGTGGTTGCATATCACAGATGCTCAACAGGTTAACGCATGAGAGTAACACAGCCCTCAAAGCCATCCAACGGTATGGTTGCATACCGGTGAGCGGGCTAGTAACCGGAGACATCTGGAGCCCTAGCATGCTAGATCCTTTTGGAGGCCTCGGTCATCGAGCTCTTAAGCGAGATCGTAATCCTATTAGTCGGAGCTGTTTGTTTTACAGTATAGTGCTGCAAGCCAGCTAGGGCTCAGCCGTACACCTGGCGTCCCCTGATTAACATGAACCACCCCCATCCGCGGGGTCGCTTCACGCTCACAGTCTAAGCCCCCAGATCTCGTAGTTCATATCTAGGGGCTATTGCATAGCACAGCAGAATATATACTGCTACAGGGGAAGCGTACCCGCGAATTGCACATGCTAAATCTTTCTTGTACCTCTGGTATCTTTATTGTTAATGTCGTCGCCTCAAGATCGCGGTGGTGTGGTCGAAAGCTCTTCAAGTGACTCGCCAACTTTGTCGGACGGCGGAAATGGGGGTGCGCCGCCACTGCCTCGCAAACCAATTCCAAGGAAGGGACATACCAAGTCACGCCGTGGTTGTTTCAACTGCAAGAAGAGGTACTTTTGGAGAAGATCAAGCGCAGGTGTATGTATGTGTGTGTACATACGTTCTGACACTAGCACAGAAGGATCAAATGCAACGAAAGGCACCCTGAATGCAGCCATTGTATCAAGGCGGGATTGCAGTGCGAGTATCCAGCAAACATCATTCAAGCGATGCAGCGACCTCGACCATCGCCACAGGCTCAGGAAGTAGGCAACCCGCGATCAGCGTTGGGTATTTTCGTGAGTGTATTCTTGGGCTTACATTCAACATCACAACACCTAACAATCGAAGTCTATGGCGGATATGCGTTTGTTCCATCATTTTCTCATTACAGCCTACCCGCACCTCCCTGTTGGAGCCGACAAGATCTGGATCACAGCGATTCCTGGCTTTGCACACATGGTATGTACTTTCCTCCACACCTCCAAGAGGTAACCGAAGTGCTGAATATTTCAGTATGAGTACCTCATGCACTCGATCCTAGCGCTAGCCGCGTCGCACTTGGATGCTGTTACGCATTCCGGTGTAGCCGAACAGGCCATACAGCATAGAATCTTAGCTATGAAGTCTCTCAATGAAGCCCTCTCGGCACCTCCAAAGACCAGTTGCGAACGAGATGCAAGAATGGCCGCAGCCCTAGCACTTGCTTTCCAATCAAGCCACTTACAGGATGGTATGGCAGAATTCCTCACGATGGTCCGTGGGTGCAATCTAATTGGAGGCGACGAGACGTCGTTGAGAGATGACTCAATCTTCAGTGTAAATACACTCGTATTGAATGGTTCCGAAGCTCATACTGACGATATATAGGCATTCCGTGACGATGGCCACCTCCACACAATGCGAATGCGCGTCGGGACGTCGCCGCTGACTTGCGTTAACCACGAAGATCTCAACATGGCCGCGTTATCTCTCAACCTCATCAAGGCTCTAAGCATGTCGGACTGGGAGCTTTCATATTGGGAAATACTAGTATGCACAGTCAGTCATGCATATGACAGTCCGGTAGAGACATACACCACCTTCGTCATGCTCTACAACACGCCATCCCACTGGACCCATGATGAGTTTCAAGCCTTCATAGATCCCAATAACAGCGTTGCACAAATTCTCCTGGCTCACTTCATCGCGATCCAAGCTATCCTTACACCAATTCTTTATCTTGAAAGAGTCGACTTTCAGGGTGTACATGCCCCGACTGCGGTGCTGGGCTGGATCGAAGGGATATATTGGAATGTACCATGTCATTTGAGGCACCACGTTGAGTGGCCCAGAAAAGTGTCTCGGTATCCTTTTATACGATTTATGGGGCAAAAGCAGGTCGAAAACTGCGATACGGATGCGCTTCTGGTTTAGATTTGTAAGAGACTATAGGTTAAGTTTGTAAGCTTTCGTCTTTTGTTATCAAAACAGTATTGTACCTACGATTGACGAGCTTTCTGTACTATTGAGATACCCACGGCTGCTTCGCAGTTTAGAAACACAGTTACTTTGCTTTTCACTAAGTATATGTGCTGGCCATAGACCGAAATCATCTCCTACTCTTCTCGCCGGAACACGGTGGATATTATTGGGAAGCCTTGGCTTGTACACTGAGCCGAAGACCAAATCTAGCGATCGAACAATCTGGAAGAGACACTCGCTCATCAGGTTGTTCCAGACCTACGTAACATGTCGTAAATTACTCAATCGAAAGCTCTTGTTTCTTCAATATCTCCACAAGCCTCACAACTGTCTTGGGACTCCTGACTCGAATTCGGTTAATATTCTCTCTCACCTATACCAGCATCAACGCACCCACTGGTTGTACTTGCGTACCTTCTCATAGAGAACATCCCAAAACTATCCAGTACCATCTCTGAAGCTTCATAAACCAGTCGCAAACAAGTACTGACGTATCTGTTGTCGTAATAGCTGGAGAGAATATGTGAAAGTATTGAGCTATGATGGGGTAATTTCCTTTGGGAGGTTTCTGGCAGCTGATGCATGTACTTCTGGTCGACGAGGATATGGATCACCTCTGACCTATGCATTGGGAGTGAAATAAGAGCTGAGAAGGATGTGTTCCAAGCCACTCAAAGAATAGTGCAGGGGAGGACATGAACTGCTCGGAACCATGTTTCATATCTATGGCAAGGGAATCTGTCGGAGTATGCGACGTATCCTCCCTTTGGAGAGTATGATTTTGGGCGATACGTATAATGTCTATTACCAACATTTGTGTGCATCTGCTGAGCATGAGGTTAGGCGACTGGCCAACCCAAGTATCTTCGCGACCCGCACTAGATGTCAAGACCCTCAGCCAACTGACTCGACTTGATTCAAATCGAACAACATACCATCATTACACGTTCATAGTTGCACATCGCTTTCAGGTCGTTCCTCTAATCTACTGCAACAGAGTGCGTATTGGTGCCAAGACAAGGCAGAGATATCCCTGGATGTATGGCTACGGTACTATTCTTATGTAAATTCTGGGGGAACATAATGCCAATTGGCATGCTTATGAACTACGCCTCGATCCAAACTCAAGCCCGGTTATCATTATACCCTACTGACAAGATATCACGTTACGCAGACATGCTCCCAAACCACTTCCTCATCAGGCTCTTCCTCTCTCTCTTCAGTTCGATAGCATCCTCCTCCACTACAGCACTATCCCTCAATCTGCCAACCCATTTTGGAGGCCCCCTCTCTCTAACGCATTTTTCTTGTGCCTTGATCCAATATTCTTGCTCCATAGTGCGATCATTACAAGCATTGGCGTACCAGTCGTGCCATTCCTTATGATCCCACCCACACCTACTCCCCCATTTCTCTTTGATCTTCTCAACAAAGCCTTCAAGCTCGGTCTTCGCGCAAGCAGAGCAAAGAGTCTCCTGTGGAAGAAAGCCAGAAATCGGTGTACGGTAGTAGGTGTAATGGTTCGAATAAGGTGTGTAGTAGGCTTTGCAGTGTGAAGATGTGCAAGGACGGAGTGTATAGCGCCAATCCCATGCATCTTCTTGGGCTCCTGGTTTTCCTTTTGTCCCATTACTTTTCTGATTTAGGGATATCGGACGGACACCCAACACTCTTTGCTTTTGCTCTTGTACTAGTGCGGCATCCTTGTGTCGGCGTTCTCGTCTGAAGCCCTCTTTCAGTATTTCAAACTCTGCAGCTATGACGCCCAGGGTCTTCCGCCCGGCGCTCTGACGTAGATTCTCGTACTCGCGCTTGCACGATACGTTGGCCTGATTCAAATCTTGGTTGGCATGGCGTGGGCAGTAGCCGTGAAGACGGGACATGTTATACGGGCTCTGAGGGAGGTAGTAATTCGATCCCGTACGAGCAGGCGTATAATGCAAGGTACATGAAGGATATAGGCAAGGTATGTAGTGGTCTAGAGGGTTGTATTGACCTGGCGGCGAGGACACCAAAGGCTCTAAGACCACTGGAGCCGACTGAGTGGAGATACGTAGGTTGGTGGACTTGGTAGACCTGGTAGACCTGATGGACTTGGTGGACTTGGTAGACTGGTAGGAAGCCACTCGTGACTTCAAGCCTACGTTTGGCGGTGTAAAATGGGCTGGTAGTGGAATTCCTTCCCATCTTGAATCGGGCTCTTGACAAGAAGTCGATCTGGCTTTGAGACTGCTTACTCTTTTCCTAACAACCTTAAGCGATCCAGCTGAACGTACGGGAAGAGAGACTGGGCGTTTGGGAGTTGGCGATATTGGTGTTCCCCACGCTTGGAAGTTATCGATCTGTTCCATCAAGGTCGCAGTTGGACTTGTAAACGATGGTATATGATGATATTGAGCCTTTGTGAGAGGATTCGGTATCTTGTTGACCAAAGGTTCTGGTAGCTGAATAGTCTTCGGTCTTGCTCTTGGCCAGGTCTGTGGCTTTGGCAGAGGATCTGGCTCCGCGAACCGCACCGCCGGTGGTGACGATCTTCTATTAGAGATCATAGTCACCGATTCGGAAGATTTAAGACTGGGCTTTAGGCTCGATCTTTGAGGTCTCAGTGGTGATGAGGTGGAAGATGGCGATGTGTTGTATTGATCATTCAACGACGATTGAGACGAGCGTGGTGTTGAGGGGGCGCTGGAAGCTGTATCGACGGAAGGCATATTAGGAGATATTAGGTCTGCTATTGTTGGAGTATCGGTAGTGACTGTTGGGGAGCGACTCGTTGAAGTGCTGACCAAGGGAATATGGCTGGCTGTCGAGTTTTGTGTACTCTTTGATTGCTGGGTGGGTCGCATAGTGCCAGTCCCTAGATGTATAACCTGAGACATGACGGGCAGGGATGATGCCAGCAACCTGCCAAATCGAGCCTTACATGCAGGGCTTATCGATGGGACGAAAAGGAGATCTAGTGGACATCCTGTGGTCCAGGAGGAAAACAGTAGTCTCCGGAGTGGTCAGATGAAAAGTTAGAGGGCGACGTGAGTAGTGCAGACAGGCGGTTGAAAAGTAAACATCGGGAAAAGTACGAATCAAGATAGGGGCAGTACAGCCTGCTTCAAAGCGGTTGAGTCGTTTAAAAGTATTCCGCAGATGGGAAAGCAAACAAAAACGAAGAAACACAGCATTTGTGTCGGAAAGGTGCTGCGGACTCAGCCTATTTATCTGCGTTGACAGACGCCGCCTAACACGTCGCGCCTATACTATTGAACACTCACCAGCCGCATCATTGCTCTGTAGAGTCAGAATGAGATTTGTGTATCCAAGGATCTTACATTGTTGAGTTTGAAGGGTTATGGATGAGATCCGCAGCGGCGAGAGAGGCGAAGTCCAGTCCCAGTCGGCCTCGCGAACACGCTATCTTATTGGGAACAATACACGCGCACCGCCCCCGCACCGTGAAAGATAGTTTGAGTAAGGTTGACAGATTCACGCAATTTTGGAGAGGGGCGAAAGACATAGAGGGGAAATCTGACATCGCTCTGTCCAATCTATCCACGCGACGAGATGTCGAACAAGTATGTTACATCTAGGCCAAGAGACTGTCGGTTGTCCCGGAATGGTATAATTGTATGGCACATGGCAATTTGGAATAGTTCTAGTAAAGTGTCTATAGTTTGGCCTTGGGCTGTTCTTGCTTGAGCATCGCTTCGGCAACAAGGCGTCGCTGGATCTTTCCTGTTGCGGTCTTGGGCCTGTAAGTGCGTAGTCAGTGCATGTTTCATCTGCGTTGTTGTTGTTGTTGTTGTTGTTGTTGTTGACGTACATGATATCGGTGAAGAAGATCTGCCATTTGTTAGATTATGTATCACACCGCTGGGTTCGATTGGACGTCGACATACCTTTTTCGGTAGCTTAAATTTAGCAACGCGGTCCGTCAGCCATGTCTTCAGCTCTCCCGCAGTCAGCGCATGGCCCTCTTTGACCACGACCGCAAGACCAACATCTTGGCCATACATCTCGTCTTCGATGGCGAAGCTCACGGCTTCAGACACTGCGGGATTCTGTGCAATGACGTTGTCCAGTTCGATCGGGCTAATTTTCTCACCACCTTTGTTGATCAGCTCCTTGATGCGACCAGTAATGATGACATATCCTTCAGCATCCTGCTTGCCCTGATCTCCGGTACGGAAGAAACCGTCTTTGGTGAAAGATGAGGCGTTGGCAGCTGGGTTATTGAGATATCCCTTGGTGACGTTTTCACCACGGATACAAATCTCTGCCTCTCTTCCTTGTGGTACCTCCTTGCCAGCATCGTCAAGGATCTTGACTTCGACACCCTGGCCAAGTCCCACACTGCCGGGCTTACGTTGGTTGGGAGGAAGAGGATTACTAGTCATCTGATGCGCAGCCTCTGTCATGGCGTATGCCTCCAACACTGGGGCCCCGAACGCCTTCTCAAGTTCGTGGAACGTTTTGGGCGAAAGGGGACTGGAACAAGATCGGATAAAGCGGATTTTGGGCATTGGGCTCGGAAGGGGACTCTTCAGCAGAATCTGGTGAATGGTAGGGACGGCGGTATACCAGTTTGCCTTGTGCTCATTGAAGTCTTTCCAGAACTCGGAGGCGGAGAACTTGGGCGGCACAATGACTGAGCCTCCCGACGCCAAGGGAGCCAGGAACCCAGCGAGCAAACCGTGCACGTGAAAGAGAGGCATAACCAGCATGGTACGATCGTTGGGTGTTAACTCATAGGTTCCCTGGATGTTCTTCATGGTGCGCAACAAATTGCGATGCGTCAGGGGTACAGCCTTGGGTCGTCCAGTAGTACCGCTCGTGTGCAGCACGAGAGCGACATCGTCGGGCTGCGCAGACTGGACGGGCGCGGTTTTACCCGCAAGCTTTCCAGCCTCCTTCACATCCAGGACGACCTCACTGCCATTGTAGTAGCATTCGGCGATGGCGGCATTGTATTTCCTTGCTGCGCGGACAGCTGCCGCATCTTGCGCAAATGCACCCTTTGGTACCAGAGCAATTGCTGAGCTCAGGTCGTCGATGTAGAACTCGAACTCGGATTGCTTGTATGCCGGGTTCAGTGGCGCTGCGATAGCTCTCTGCCATGATGCAGCGATGAAGGACACGATGAACTCATACGTGTTGGGCAGTGCGATGGACACAGCTGCCTCGGCAGAAACGCCGACCTTTGCCAATTGTTGTTGGAAAGCCTTCACGTCGGTGGCAAGCTTCTTGTACGTGACAGTCAAGGCAGGGCTGCCGGGGACGATGACAGCGGTCGATGTCGAGTCCTTGGAGAAGGCGTGTTCTAAAGTGGTTGGAGACATGATGATTACTAGATAGGGGATCTGGCGGTTGCAATTAGATGGACACTTATAACGCTGGGGTTCAGGGCCATGGTACCTTGATGCTTCTATGACGCGCAAGGAAAATCTAAGGTCTAATGCGGACACCGGAGCCTGCTCAGATGTATCAAGAGATATGGAAATGACTTATCAAGGATAAGGATTTGGTATGACAGGATAGCAATGGGCGTTCCTGCATGTATGCACACGTAATGCGGCTAACGCCTTAGCGTGGGGAACCGACGCCGACACGCGGGCTGGGGTGCTTGGCGGGCCTTTGACATTGCGCCTGCCACTCCACCACCCTCACAACAGCCTTACGACCACAACCACAAACCTCAACCGCCGCCTCTGCTCCATGTACTGTGCATCCACAAAACAGTTACTAATCTAGCCATTTTTCTGCACTCTAGCTTCCCCCGCCGCCATCCACCTAGTGACGTGGGCAGCCACATTCGCATTACCCCAAGTCGCGCCTGCGCGCACATCGATATTAGCATGGCGTCTCAGCAGCCGCAGAAGGCGCAAGGCCTGCCCAACCCCTATGGTCTTCCAAACCCCTACGCCCAGAAAGGCCTTCCAAATCCGTATGCTTCGGCTACCATCTCCGCTGCGCCTGTCAAATATACAGAGGAACAGGCCAAGGCCGAGCAACAGAAGAAAGCACCTGGTATCTATCTGAACTGCTCCGTACCATTGTCCTGAAGCATCACTCATGTGATTGTGTAGCTTTCCATAACCCACACAATATCAAGCGTCCCCAGGCCAAGAAAGCTGGCCCAACCATCAAGAAGGCCACCATGCCTGTAGCTGCACCCCTCTCTTCTTCGGGTTCTGGTCCGGCCAACAACCAGCAGCATGGCATCGACTATTATCGCAGCACCGTAGAGGACGACTTGTCGATTATGGAAGAAAAGAGGATCCGCAATTATGAGGAGAAGCAAAGGAAGAAAGAGCAGAAGAAGTTCAACAAGATATTCGGACAGTGGAACCCTCAAGCTCCCCACAAACCCGAGCGGTACTCCAACCTTCGAGCATACAAGGCCAGTGGCGGCTACCGGCGCAAGAAGGAAGGCTTCACAGCTTTCTTACGGGGAGCTGCCGCCCAGTACAAGTCTCGTGACGACAGTGAGGAGACCAACGGTTCCCATTCAGCGTCTTCTTCGAGCCCAATACCTGCTACGTTTACCAAACCGTCTTTCGCCCCGCCTGCATCTTACGAAGATAGCTCTGCAATTCCCTCGTCTGACCTGTTGGGAGAAGACGCTTATGCCCGTCGCATGCGCCTATCCCAGCAACAGCCTGATGTCGTACCGCCTCCGCCTCCATCAGTCACCGACGATAACCCTCCGCCCCCACCTCCGCCGAGCTATCAAGGTGCGACTATCTCTGCACCACCGGTACGCTATGCAAATGCGACTATATCTGCACCACCAGTCCGGTTCGAGCGCTCCGACGTTCAAATGGAAGATGCAGACAACGAGCCATCCCGCGAAGAACGCCCTGCCAAGCGCGCTAAGATTAGCAAGGCGGAAGCAATGATGGCCAAAATGGGTTATAAGAAGGGCCAAGGTCTCGGAAAGAACAACGATGGTGTTATTACCCATCTAGAAGTGAAAAAACGCAAGGTTCCACAGGGTGCAAGCACTCTCGACGACGAAAACGGCAAGGTCAAGTCACAACAGGTCTGGGATGTCAGTGGTGGTATGCGCACTCAGAAAGACGAGCCTGGCAAGTTTGGTGCGGAGTCCGCTGTTGTGGTCACTTGGGGCTGTGTGGACGGTGTCGACTGGGATGCCAATGCCGAACGCAACGACGGTGGTATCCGACAAGACATGGGTGAAGCGTTCAGCAACAAGGTAAATTCCATTCCAAAGTTACGAAGGTACACATGCTAACAGAACCAGTTTGGTCCAGTTGAGCATGTTCAATTAGACGAGAACAACCAGGACGGCGTAGTTTATATCCACTTCCAGTCAGTTCTCAGTGCCCTCAACGCCGTCAACCGCTTCGATGAAGGATGGGAATTCAGAGGCAGGAAGATCACTGCCAAGTTCTACGACGAGCGCAAGTTTCACTCTGGCATTTACGATCACTAGGATCCACTCCTACTGTTGTCGTGCGGTTGAGTGCGCGTGCTTTGGTTATTAGCGTTTGAAGAACTATCGGGGTGTTCGACTTTATGATTGGTGTGCTTGGAGACATAGAATATGGCAAGGGACGAGAAGTTGAAGGAAGTGGCACGTCTGTCACGATTCAGATATGCTTGAGGGGGAAGACGTGTACAACGGTATGGTTCAAGGAGGGTGATATACTAGAAGCCTATACTATGCACCTGGAATCAACCACCATAAGATACGGAGCCCACGTAATACTGTGCGTCCACCATGATTCCATCACATCAATGTATCTTGTCTTTAACGCGACCTACACGCTGGCTTGTTTATACGACAATGTCAGGGGATGGAACCTTGTATGGTTGCAAACAGGAGATCGTTATCGTATCGTCTAAGGGCAGCTGCGCCGCGGTCTCTATACTCATACTCGTACAAAGTATTACATATCCACCCATCTAAAAGAGACTCCAAGATTCGCCTGCAACTAAACCATGTTTCTAATGCGAGGTGCGCCCGACTCCAAGGTATATACTCTCCTTCACTTGTCCTACCTCACTCTCCTCTCCCAACTAAGCATTGCCAGGTTTTTCATCGGTATCGATATGCCATACGACATAATTCGGTAACCCATAAACGCCATAGCCTGCTCTCTTAGCCATCTTCGCAAACCCTTCTGTCTCGGCCTGGTTTTCAAATGCGTAGCTTGGGAAGTTTATGCCAGAACGGTGCACGTCTGCTTTTACAATGATGTTAACGCCACCGATGCCGTCTAGGGGTATTTCTTCATCCTTGTCGGCGCGCCAATCGCCCATCTTGGCCATGTACTTGCGGTTCGTGGGGTATTGTTTATAGCCTATAAAGATGAATTAACGAATGGAAATAGTGGGGAGGGAGATGAAGAGAGTGATACCTTCTGCAAGGACTACATCTTTGTTGAGGGTGGAAGCGAGTTTGAGACCTTCGGGAGATTCCTGCCAGGAATTGTAATCGACTGAATCCCGTTAGTGAAGACCGTAGTGCTAAGTTATGGAAAACCTACAGCGCCCTTCGATATCGACCATCTTGCCGTTCTCCTCCTTGTAGCGGTGGAACCAGATATCTGTGTATTGTTAGCGCTAGCGCCCCAAGATGGTATTGCAACACATACTAGGGACAAGGACATCCCGGTCATGTGCCACGAAGTCCTCGATGATCTTGGACGGACTATCGACAATGTCCACATCCCTCCAGTAAACCCAGCTGTGCTCTGGTTTCAACGCAGTGTATAGCAGGTAGTTCCTGGCTTTACCTAGTGCCTTTCTCCGCGGGCCTTGTGCTTCGAAGCTATGTCTGTCCTCGACACTTTGCGAGAGTGTGACACCAAAGTCCTTCTCAATGATCATCGTCGACCTGAAAGCAACTTCAGGGTTGTTTTGCACTCTCTCCAGCTCCTTTGCCAACGCAGCCATAGTATCGTCGGTCGAATCGCCGACCAAAAAAGCCAAATCGATCAGCTCGTGGGGATAAGTGAGCGAGGTGAGGAGGTCGAAGTGTTTCGCAAGGTAGTATGAGGCATCGCGAAGCGGAGTAAGGATCAGGACGCGCTCCTTGTTCTTCGCTGCATCAACGGTCGATGTGATCTTGTTTAGGTCTACATGCTCAATATCGGTGGAATTGACCTCTACTGGCTTGTGGTGGTTGAATATCACAGGTGTGTTTAGATGCGCATGCCAGTCTTCGTTCTCGTTCGCTGTCATGTGCATTGGAGGTTTTGAGGGGCCGAAGCAGTAGAATCTGGTATGAGAAGATTAGCATCAGCACGATGCGAATCATGACGAGGCCTCTGCTGGAGCTCTGTAAATACGAATCGTGTGACATACCTCTGCACCTCTTGTGCTGCGGACCCCATTGACCGCCATAGCAGCAAAATCGCGGCAACCAGACCGACTGACACCAGAAACCTTGGGTTCCGCACTGTGTGTATGACCTGCCGTGATGGTGGCAGCCGTGCTTTAGCGGCCTTCCACGAGTATCCTTTTCCTGCAAGCATGTTGAGTCGGAATGGTCCCGCGTGTTCTTTCTCCACCTCTTCCCCTCTAGCCTGAGATATGCGTATCGATGAGCTACGCGCTCGGACGCTGTCCGTATTACTGGTTTCCCTCTGTGAATGAAGCGGCGGCGATTGCGACTGTGGCCTCTCCAGTTTGGCGGTTGGGAGCGCCGGGGCGCGCGACGTTTAGGGTGGGAACTAAATGTTGCGGGTGACGTCGCAGCGAAGGCGGGCTAGCAAGAGCGGAAGCGACAGACAGTAATGACTAGTGAAAGCAGGGTCCTGACTGGCTGCACGGTGGTACAGAGCAGGAAAGCAGCGATGGGGTGAAGGAGAGGCGCAATTGCGTTACAGGAGCAACTCGTTCAGTACAGATTACCGTTGAGCGCGACGAGCATGCAAATGACGCTAAGTGCAGATCAATCGCGATAGTGCCGCTGATGACGACGCTTCGGAAATAAAGTAGTCTGTGATTCTTTCATAATTCGCCGAAAGACTTGGTGAGCCGGCAACAATGCTTCTCTGGCCACTATTACTGCTTGGTGTACTCTGGCAAGTTGTCTTGCGTCCAATGCGCGACACCACCTGCATCCTAAAATGCGCACGTGAAAACATGGATCGGTAACATCAACATCTATTGCGCCGCGGTTGTCAAGAGCGAGGCTGCATTATACAGGCCGCCGGTACATGGGATCATTGCAGCGTGATTGGCCTTGGGCAGTCTGTGATATTTACAAAAGAGGCCCATTTGTTTACCCACGTCATCTGTTATACGAACTTAGCCACTGCGGCCCGCACGTTAGAGCCCGCTTTCCGTCTTACCACGCATGTGATACGCCTCGGGACGCCTGGAAAGCAGCTACTCGCCATGACAAGCCTTGATTTGAGCCTTTATGGGACTGTCCTTCTCGCATGCGTGACTTTGACCGCCAGAGCAGAGCCGCCAGCCATTGCAGGTTCGTCGAGACCTCGACAAAGGTGAAACTGATGTGAGGTCTGTATGGAGTGTCCGGGAGTCTAGAGTGTTCCTATCAAACACTCATATTTAGACGGCGATCACGGCGAAGGGACTACAACGTTCAAGATAACATCTCGGTCACATATGAGACATGGCCATGTTTCAGTGCTACTGATCTGTTGTGAGGGTTGAAGGAAGTCTTTTTTTTAGTAGACAAAAGTTTACAATAACTGGCAAACATCGAAGCACCAAAACTTGGACACACATCACAAAGAATACGAGCAAGGTTCAAGAGAAAGACTGCATGCCACTATCCCAAATAAAGCAACTCCTTCTGCAATTCTGCACTCCATGTCGCGGAGCAGACTTAAGTGTACTGCGGATTAACAGTCTGCTCGACCCTCGTAGCCAAGTGATACATACAATTGTTACATGCTGAACCATGAAACCGTCCCCAGAAGCCCTTCAGTCCTCAGATGCTGAACTCCAACGTCAGCGCTTGTTCGCTTGATGCTATACGCTATCAAAGAAAGTCAGATGGTAGGGGTAGTCTATGCAATTAAGGAACGCCAGCGTCATGAGCTTTTTAGAAAAGGAGAACAGCGGCCATGGCAGCAAGGCTGAGAGCACCAGTGGCGGCGCTGAGAGTCGAGGCGGCGCCAGTGGAGTCGTCGGAGCCACCCTGCTTGGTGCCCTTGTGGCCCTCACCAGCGGGGTCGATGAGCTTGCCCTCGCACTTGTAGCCACCCTCAATGAGCTTCTTCTCCTTCAGGGGCTTGTAGGTAGCGCAAGTCTCAGTGACGTTGTCGGTGGACTGGAGGTTGAAGGCACCCGAAACGCTGTTGAGCTTGGGGGTAGAGACGCTACAAAGGGTCAGTAAATTGCACGACACAGTCGATTCAAACAAGACTTACTCAGTGAAGTTACCGCTCATGTCGAAAGCTCCGCCGATGCTCTTAAGAGCGGGGAAGCCATCCACCTCGATGAGCTTGGAGTTGTTGGCGATCTGGAGGTTGCCAGAGATCTTGCCGAGCATGGGGAAAGAGACGTTGGACAGGTTCTCGTTGGCGACAAGGGCAACAGCCTCGCCGACGGAAGTAAGGTTAGGAGCAGCGAATGACTCGAAACCGTTGTTGTAGAGACCGAGAGAGCCGTTCAAGCGCTCGAGGGAGGGGACTGAAACTGAAGCACAGAATCGGAAGGTCAGGTTGCTAGCCCAGATGAGGTTGGGTAGGTCGACCTTGACGGCCTCGTTGTTGTCGGCAAGAGTCAGCGAGGTCGAGACGTTGCCAAGCTGCATAGAGATCTCATCAATGTAACCGTTGTTGGCGATGAAAACAGTGTCGACCTCCTCGATGTTGATGCCCTTGAGCGAGCGAAGAGCGGTGTTCTGGATGTCGACCTTGTTGGCCTTGGTGACCTCGGCGGTGAAGCCGATCTCCTGGAGGTTGGGCAGAGCGTTCCACTTGATGGAGTCGACGCTCTTGAGCTTGGGGAAGTTGACAGCGTAGAGACGGGTGAGGCCATCGAGCTGCATCTCTCCGTCGAGCTCCTCGAGGTCGCTGGCGCTGATCTGCTTCATGTCGGAGTTGTCGGTGGCAACGAGGTTGCCGTCGATCTTCTTGACGCCGTTGAGGGAGATGTCGTCGGTGGTGCCAGTCGCGATGGCGATGTTACCAGAGAAGGTGGAGCACGAGGCGATGGCGCTGGCGTCACCGGCGTTCTGGATGGTCATGGTGGCAGACGTACTGCAAGCAGCTGGCGGACTTGTTAGCAAGCAACGAGGCAGTCAATGGAGTCTCGTAGAGCGTACCGTAGGCACCGCTGGCAGCAGCCAGGGCAGGGAGGGCGATCTTCATCATGGAAGGCATTTTGTGTAGTTGGCGTGGGTTGGTAACTGGGAGGAAAAGTCAGCGGACGCGTCGAGAGAGGCGATTGAGAAATGTGGACTGGGCAACACGGACCTGGGATATTAAGACTACTCGCTCGGTTTCAGTTGCGTGGGTTCGGCGGGCTGTTTGGTCGTGGTGGAAAGATGCTGGAGCGAGAGGAAGAATTAACAAGTAAAGCAGGCAGTATTAAACGGAGTAGTCCCAGAGGCGCAATGGAGAAGGCGCGTTCGTCTGTAGCGAGCGAATGTGGGTGAAGACTGAGGGAGGAAGGGCAGAAAGGCATTCAAATGGGGTGCGGCGCGAGAAAAGGGGAGCGCGGTGGTGCCAGGCCAGGCAGGCGCTAATTACGCTAGTAGGGCCGGGTGGAGATCATAGGCGGCCAGAGCGTGCCCACCATCATCGATCAAGCAAGCAAGCAAGCAAGCAAGCTCGCTCAGTGAAAGCTGCTGCCCTGCCCTGGCTGCTGATTGTCCTGCCGCCAACGGACAGCTGGGCAAGTCGTCGACGAGCGCACTTGTTCGTGCTCGCGGTCGCGCTCACGCTCGTGGCTACCCGCATAATGTGTCGCCATGACTGCACCACCCAGGGCCTGTCCCGCGCGTGCGGAGTGCCACAGTGTGGTTTGACAGGCGAGGGCTACCATTTCTTCGCCATGCTCCCCCATCCATGATCCCTTCTCTCCCGCTGCTTGTAAATCTTAGCTTCACATGCCGAGCGCGCTGCTCCCAATTTCAAGCTCTGAACGCGCTGCCTGCCCTGATAAGCTCCATGCACAGCACATGCACCACATGCAAACAGCCTATGGCGTTTGGATCGCCGCTCCGTCACCCTAGGAGACGACCATCCGCTAGACTGCCCGCAGCAATCCGTTGCTCGTCAACGTCTCTGTCCATTGTCGACGGACCTTTTAGTGTTTGCTGGTAACCGCTCACCAAACGGCAATGCGGCACCTTCGCTCCATGTCCGCGCATCCAAAGCTCTTCTTTTGCCACCGTCTGGCCGACTCGAAACACAACAAGCAACCGTGAATTGCGCGGCCTCTGACCATGTCCCCCACCCCTGCCCACCCTGGCACGAGCTCCTACCCAATGGTTTCAATGCGGTTACATCCGATCCGCTTTAGGCAAAGCGCAGCCGTTGCAATCTCTCGAGCCCCAACCCCAACGCCGAACAATAAAAGCAACTGTTATATTTACCTCTCGAGCTTGCCTAGTCGAGCTTGCTGACTGCTTTGAGCCTCGTCTACCCATCTCCCCTTTATGTCCATATCGCCCAGCAGACCTGCATTGTTGACTCATTTCGCTATTCCAGCTCTCCGCATCCTCCTGCGATGAACCGGCTCGCTTATCGACCGTCCCCCCGAGGAACAGCCTCACCATTGATCCATCCGGCCAAGCTATTTGCTTGACGCGCATTGATTAGTCTCTCATTTCCAGCCTCAGGCTTCTGTTCTCCACCCACGCGGCACGCACCCAGCTTCATGTGTCGCTGCCATCAGCTAATATGACGTCGGCATTTGCTACTGTTTCAGTGCCCGGGTTTTTCCAGAATTACCCATTGCTTATCGACATTGCCATTCTTCTAATGCTTGCAGCTACCCAGGCGCGACGCTCAAATCGAGCAACTCTGTAGACCAATCCAACTTATTATCATTTCAACGTCAGTGTGGTCGACATCGCTTGTCAGGTTACTTCTTCCAAAATGAGAGGATATTCGCTGCAACCTTCCCTGATCCGTGTCGTTCTGTTGTTCATCTCATTGCGCGGCGTCACTGGTACAAAACTATCCGGCCGATTGGTGGGTCCGTTTCATGTGCCTCCACAGATGACGGCTGGAAGAATATCGGGAATTCCAGCGTCGTAGATCCGCAACCGGGAGAATTTAGAAAACTGAGTAAGTTCAGCCGCAAACTCTAGTGGTCAACAACTGACCTACTACCTAACGAAGTCGCTTCACTATAAACTTCACCCATAGCGCGATGAGCCAAGCTATAGACCATGAAGTGCACATGGGTGCTGTATGCATCTCGTACATATCAAAACTGATCCGATGTTGCCGAGAAGAGTACTTTAGCTTTGCAATCCTGTGCTCTGTATCACTGCAGAGGTGGGGATAAGAAGTCAGCACATGTCCCACGTATATTTCGTACAGTCACAACTCATATCTAACCACCGTTCGCCCCCTGACCTGTATACCCCTCTGTCGTTGAGTGTTCTCTTCTCTTGTCGTATGCAAACCAACATACAAGTACTTTGTACACAGCATCAGGCAAAGCGCTTCTCAATGGCAAGAGAGTAACACAATCCAGACCGAAGACGAACTATTTAGCGCATGTGGTCGTCTTACCACTATTATGGTGCACTAAGATCGTTGCAGGCTGCCAGCGATGGCTGCTGTCATGCAAACGCCGTCCCGCTCGGCTGGGTGCAAGCATGAATTTCCCTTACGAATGGAAACAACCAAACAGAGGAACACAATGGCAGCATGCATTTGGCATTGTCTGCTTTTGAAGCCAACTTGCTGTGGATATTCGAGGCCAAGCATACCAGAATGGTATGGCATGTTATCGATATTCAACCAGAAAGATGTCGGATGACAATTTCCATGCGCCTACGAGCAAGAACAACCTCCTGCCTGGGTATTTTATTTGAGCAACAAACCCTTGTGCATCGAATAAACCACAAGTGTTGACGGGCACTCTACGAGATGTTTGATCCATAAACCAAGTGTTCTATGCCCAGCGGGGAAACGGCCTGTACCGCCCGCGACCCACGCCCCACCTCTACCCAGCAGTACATCACCCCACCACCACACATAGACCACATGATGTACATGCTTGTCCTACCGCAAGGGCCAATGTGACCCAACACAATGGTCACTTCCTGTTGATCAAGTCTTCTGCAGAACAGTAAGATCCACATCGGCAATCCGCCACATGTACCACATGAAGAGCGACCTAGCAGCAAGGAGATGGGTTAACGTGTGTGTAAAGAAGAGTTTGCGGTAGAGATAAACGCACCTGTATGGCTTGAACTTGGAAGCCATGTCGAGCATCTCTTGCTCGGTCATATATCTGCTTTGCGTTTAGTGGACTGCCCGATACATGAAACTACATGAAGAGTACATACTTCCACTTCCCACCCTTGTTCTTGAGCTTGTTTACATCACGGCCTGCGTATACGGCCATGCCTCGTCTGCAAACACGTCAATCATCTTGTTCAAGGAATTCTCCAAAACAGGGAATAACTCACTGTACACCAAGATCTCCAGTCGAGAAAACATCCATCCTCTTCAACCCAAAACAAGCAAACATCTCTACACTCCATCGTCCCAATCCTCTCACCGCTACTAGCTTCTCGATGAGCTCTTCATCGCTAGCACTAACCAGCATCTCAGCGGAGAGCTCACCGGAAGAGAATTTCTCGGCGATTCCATAGATATATTCTGCTTTGCGTTGGGAGAGACCTGCTGTACGCAATGTAGGGATATCTTTGGTGAGAACCTGGGCGGGAGAAGGAAAAGAAGGGTGTGTCTCAGGGAAGAGAGCAGTAAACTTTGCACGAATTGATGCGGCTGCTTGGCCTGATACCTATAGGTAGATTGTTAGTCATACACATACGTCCAAACTCTTCTCCTCTACAATGGTCTGCAGCGATTCGTTCTGCATATTTCTCCTCTATTTTCCTGATGACAAACAGTATTACCAAGCCATACTTACTTGCTGTCCAATAATCCCCTTTCCCAGCGACTCGAACGGCCTCACTACTTCTCTCAATCCATCTGGACTAAAAATCTCACACTTGTGTCCTCTTACAACTCTTTCTAATTTAGAATCTGTCTTTATAAGAAACTCCTCTGCGTCTTTCAACAGATTATCGATGTCCGTGCTCGCGGGGGGGATGGCACCAACATCCGGCGGGACAATCTCTTTTGCTTTTCGCCTCTTGGCAGGCGAAGGGTCAGCGGATTTTGCAGGAGACGAAGCGTAGGCTTGCACCACGTGCGAGCCATTTGGAGTGGCCAAATTGGCGTTTGTGGTGTGAGGAGCTGCTGGTCGAGTGGTGGGATTAGGGGGAGAGAACAAAGACGTAGAGGAGTAGATGCTGGCACCAGCAGGTGTTGGTGTGAATGATGGTGGTTTTAGTGGCGATTCTGGTTCTGACGTTGACTTCGATACCGCTTTGCGCTTCTTGGGTAGGGGCGTTGCTGGGAGGAATGAAGCTGGATTCACTGAATCCAAGCTTTCTGCTCCGTTGGTAGTACTTTCGCTCTTGGTTGCATCGGGTAATGTTTTGGCAGGCGCCTTTGTGGTTTTGCGCTTCTTCGCAGGTACACTCGCTTTGCTGACTTTCTCGTATTTCGCAACACTATCCTGGGTTTTGACATCCAATGGTACTGGCGTGATATTACTTGCAACGCGAGCTGAGCGTCTCAGAGACATGTTTTGAGGTTTGTACAGAATGTTAGTCGTTCTCGTGAATAGGGAGGTCTGACGTCATTTGGTTAGGATATATGATGGGAACAAGGTTGCGACAACGTACCGTCTGCTTTAATACTCTTGCTGTTGATACAATTTGGTGAATCATGTAGAGTGTTGTTAGTTGCGTGGGTTGAGAGACTGACGCGATGCGCTTGATCTGACGCCTGAGCACATGATAGCGTGGCGCTGACATATCCGGAACCCTGACACTCGGCATTCTCGTTTGAAGCGATCGACACACGGTCCGCTTCTCATAACGACCTGTAGTAAATCCGTTTCGTATGATGTGCACTGCATGTTACACACATTCCATCTCTGTTCTTTTTGGCCGCGCACTTGGTACCTCCTGTCCCTGATAATTGGGTATCGAGAAATTGCATGACATAAGAAAGGGACGCATGAACACATGTCGCTGTAACGTGTACAGACTTGGCCTTTCATTTCTCTTGCTACAATGGATAGATGAAGAAACACCACATATGCCGAGCTTGTTGCGCTTTGCCAACGCTTGCCAGGCGCATACACTGGAGTCATGCCGTTACCGTCCAAAAGAAGTCATTGTTAGCACATAATAAGACAAACCAACTTGCGAGTGTGCCAAGGCTTGTAGAAGCGCATGAAAGCGCATAGAGAGAAAACGAACAAGCACACTCTGATGGAGATGAGTCCTGTACAAAAAAAGTTGGTATGGTACACTCTATCGCGCAGCCCTCAGACTCGATCCACCAAGCTTCAAATTGATCATGCCAGACTCGATATGTACAATCTAGTGTCTACTGCTGGCGGCGGCGTTCTTCTGCCTCTTCTGGATAACCATAGCCTCGAGGTCCTCGCGCTCGTGCATCTCAGCCTCGATGTCGGTGATGAGCTCGGAAAGGTATGGTGTGTCCTTGTGCATTGTCAGCGTCTGGTGTTGATGGTAGTGGCGGTACTCGTACATCCTCAGCCTTGGTCCACTCCTCCTTGGGCAGGAGCTGGTGGGACATGGAGAGCTGCCGTAGATTAGCGACGCTTGCCGTGTCCTGAATGTCTGGTTCGGCCGTACCTGGAAAGCTCGGCGCAGACGGAAGACACGGTCGTAGGCTTCCTGTGGTCGGAGACGCTTCAGGGCAGTCTGCACGACATCGTTCTCCTCGGGGAGCAAGTCATCGGCCCTGCATCATGGATCCCGTCAGCCCATCGGTTCGCAGCCCGCTGTTCTCTCCATAGCATCCGTATGTCCTGCTCTATACGCCGTATGCGTATCGGGGGCTCCGTACCTCAGACCGAGCTGCCTGTAGCCGGCGGCGTTGCAGTACCAGTTGGCCAGCGGCTTCATCCACTTCTGCAGCCACGGCCGCTTCATGATGTAGGGGGCGAGAGACGGGGCAGACATGGTTGCGGTTGTTCGACGGCGGATCCGAGTAGTCGCAGGCGGGTGCTGTCGTCAATTGCAGTTTTGACGGTCGGAGGTGGTGAGGTCGTAATGCGAAAGAAGCGAAAGCCAATAGGCCGGCGGGCAGCGCTTGGCCCGCAGAAGGCCTTCGCCTTAATCAGCGCCTGGTCTCCACCCACCAAAGCAACTTCACTCGTGCTCCACGCTAGCTCTGACGTCTGATCCACGAACCCAGCTCTGCACCGCAACGCAACCCCTCAGCCTTCCTCGCGCACACACACACACACACGCACCGGGCAAAGGCTGGCCGACGACCATCCCCTCCGCGACTTCCTCACACTCCGTCCGCCTGTCAATGGAGCCGAACAATCGCTAGTCATCGTGTTACTCAAGTGCTGCGGGGTTTCCGCAACACTGAGGCACCGCAAAGGGGACGACGGCCTGTATGCATGCACCCTCTGTCTCCGCACTCGGCGCGAATGGCCCTAACAAGTCGACGACTGCAGTATCCCTAATGTCCACCACTGATTCCGAGCCGCCGTCCCCGACTAAAGTTCCCGATCGGTATGCGCCATCCGCCGCGACAGTTGAACCGCGAGATATGTCATCCTCAAACACGCACAGTACGTGGAGTTCGCCCGTTACCGCTCTCGCCGTCAGGGTCTCCAAACTCCCCGATAGCTCCGTCAATGCACTGTGCGGAGCTTCTGCTGGAGTTGCCTCGGGCATTGTAACGTGCCCGCTCGATGTCATCAAGACCCGCCTGCAGGCGCAGGGCTCTTTTCGCCCCAGGACGTATACTGGCCCAACGCGCGCAGTTTATAAAGGCCTGACCGGCACCGCACGAGTCATATGGATCGAGGATGGCATGCGCGGCCTGTACCGAGGACTCGGCCCCATGCTGCTCGGATACATTCCAACCTGGGCTGTCTACATGAGCACTTATGAATCTACCAAAAACGTCCTCTATCCTCAGATGGGTTAGTAGTGCACTCGGCATCCGAGTTCCAGTTGCTGACAAGATTCAACCTACAGAAAATAAATGGTTGGCCAGGACCATCGCCTCTTTGTTCGCTGGTGGTTGCTCGACGCTAGTCACAAATCCCATATGGGTCGTCAAGACAAGGCTCATGTCCCAAGTCAGCGCCCGCGCCTCGCCCGAACACCGGCCGCCGTGGCACTACACAAGCACCTTTGATGCCTTTCGCAAGATGTACCTCAAGGAAGGCATCATGTCCTTCTACTCAGGCCTTACACCTGCACTGCTTGGCCTCACCCACGTCGCTATTCAATTCCCGCTATATGAGTTTCTCAAGATGAAGTTTACCGGTCTGGAGATGGGCCAGACAGACGCCAAGACAGAAGACGTGCACTGGTTTGCTATTGCATTGGCAACAGTCTTGAGCAAAATGACTGCGACTTCTGCGACGTACCCACACGAGGTCTTACGCACTCGGCTGCAGACACAGCAACGGTCGCTACCCTCGCACTCGGACAACCATGTATCGTTCCGGGGAGGCCAACACGACCGATTTCACACTCGCCCACCAGGCACAGCTTCGTCGGATGGTATGATAAACTTACCGAGGTATCGCGGTATCTTGCGAACATGCACCGTCATCCTCCAAGAAGAGGGATGGAGAGCCTTTTACAACGGAATGGGCACTAACATGGTCCGCGCTGTACCTGCGGCGGTCACGACCATGTTAACATTCGAGTCGCTCAAGGCCGTACACCAGAAACTCAAGAACGAGGGTAAGAAACTAGAACATGAAGTCGAGTGATGGCGGACAGCTGGGTCTCGGCTTCCACTTCACATGAACCGATGGGCATATTACGTGGCGTTTAGTCGTGGGTTAGGAGTGGAGATATCCTAGTGAGCACTCCTGTTCTGCTTGTTTATACGTCTGTACATACACGACAGCATCTTCGGGCATTGTCAGCATTAAAGCTTTGGCGTTTGTAGGACAATACGGTTGATTTTCTATAGGTTCTCGCAAGTACAAGCTCATTTAACACTTGATCGAGGTAACCAACTATATGACTGTGTAAATATACCACTACCTATGAGAACGCCCCTAACATGTATACTTTTATCAGACCCTTGCGCAAAGCATGTCAACATGGCGGTCAACGTCGCAAACGCAGCACCGCATACATTCGAGTCTTGATCACCACCAATGACGGTGAGTCGACGTGTCTACACGCAGATCAGCGAGGCCGGATTCACATATGTTGAATTGACAAACGCCCACGCCACAAACCGTGCTTGCCACAGTCATGCAGGTCATCCCTCTCTGAATTGTCCATGCTTCACGTCCTAAACTTCACACCCTTTGCCAGGCTATATCCTTTTTATGTGACTCGCATTGACGATCCTGGCGTTTTTGTCGACATCCCACCGTCATGGCCCATTGTACAGCTCCCGCAGAGCCACATATAATGCCCCCACCTATTCCCATCCGCAGCCACCTACGAAATGGATCAGCATATCAGAAAAGGTTGCACGCTATTCGTTCTATATCCACAAACTCTAAGGGCGCCCCATCGTTTCCATTTTCTCTGAATCTCCTCGAAGAGTTTGATCATGAGTTGACGGAAACACAGAGTTTAGTCAGTGCAGTTCTGGACGGCAAGAACATGAATGGCAAGAAAGAATCTTCATGCTGGGATAGTGGGAAAGAGACCGATACGACGACCGAGAGAAGGCAAACAGGTAATACTCTGGGAGACATGTGCTCCAGTGAAGTTGAGTCCAAAGTGAGCTACTGCGATGGTTACCCAAAGATATTACGATCAGATCCATTAAAGATATCCTCGACAGCTTCAACTAATTATAGTCGAAACGCTACGGGAGATCCAAGTGAGGGTCTTTTCGGGCAAATTGGGGTGCGGGAATGCGTGCCTTCTCTACGAGGAAGTTACGACGGCACAACTTCTGCGACCCGCACGAACCACGCCATCTGCTCCAACAACACATTACCACCCTCCGACTACAGTGCCGAGAAGATGGATACAAATGCGCCGGGTTGCCTCGCACAAGGGCTTCTCAGCCCTCGTTCTGATGAGCCAGGCTCCCCTAGGCAGGCCACCAGCAATTCTGATCGCCCCTTCCCTTCGAGACATGTCAATCTCTCGCTCTTTCCACCAATGTCTCCGTCGACTGGAAATAGAGAATACACACCACCAGGCAGCCCTTTCTCTCGGCCTATATGTCCAATGTCTCCGTTGAGCAATGGGAGAGATGCTTATGGCAATTACATAGCTTCGAACAAGCGGGACTATTTGACGACACATTCCCCACCAACATCGCCTATTAAACGGGTCGTATCAGACAGTCAGGAACACTCTGAACCGGATATCTCGTCACCTATCGTACATCTTCGTGGTGGAGGCTGGAACGACTTCAAATCGTTCTGGAAGACAACTGACACCAATGAGATTGGTCAACCCTTTGGTTCTACTTCTTTACAAGAATCTGTCGACAAGGAGGGTATTCTTCGAGTTGTTTCTCCGATCCACTATATTGAACGTCCGGAAAGTCGAGCACCGCAAAGTGTGCGATCGCAGTTCCCGATCATTCGTGCTGGCAAGATTGACAAGATAACAGAAGAGACGCCAGGGAGACCATGTACCGTCGACACAAGGCGAGATGGCCAACTCTTCAGAGAGATAGGCACAAGGCAAGGCTCGGATACTCCGGACTCTGAAGATACGAACGATAGCTCTATTCGTAGGGCTTGTACCGAGGCAGTCTTTAATCAGTATTTTGGACCTCAAATGTCTCTACCAATAAGAGATGGACCGCGGTCACCTCGAATCGACAAAACCTTGGCACCACCGAATATTCAAAGTGCGCCGACAGGCGAGAATGAGACGTGTCACTCCATGAGCCCTTCGTATCCAGTTGCGAGTAGAAAATTCGCTTTATGGAACAACGTGGAGTCAAAAGAACATCAAGGTACTGATGCTACATTGCGAAGTCATGTGGTAAACCCAAGGGACAACAAGAGGTGGGCCAGAAAACGTCCTCCTCCGCCGCCTATACTCCCAATGCCAAACCCACCCAGATGCCAGCGAGCCGATTCATCCGAAGCCGACGTGTTCGAAAGTTCTGACGATGACAGTTGTCGAGCATCATCATTGCTATCCGCCAGTACTTTGGATGATAACTTGATGGACGTGCTAGGTTTGGAGAAAACTGATGTGTACAGAAGAGTCAAGCATGAGCGTGCTATTCAACGTATACAAGAAGAGAGACAAAGATACGAAGAGGCAGATTGTATATGTGATGTGAACGTAAGACTACAAGAGGAACTGCGACGGCGAGAGCCTGATCTGAGCACAACAGTGCTGGACGATAGCTTCACTGCGGTCATGAGACGCGAATCAACCGACAGACGGCACGACCTAGAGCGTATGGCAGTCTCGGGTGAGCGTCGCCCTTCTGGATCACCTACGCCATCGCGATATCTCCCTCGCTATGGCCATATCACAGCTAAAGCTCAGGTTGTACCCCAACAGCGGAACGCGCAGTACCTTACCATCGGCTACCCTTCTATCGTATCTACACCAGGAGTTGCTGAATCAGCTCCTGTCATAGGTCAGAGCCCTTTGCAGACAGTTCTTTCGAAAGCAGGGGAAATCAGTCGTTCGATTCTCGCTGCGCCTTCAGGCTCGAGATACAAGACGTATTCGAAACGGCATCCTCTGATGGAGTACCAAGAGAAGAAACCACCAGGATTGGGAGCAGATGCTACTGGATGGCCCAGAAATGGTAAATCGTTCTCTACAGCGGCAAAAGGGATGCTCATATCGACTCAAGTACCCAGCTCGGAGACGACTTTTGCTGGCATTCAGCCACCGAGTAGCAGAGGTGGTCAGACACAGCGTGATAACAGGGGCTGGGAGCACCCGAGAGGCAGAAGAGTAAACAAAGTCAAGGAATCGAAGCACAAGCAATGGGGTGGAAGGTGGGGAAGAAGGTTGAAAGAAATTGCAATTCCGGGAGACATCGCACCTACAGGCCTGCGCGGAGGTGGATCCTCCGCTACACCAACTGCAGACACGAACCGTCGCCCTACTCGGTCAAGAGGTGCGACACGGCTTCAACATCCGGGGTTCGCTAGAAGCGGACCTCGTGCACGTTCGTTGTCACCTAAAGCGTCAACAGTTCTCCTTCCCGTGAGCCAACAACTTGAACATACTTTCGCCATTGTAAGCATACCTCTATAAACTGCATGTGAGACATATACTAATCTCGCGCGTTTGCATTTAGACCAGTGGTGCAGTAGGCACGCCGCAAACACGGTTTGATCTGCCAGACAGTGAAGGCAGATGCTTCGTCCGCCGCGACGACGGAGAGGTACTCCCACTAAGCCCTACGCCCGGATCCCCATATCACGATAGACTGAACACATGCTACGAATTCGATAACGCAGATGCTGCGACGCTGAAATGGCTAGAAGGAATACACGCACAGACTGAAGTAATTGCCGAGCCTGTCGTCAATATGAGAGGGGGTAACGTTCTATTTACGATGGGAGAAGCAAGCAGTCTATCATCGCATTATCTCTCCCTAACCTCAGAGGCAATGAGTTTAAACAGTGACAACGACACGATCGATGGCTCGAACATAGACGCCTTGCTTGTGTCGACTACACATCTCAACATCGATCAAATCACCGACGTGGCCATTACGCCAGCCAACGGCATTAGCGAGGACGATATTAGACCCCACTTGTACGAAGCCAATGTTCGATCTAGTTTCAGTACTGACTCTACTATTGAGCTTAGGCTGAAGATGAAAGCTAAGAAGAATATATGGCGGAATGAAGACCAGGCTAGGGCGATGGCGATGGCTATGCATTCTATTGGGTAGGGATACTTGGGGTCTACAGGGATGTGCATCTTGTGTAGGAGAAAGATGGAGTAAAATTGAGTTTTTCAAATGTAGCGAGGGCTATGCGCAAGGGGAAGGCCAGTCGAATCTGGCTCTAGATGGCTATCAGAAAGCTTACATGTGAGCTGGGCCATGAACATACGAGTTCCATCTGAAGTCAAAATTTCTCATATATCTGTATAAAATCCGGAAGTACCTCATATACGCCAAACAAAGGACTTTGTTATACAGAGTTGAGATCGTACCACACAAAACGCCTTGTAATGCCCATACCATGTCATGAAATCATCAGTAGTCGCAATGATCATAATCGTAGAGCGATCCCATGCCCGCGGCTGTAAGAACATACTCAACAGCCTGGCTTCTATCCCAAAAGTACTCGCGCATCCATGTCGAAACCATATCAAGCGCTGAGACAGACGAATTACTTGTCCACACTTTCTCGTGTCGAGCCCAGGCTGAGCGCTGCCAGAGCGTTTCGGGATATTGCTGCTGGAGAACGGGAAGCAAAGGCTTAGGTGCTGCAGCTCGTGTTCCACGTAAGATACCCGATTGTACGAGGTGACATATGCCTGAAGCAATGCTCATGATGGCAATGAGGTTGGGATTCAGACATTGTGAGGTGAGAAATGAGGTCGCCTCCACCGGCAACTCGCTTGACGAGAAGGATCCAGGGATGAAGAGAATGTCGAATTGAGGCGCGTTTGCAAATGAGTTCTGGGTAGACGTCAGTCACAGTACCCGAAAGGATGTTAGTGCGAATGATGGGTAGGAATAGGGGCGTGTGTTAACCTTTACCTCCCTGCCAGACTGTCAGAGATGACTACTTGTGAAAGGCAGCCAAGACCAGGCGAATCCAGCACGACCAAAAAGTTGGCTCTTCTTGGCCAAAGGAGTTGGCTGTACGGGGGATGTATGGGTGTCGTGTTGTTCGTGTTTCGATGTGGAGCAATTCGAAGCTTAGCTCACCGTCACCGGCATTCGCGTGCCAGCCGTGACAGGAAAACTCCCCTCTCCGGTCACACTGACATATCGAATGTCGACTTCGTCCACGGCGTTTTCCATGGCTACTGCTGTGGCGTTCGTTCTGCAGATTCTGTTCCTTCCGACCATGGCGAGCAGGTCGAGAGCGGCTAGATCGGCTAGTTGGACTTGATCGTTACCGAGAACAATGACACCAATGCGTAACGAGGAGCTTGACGGAGGTGCGTAGTGGATGTTGAGGTCTTCTTCAGAGGTCGACGATGTCGTGCAGAAGTAGAACAGATCCGCCGAACTCGGAAACGATATTGAGCTTCTAGGTGGAGACGGCATGAGGATATATAACAGATAGTATGAATGAGTGGAGATTAGAGATAAACAGATAGATTTGTTCCTGATTGGGCGAGCTGGCAGTGTGCGATGTTCTCACCATGTGGCCTCAGGACGGCTTTTATATGACCTTTCCTGTAGGCCCTTCTGCATGACTGAATCCAAGGTAGCAGTGACAAGGGTAGTGGATGCTATACTCAAGCGTCATACGGATACGCATCCCGCGCTTACTTGGAACATCTTCGCTGTACTGCCGATCTGCATTGGTGAGGCCCGGAGCTCAGCCCCTTGGAGGCTTGCTGACTTAGTCCGGTTAGAAGCCGCTCGCGAACCGACTGTTCCCGACCACACCCATGCTCTCGTATAACAAGGCGTCACGTGGGCGTATGACGGTTTCGATGCATCGCTTTTCATTCAAGATGAGTTGAACATGTCTTTGGGTGATGATAGTTGCTCAACTTGAAATGTGGTTGTCTGTGCCATTGCGTATACTGGCGTGCAGAGGCTGCCAGGCATCGCAACTCGCTTCCATACCAGCGGATGAACGCATTCGGTAGACGGCACGAGCAACGGGTGCGCCGAGATGTGGGTAAGCACTTGAACGCATTCAATCATCTCAAAGATGATTAGACGGTGGCTGTGAGCGGAGTTAAAGGGAAATGTCGGAGATGTTTGGAGGGAGCTTGAGGCTAAGAGGTTCGGCGAAGCGCCTTAGAGCTAAGGAACTGGACTCTGCTGGTCAGATGTCGTGGGATTACATCAGTGCCGGAAATTTGACTGCGACAAAGATAGCAAATGGAATAGCGATGGGTGAGCTTGGACACGGTGGCTTCTCGACAAGGGAGCGGCGACCCGGCTTCAACTCGTGGCATGTGACGTCTGCGCACCGCTTGTGGCAGTAGCAATCTGGTGGAACACCGAGATGCCGCGACGCTGTAGGACTATGATGGCGCATGTGCATCACTGTTGAGAGGTTGGTATTATCTCCTAGGTAGATCAAACAGTCTTGCAACAATGATGCAACAGGTCTAATCGAGCCAGAAAGCAAGCTCAGTTCACGTCACATAGCAAGGCAGATGTATGTGGTAAGGGTATCCTTCATTCAATCGCGGTATTTATAAAATCGCTCCAGATGTAGAGGGCCGTGGCGGCAGCACAGAGCTTGCTCGTAAACACGACCGTGATGTCCATCGCTCGCTCCCCCAAAAAGAATTGTATCAGAAAGTCGTCGTACGTGGATCGGTACGTTGCGCTGCCTAGATGTCCTTGGCCTCACCATCAGCCTCGCCAGACTTGATGGTCTTGCCAGTCTTCTTGATCTTCTCGAGGACGGTGTCGTAGGATAGCGAGTCGGCTGCCTGAATCTCGGCGGTCTGAGTCTCGAGCGATACATTGTAGGACTCAACACCTGCGACATGATTAGAGCAAATTTCGCATGGGTTTTGGCACATGCTGCATATCGCAGCGCACAGCTAATGCAAGGAACACTGACCATCGAGCTTCTTGAGCACGCGCTCGATGGCGCCGGAGCAGCCGCCACAGCTCATGGCAACGTTGAACTTGTAGGTGTGCGTCATTTTGTAGGTTGTAAATGTGGTGCGAAGTTATAGAATGATGTTGCTAGCAGTATGTCCGAAGCGTAATGCGGGTCGTGGGGCTTTTATGTGGCGTAGTAGTTGGATTTGGTCGATAACTGTGAAGAGCAGTTGTGACTGGTATATATAGGACTCACTAGCGGATGGACCTGACGAACAACGGAAGCGCAGGTTTCAAGATGGTGTTGTAATTCGGCTAGATTGTTATAGATTGTGGTCGCGCCCCGCTGACATATCGAGCTTCCATCACGACATTCCGGGTTGTGGAACCCGACGCGCCTCAGCCATGTACACTGACCGCATCTCGTTTGACGTGCCGACAATTTGGTGGCATGAAACATGCTCATTGAGGGTCCGGGAGCGGACGATTTGGTTTGATCGCTGATGCCATCGCGTCAGGACACTGTGTCCTTGATCCTGTGACTCGTAAATTGCCGCGTTCGGTTTTACAAGTCGCGCATACTTCAACGCGCTGAGTGTTCAATACTTGGCTGGTGCGAGGCTTCGAATGGTTCGGTTTCCACGGCGGGAAAAACCGAACTCGTCTCCGCCCCGGGTGTCGTATCAGCGCACGTTCTCTAAGACGAACGCGCCGCCTAAGATGGCAGAACACGCATCAGATTCATACAATATCGATGCCGGTATAGGAAATGTCGCATGTGCTGGGCCCTGTTCCTGCAGGTGAATGAACCCTGAGAAGGCGCCCGCCCCACGTTAGCTAGCGCGGGGCTCAAGCTGCATCGCTCACCTATGCCCAACAGCTTGGACCTTGCTGCGGGCGGTGACGTCTTCCCACTGGACTTGTGTAAACAACGCCGAACACCTCTTTCCTATGGCCTCGTGAGTAAAAATAGCCAGGCAGAACACGATAAAATTTACAAAATGGCCAGCAACATCCTGTTCCTCCCGTTCCGACGGTCACACTCGGTAAATCTCACCGACGCGATCAAGCAGTACATATCCTCCAAATATGACCAACATCCAGATATGTTCACCAAAGACCTGGAGACGATCGAGAAGCTCCGTTCGGTTGCAACACACGCCCAAGAACCGCATCCCAGCAACATCCCGAAGCTTCAACAATACGCGGCGCAGCTGATATGGCTGAGTGGGAAGTTTCCCATCGACATTGGCGTAGAGTTCCCATGGTATCCTGCGCTGGGATACAATACGAGCCGGCCGACATCGCGCAACAACCTCCGCTTCGAACTCGCCAACATCATGTTCAACCTCGCGGCCATGTACTCGCAGCTAGCCATGTCGTCGAACCGAAGCACGCCCGACGGACTGAAGATGGCAGCCAACAACTTCTGCCTCGCCGCTGGAGTCTTGTCGCATTTGAGGAATACCATCTTGCCCGAGATACGGACAGAGCCGCCAGAGGATATGGATTTGATGACACTCGAGTGTTTGGAAAAGCTGATGTTGGCACAAGGGCAAGAATGTTTCTGGCAGAAGGCCGTCAAGGATGGAATGAAAGACGCGACTATCGCCAAACTAGCCGCTCGTGTATCTGATCTTTACAACGAGGCGGGAGACGCTGGGATACAATCGGACGCTATAAGCAGCGAGTGGATACACCACATGACGGCAAAGCACCACCACTTTGCTGCTGCTGCTCAATACCGTGCAGCCTGCGATTCCCTCGAAAAGCGCAAGTACGGCGAGGAAGTGGCATGACTACGTGATAGTCTGACTTGCGTGAACGAGGCCCTCAAGGAGCAGCGCTACATCAACAAGGTCGTACTTGCAGACCTGAACGGCTTGAAGAACCGCATCACGGAAGACCTGAAGCGGGCCGAGAAGGACAACGATATGATCTACCTGCTACCCGTACCGCCAAAAGCAGAGCTCAAAATCCTCGATCGAGCCAACATGGTTGTGTCAAGAGTTCCAAAGGAGATAGCTGAGTCCAACTCCATGTTAGGAGAGCGCGGTGAGCTTGGCCCAGCGCTTTTCTCCAAGTTGGTACCTTATTCCGTGCACCTGGCAGCTAGTATCTATGTGGACCGCCGTGATCGATTGGTCAATGGTACCATTGTTGAAGAGCTAGAGGCATTGACCAACAAGATCCATGAGGTACTCCGCAGCCTGAATCTACCTGGCTCCTTGCAGGCTCTTGAGAAGCCACTAGGACTACCGCCAGGTCTTGTAGCACACGCCGAAGAAATTCGCCAGCAAGATGGCATCAATCGTCTCTTACGCTCGATGGAGGATACGAAGAAGCTCATGTACACGGATCAGGCTATCTATCAAGAAGGCGTCGACATACTCAGGTCGGAAGCTGCAGAGGACGAAGGCGCACGACGCAAGTTTGGCACAGAACGTTGGACCCGACCCCCCGCAGAACAAGCCGCACCCAAGCTCTATGCCCAGATCAACGAAATTGATGGCTACTTCAAGGCCGCCACCAACAGCGATAATATTGTGAAGACAAAGTTGAAGGAGAATGAGCACTTCATACGCCTACTCAGCGGACCGGATCACGAGCTTGAAAACTATGTACCAAGCGGTAGGAGACCCGCAATCACTGGAGATGTCGAACGCGAAGCTGGCAAGCTTCGTGGTAGCTTCAACGAGGTCAGTAGGCTCGAAAGCAGGCGAAGACGAAAGATCGAGGCATTGCGAACAAAGGCAAAGCAGGATGACATAAGTAAGTGTCACGCATCTTCACACATGCCATATCCTAACAGTGAGCTAGATCCGGAATTGCTGCGTGAAGCTGCTCGCTTAGAGCGGGAGTACCCTATGCAGACAATCGAGGCTGTGCAGTTCGAAGGGCTTTTCGACAAGCGTCTCCAGATGTACGATGCCGACCAAGACATGATCAAAGACGAAGAGAATGAGCAAACAGAGGCCATCAAGCGACTGCAAGATGCAAACGCAGCATTCTTAATCGCTCGTCGCGGCGACCAATCAACGAAGAAGCGTGAGCAAGCGTTACAGAACCTGGAGAATGCATATTTCAAGTACAAGGAGATCATCTCCAATCTCGACGTTGGACGAAAGTTCTACAATGACCTCGCTAAGATCGTGAACCGATTTAGAGATGAAGCGCGGACTTTTGCTTACAACCGCAAGTCAGAGGCGTCACACCTGGAGGGGTACGTGAATGTCATGGTCAGTTCCAAAACATATGCTAATGTTGCTAGCGATCTTACTACACGAATGAGCTCCCTCGGCCTTCAGCAAGCGACGACGAATTCGCTGCATCAGCAGAAACAGGCAGACGCACAAAACCCAAATTATGGTGCCACTGCACATGCAGAGGAGCCATTAGCAGCTCCAACGCCGACCAGAGCAAACGTACCTCCGCCGTCCGGTATGTGGACACCAGAGGTTGGAATTCGATTTGGTGGTGTGCCTACATCGTCTGGCAATGCTCGACCTTCGGCTGGTCCTCCGCAGGATGGGCGATGGGATCCTGCGCAAGGTCTGAAATTTGGTTAAATTGCGGGCCTGAGGCGGCAATTCATTTCTTTGGACATTATTCTTTAGGATACCCATTGTAAGAACAGAAGCATTACATTGCTCCGACTATGTTTCTAGACTTTCTGTTGCTGTGACAGATGCGTAGCGCGTGCGAGCTACTAGGGTGCATAGAGAACACGGGACGCTGGCAGAACCAACGTGGTCGCAAATGCACTGACCTGTGGATTTCTTTCCCAAGTTACTGGTGGCGTGTTTTGCACATGGGCTCTGTACAGCACATTGTTTAGCACATGGAGGGGAAAGCCAAGGTTTAGACTCGATGTATATGCACGTATGCGGCTCCGCGAAAACGTTTCCCTGGGACCAAATATACTATTATTATCGATGGTAGCAATGCATCTCACAAAATTGTCGAGAATGGGAATAAGGGCTTGGTATGTGGGGAGATGGAAGTCCGCCTTGAGGAAGTGTGCCTTGCGACATTGGTTCGAGTGAGGCAGTGCAAAGAACGCTGCTGTGGGCCCCGGGTAATGACCTCACGGACGCAACGGCTCGCTGGATGGCCTCCGCGCACAAGAATCGCGCGGTCTGTGAGATTGGACCAGTAGTTTTGCAGTGGGATTGATCGCCGAGGGGGTGATATCGAACGTTTTGTGACGGCTCGGCATCATTTTGGTGTTCCTCAGCGGTGTCTTCGACCGCCCGGTTATTAGACGCTTCACCAATGGACGGGCTCGCGTGAACCTGCGCTTGTCTTGCAGGCGAGCGATCTTGTTGTATAAGGCTGGGGGCTGAGGGGCGAGTTGCACTGTTATTCCCAAGACCTCGAGTGACAGTAGCGGTCAGCTCGATTCCACCGAACCTAACAGTCCTGAGTCGCTTTGCGATTATCACGCGCCGACCATCAACTTCGACCAGCGCGTAATCTCTCAGGGACTCCTACCCGCGCTTCCTTGTCGCCATTGCTACGGCCAACGTCGAGCTACCTCCTCAAGCTTCACTGAACGTCACAAGCAGCAGGCAGAACAGCAACGCATAACACATCCCCTAGCTTATCGTTTCACGTCTCTCGAGACTCTGAAACAGAGGAATACACAAGGGAGCTTTGCAGCGGGCTCTCCCATTGCGGGGCTAATAATAGCGGACTAGGCCGCTTCCAGCGTCGTCGCTCTTCGTGAGGTGGGCTGTGTTCTGCGACCGACGACAACACTGCGCCTCCTTCACACTCACCAGCCTCAGCAGAGAAGCCAGTAAACAGAGGACATTGCGTGTTCCTGGAGGGCATCGGACCATTCACAGCTCGCCCTTGATTCTTGGTGTTTACGAAGCTCTCCACGCTGGCCCAAGCGCGGCCTCCAGGGCTCACTCCTCCACATCCCACCTATTCTTGGGAACACGCGAATACCTACATCATGGATATCCAACAGCGAGGGCGCTCTCCCTCAGTAGGCCAGCGCATTCATAAGGCGCACTCTCCCTCGCCCAGCCCACATGCGCCTTTCCAGCACCAGCATAACGTCGGCTTGGGCTTCGATTCTATTCAAGACCCATCCTCGTACGCAGTCACAAGCGCGGGGCTGAACAGCACCCAGTTCCTTACCACGACCCAAGGACAGCAATTCCCTCAGCAGAACAGCTTTGCCGACCCAAGCTTCTTCCAGGCTACTCAGTCTATCTCGCAGCATAATACGCCGCAATTTGGCCCCCAAGGCAACAACAACAACATTTCGCCCGACCCACTTGATATTGCGAACTCTAACAACCCCGACTTCAACAACTTCTTCCAGGGCAACGACCTTGGCCAGAACCAATCGCTTCCGTCGTATCTTGGGAATACGCTTGACCCACACATGCTCGACGCTCAGTCGCAACACAGCCAATCCATCAATCCCTCAGATCTTATGCACCAAATGGCAGCCACACAACACAACGCGCCTACGCCTCCGCACCTTCTGCCCAGCATGAACAGCCACCAAACCCCAAGTCCACATGCGTCGCCAAACATCAACCAGGGTCCGTTCAGATCACCAGGGCACTCGCGACACACGTCGTTGGATCCCAGCGCAGCATATGGACAGATTACAGAATGGGGGCAGATGGCAGGCGGATTTGGCCAACATAGGTCTAGGTCTAGGGGCAATAGCGATGCTGCGTCCTCGGTACACAACTCCCCATACCTGCACCACCAGGATAGCCTGGATAACGATCAGCCGTCACCCCTCCTCCATGCGCAGAACGATCCTCAGCTGTTCCAGGACCCTGTCCCAGGATTTGACCGATTCAATCTGAACGGCAGTAATGCGCATATCAGCGCGGGTAACAGCCCGCATATCTCGCCTCGTTTGCTCCCGCAGAACCAACAAGTCCTTCCGCCATTCCAGCCTGACACTTTTGGCCTCAACCAGAACATGAACCCATACGCGCCTCCAGACATGAATGGCTACCCAGGTCAAGCCGAGCCGTTTCCCTCACTGAACCAGCCTGTGCCTGAGTTTGGTCAGGCCGACGCCATGTCACCGCCAGAAATCAATATTGACTTTGCACCGCCGTCGCGACAAGCGAGCTTTGAGCCGCCGAAGCCAGAGCATCAGGTAGATGCGTTGAGCCCACCAGACAGATGTAAGCAGTCCGATGAAGTCGTGCAAGCATTCCTAACACTATACTAGCACGCAGCCGGAACAGAACTCGCGCCAGATCTGATCCCTTCAGTAGTGCCAGCTCGCGCGCATCCACGCCAGGCTCAGAAGTGCACCGTTCACTGTCTCCCAACGCAGCAAAGTCTCGTTCTCCTTCGCCCTCGAACAAATCCTCGCGCCGTTCGTCTACATCTAGCGTGCCGAACCGCGACTACATACTTGATCTTGCAGATCCATCGCGACCTGCGCCAGCCGATGGGTCGAACCCAAAGCGCACACAGAAGCACCCTGCAACCTTCCAGTGTACACTGTGTCCGAAGCGCTTTACGCGGGCGTACAACCTCCGTTCGCATCTGCGAACACATACAGACGAACGTCCGTTTGTTTGCAGTGTCTGTGGCAAAGCCTTTGCCCGCCAACATGACCGCAAGCGACACGAAGGCCTTCACTCAGGCGAGAAGAAGTTTGTATGCCGTGGTAACCTCAAGAACGGCAACAACTGGGGCTGCGGCAGGCGCTTTGCTCGTGCAGATGCCCTCGGACGCCACTTTCGATCTGAGGCAGGTCGCGTGTGCATCCGGCCCTTGCTCGAAGAGGAGGCGCGTGAGAAGGGCGAATGGGATGGCCAGAATCAGCAGCTGAACAATGGCAACGGCATGTTCGCGCCCATGCCAGCTCAAAACTTCAACGGCATGATGCCCGGGCAATCTGGCTTCGAACCGTTCCCTCAGGCGGGTGGCATGCAAGCTCCACAGCCCTTCCTGCCTGCCGCACTTCTGGCTCAGTACCCTGCACTTGCGGGCATCCAGTGGGACCAGCTCCCGGCTGGGCCACCCGATGAAGATGGCGACGCTAGCGGTCGCAGCAGCTTTGATGCGTCTAGTGGAGGCGAATACTTTGAGGAAGAGAGCGATTACCAGCAGGGGAGTCAGCAGCCCATGTACGCTGGCGGCAACAACAGCGGCTGGGTAAGCGACTCCTACGACGGGCGGTGATGTTGCTTGTCCGTCCTCTTCCTTTGCTCTGGCGGCCCTTGCTGCCTTTACGATTTTCGAATGCTTTCACGACTTCATTTCACGATTCGTTTGGATACCACTTTCATTGCTTCGCACCTCAGGGTCATTGATACCCCCCGGATTGGAGAACACGAGGGAGTTTTGCTTTGGAGACGATGGGCTTTGAGGCCTGTTTGTTGTGGTTTTTTACCTTTTGGCGTTTTAGTGCCTGGTTTAGACGAGAGTAGATACCACACGAAATGCAGCTTTGAGCTTGAACTTGATCTTCCCGGGGCGTTGGTTGCTAGGAGATGTGTTTTCCTTTGCTTTCTGTGCCGCACGTATCTAGAAGCAAGCATGCCCAGACTGCTGCTGACTGGTTCGTTACTTGCGACCTTGGTGAGGCTTGTGCTCGGTCTGGATGCACAGACTAGGTTCGCAACAAACTGCTACTGCCTTTTTACGACCGTTCGCGTGACCCCTAGACCTTGCGCACCACATGTCCACAACGACGCTGCGATCTCCTGCAAACCATTCGCTACTGCATGCGGCTAACACTCGACGTCTGGCGATCTTATCGAAGCAAAAAAATATTCTTTTTCCCCCCTCAACACCAAAACTGATCCGACGACCACCTTAACAGCATATAATGGCGAAAAGAAGGCAAAAAAAGACAAAAAGATCGGATGGGCCTGACCGGGATTCGAACCCGGGGCCTGTCACATAACAGATACACTGTATCCAGGTAGGAAACCCCTGAGAGGATTGTTAGATGGGGGAACAGAGAGGAGATGGCTGGTGGGCTGGCTTACGAAGCGACAATCATACCACTAGACCATCAGGCCGATTTTGCTGTTGGATGGCAAATTTTTGGGGTCCGTAGTACTAGTTGTTGATGGTTCGTAGTACAAAGGCCAAATGATTGCAAGCGGTGCTGTGGAGCATGTTGGTTTGCAATGATTGCAGCCGGATTCGCTACGGAGGCAAGGCAGCTCATAGCGGGGCAGTTGTGTGTCTTAGTCAGGGCGGTGGGACGCATCTATTCATGGACTCCACAGCCTCACAGCCTCACTTTACCCTATTGGGAAGACTTTGCGAATGGAATCTCAAAGTCATGGTCGAGAGTGGCCGTCTGTGCTACAGAGGTTGGTCGATAGGACACCGAGCTGAAGCCGCTGGCCCTCCACAGCTCCAAGATGCGAACTACCAGGCGCAACACCACCACTACCAGATTATATCATGCTTACAGGCAAGGTAGGCATATATGCATCACACGATCCCGATCTTGACGTCTTGGTAAATTACTATAGGCTGGTTCCCATCTCCTTATCGCCCGCCTCATTTGCCCAGTCAAGTGTCACCGAAAGCTTGTGCGCACTGGGTGGAGAGCCGATCATACAGGCACAAATACGTACTGTGCATGGTGACGGGAGGGAGCCGACATCGCTAAACCTATGGTGATCCCCCCTGCAACTGTGCGCTCAACAACTGCTACACCGACATTTTGGCGCCATTGTTTGCAAGTCAAGCAACATCGCGACAGACATGCTCTGGGTCGTCTGTCCGTGGCCATCTTCTTTTTGCTTCAATCGGATGCTGTACGAGTGTTCAAGACGTGAGACGGTTCATTTGAGCACGCTGCGACCATGATCAAAAGTGCGGGGGAGACGTGCTGGGCATGCGAGAGTGGATCTCTTCCATTGGCTCGGGCCAGCCCTTGTGCCACATCGAGCATAGTATCTGGCCCAAGCTCCCTCTCTGCAAGCTCCCATCCACTGAGCACCACGGAGTCCAACGCTGCATCCCCGATGTGGCCTGTCGTTATGAAGTGAACAATCCACGAGGGTGTCCTGAATCGCTGTACAGCTCACTGACCGCTCTCCGTAAAGATTCCAGAACGCTGGCCAAGGAGTCTAACGTGGTCGCAGCTGCCATGTGTGAGGCTGGAGGGCTTAGAAAAAGGACTGCTTCCCCTCACTGTGTCGCGAGCTCAGCTTGTCATTCCTGTCCTCTCAACACCTGTTCCTGTCTACCGGTGCATCTGATAGCGCTTCCCATTCTCCGACGCCTTCCGAACCGCATACCTGCGTCACTGAAACCTTATCGTCTTATAAGCCACTACTAATCGCTCGTCTTGCTTCTTTCAAGTCCTACTACTTCTTCGCGCCCAGCTGCATTCCGCTCACAACAGTGCCCACAAACCTCAACATTACACACATCTTCGGAATGGCAGCCTCAAAACCCAGCGTTCGCATCATCAGTGCCCTCGCCGGCCCTCGCCTTTTGGGTCCTCGTCTCACAGTTCGCCAGCTGTCAATGACAGGTTCGACTTCGTCGTCATCCCTCCTCACAACCGACAAGCCGTATGCTTCAAATCGCCCAGCTGGGCCTATCCGCCTTCACGGCGAGCAAACCATCCCAGTTCCCGAAGCCACCGAGACCGGCAACAAAGTCCGACGCTTCAACACATCGAGGAGTTTGAAGTCCGTCGGCGATTCCAGCACACTGGACTTTATGCACTTCCCGGACTTCAACCCGGAGACCCGAAGTGCGCCTTTGGGAATTAGAGTCCCCATCTTACCATGGGCCAATGTTGCTAGCCGGAGTGCTGAGAGCGAGGATTCCGTGAGTCTTACCCTAGCCTTAATTTTCTGCTCATTGCGCAAGAGTACTAACGAGAGAATTCCTAGATCCCCATGCAACCCACTATCTACACCGTCTCTGCTGACGGCACCCACATCCACTCCCCCTCCGCAATGTCTGAGATGACCGACTCAAACCAGTCTGCCTACCAGGGTATGGCTGAGGCTGTTGCCAGTAAATTCACCGCGACCCGCCAGGAGGGAGAAGGAATGGTGAAGCAGATCTGGAATGATCTCATGGAGGATCTCGCTGATCTTGCGAGTGGCTCAAAGCGTGGGCCCAATAAGGTCTAGGCGTGGTGTAAATATCTTGCAACGGATCCTGTTGGCGAACGGCCGTCTTGACATGGGTAACATGGATTCCGGATTGCACCGGACTTCCGATGGCTATCGTGTGGGTCTAGGCATGGGTACTAGGGGGATGATTTTCGATTTCTTGGGACTGAAATGGAAGGGTCTAGCGCGAAGTGCTCGGGCTTATGAGATCACGAAATACATTTTAATTGCTCTTTGGCTAGTCTTGCCTCCTCTTCCGCTGCAGTTGTTGAACCAGATATGCGTGAGTACAGTATGAAATGAGTAGTTGTCCTTGGTTCTTCAAAAGATCATTTCGCCTGAGAGTATCGGATACAAAATAACAGTATCTGGAAAGCGTTGTAAGCCAAGGAGCCCAGAACCGATCAGTGATAGTAAGAGTTTACTAACCATAATCTTTGAGTAATTCATAATCTTCGTTGAGCAACAGATCCTCCATTATATACTTCAAGCTTCTTGTGTACCATGTTATCTTACCCCCAGAATCTGCCACGTCTTGAGCCCTGTTGAAAAGTTGGGTGTTACCACATGACAAATGGTATCCGAAGGATTAACCAGTAGATAAGCAAGTATATTGTGCTATGGAAGTTCAGCGGTATGTGTACAGCTGATGACTGCAGCAGGTTTGCTGGTTCTTACCAAGCTACCTAAGGGAATTGAGAGGCGAAAGTGAAGTTGGTAGCCCTGAGGCCGCCAAACATGTAAAGTCCTCCACTAACGGACATATTAAGAGAGCAGATCGTGCAGACGACGAAGCTCTTGAACCCCAAAAAGATGTCTACACCAATCACTTCCTCTCGACAAAGTCTATGGAGGGTAAAAGGATGCGACTTGGTAGACGCTAGGAATGGAAGACGGCTCGGGAAAGTTAGAATCTGGTTCGGTGGAAAGCCATAATACCTACTTAGGTAGTGTCCTCGTTCTGTTTACTTCGATTAGCAGTTAGCCCCGTACCCAGAGATTCTATACTTTTATAACAGCTAAAATACCTCGATACGCACTTGGATCAGATGTTGCAAAGCACTTGGGTTCGCAATTTGGTTCCGTTCCATTTACCACCAAAAGCCTCGAGCGTCACCCTCTTAGTAGTATCGCTAGCTTTTTACTTTGTTGGATCCTTCGGATGTGCTTGCAAGATGAGTTACAGCGATTCTTCTGATATTATCCTGACCAAAGTTCTGGACCGACCAATCGTATTGCTTGTTGGTAAACTCCGCCACTCTCAGCACCGCCACATCTGGCTCTATAATTATCATTGGCTGAGCGGGTGACGCGAGCATTTACGTGTCAAGTCTGCGGCGCACCACGTCCGTCGAGGCTGAACAGTCGAAGCAAGTCTATACGACCGGTCCGACCCATTGAATGTGGGATCGGCATGAGTGACGTTGTGGGGTGGATGGCGGTTTAGCTTGGCTAATACCTGCGTCCCGTAAGACCTTATAAGTAGAGATGCAACTAGTATCGATGCAGGTATCGTAACATCATATTCTTATCATGCTTGTTTTTCATGAGCCTTTTCTCTCCAGTATCGACCGCGAGTTCGAGTGGAAATCAAATGTGCAACCAATATTGCAATATGTTCGAACAGAACTGGAAAATGCGAAATATGACCACGGTTTCGTATTCTGGCTGCCAGCAAAGGAAGGACTATCTAGACGATCGGTGGACCAAGACAGTGGAAAAGGCGTTTCTGAACAATATAACGAGGACTCTATCGTTGTGGTCTGGGGTCCATTTGAAGACAGCTACATGGTATACAAAAACCTGGCAACCCCAGATACGCGACACATTTACTTCGGTCGGTTGTTTAGAGCGCGATCGTCGGATAAGAATCGTGTTTTCGACAAGCAAAGAGGAGGTGTGCTACTCCTAAGGCATGTTTCTGCGAGCTCAATAGGGATTCAAGTCGAGCCTGGGCTGGAACGACCGAAGCCTACGTTGTATCGACGAGGGTCTGACGCTACGCTTTTTTCGACACATGTCACACAGGAAGTCGAAGCCAGGAGGTACTTGGTCCCGGATACAGCCTTCAGAGTATTGGATGAATGTTCCCAGACGACTAGCTCTCCTCAATCTGGTTTCGGAGCACCTGGTGCCATTGAGCAGAATACATGTAGCCTACCTCGACAAGCATCTTCGAGTATTATAGCATCATCCGCGGCCCGCAACTCCATTCCATGGGATGTATGGCAGCCAATTGATCGTGTGTTGAAGCGCATCAGTGCGGCATTTGAGCGGAGGACCATGACCAAGCGAATTGTCGTTAGGCGTCCGATGGCCCAATTTTGGGCAAACACAAAAGGGGTGGTGGCTGTGGCTATAGCTTCAGTATAGAGGATGAGATTACTGCTCAACGATGAAGTATCTTGTTCACGTGCCTGACTGTCGATGGGTGTCAATCCAGGTTATAGCATTGCACACGCGTTCCATTGCCACTGGGTGCCTATCGGTTTCCTCCAGATCCTTTTTATAAGCTTGTAGCGATTGGTAGGACGTTAAAAACGTAGTGCTGCTTAGCGCTAGACTTGTACGTATGAATATCCAAAGTGACTCTTGTGTACAGTCGAGACTGATCGCGTAGTTGATGACATCTCCCACTAGCTCTTGCTGTAACGACGCAGCTGTGATAGGCATCAAACACAGCATGAAAGACCAACCAGAAATATCGCTTGGGTGTCTGCAACACCAGTCCTTAACACGACGAGCGACATCATCGGCCAATCCATGGCTCTCGATCTTGTGTACAAGCTTACGAGCATACTGCCAAGCGTGGTAATTCTTAGGATGCTGCTCTCCAGACTTGCAAACAGCAGCGAGTTCACTGTGCCAAAATTCTGCTATGCGGTCTTGCGGCGCATCGTTCAGTTCGATGAGTCTCAAAGATTCCACGATATTCGAGCGGTGATACCATAACGTAGGCGACTTAGACTGACGATGAAGTGGAGATGTGAGGATACTGTTTAGAAAGCAAAGCTCTTGACGTAGTGCTCTGTGATATGGGGTCCCAACATGAGGGCCGTGCTCATTTCTTAGCAGCGACAGTGTGCGCTTCCGGTAATTTGCTGCAGTAAGATGCTCAGGATCGAACAGAAGTATGATCTTTGTCGCTTGCAATGCCCATGAACTAGCCAGTAGGTCCTGAGTCCCCCGGTCCTTCATGAAGAACAGGTGCCGAGCTTCCACATAAGCCAAGGCGAGTACCTTTTTCGGGATTCCTAGGCTCGATCCGTCTTGCATGGTAATACCATCCGGCGGCTGTATAGCAGGAGGCAGAATCTCAATCTCAATAACTTCATCCGCGTGCTCCTGGAAGTAGTTGCTCAAAGACTTGTAAGCCAGCTTCTGAAACTCGTTACTCTGACCATCTTTGATTGCCATGGCGGACAACCCGGGCGCTTTGATGGTACGGGTACAGAGTGAAGGCTGGTAGACGTGTGTGAAGGAGCAACAGTGTAGCGAATAGATAGAAGCCTTCGCGCACGGCCCCCGCCTTAGCTTGCTGCAGCTGCCAAATTGCCTTATGACATAGCCCAAGGACGCTTCCACCCCGTCTGAAAACACGATGCAATGAGAACACGCTGCATCGCGACACTGGTCCAACGTCCCCGAACATGCCGTCCCTTCTACTGGTAGTCTTCACCCTGCAGCTACTGCTCCACATCATCAACACGGTGGGCGCAACCACGGTTAATGAACTGGTAAGCCCCGCATCAAGTTGCAGATGCGCAAGGACGTCGGATTGACACATTGCAGTTATGGATTCTCTACAATAAGCTACCGACGCCTACCTCTGGATCTGCGCAGAGATGCCAGGTTCTCAAGGCAGACATTGTTCGTTTGAAGCGCGAGCTGGGCAACACGTCGCCTCAGGACAATTTCTCAAAATGGGCGAAACTGGACAGGCAACACAACAAGGCTATGGCTGAGTTCCAAAAGCTGGGTGTGTATCTCTTCTGACAGATGCTTTGGACATCTTTGCAAGCTATAATCGCTAACGCCTTTTTGTCTAGATGGCTCCTTGCGCTCACATCAGTCCACCTTTACATCCGCCGTCTCGACCCTCCGCTGGCTCGGCACCCAAGGCCTTCGCTTCGTCCTCCAGTTCTGGTTCTCCAAGTCGCCCATGTTCTGGATTCCCGCTGGTTGGGTGCCATACTATGTTGAGTGGATACTGAGTTTCCCGCGCGCACCACTTGGAAGCGTGAGCATAAACATTTGGGGTATTGCATGTGCCAGTATGATAGCACTGGCAGCAGAGGCAGTAGCGGCGCTCTGGGTACTTGTCATGAACAAACCGACCCCTGTGGCTGCAGAGAAGCAACGCGAGAAGCAGGAGGCCATGGCATTTAGTGCAAACCAGAAACCTACAGAGAAGAAAGAATTGTGAGGGAATCGCGTGGGTACGTCCTTTGCTTCAGGACACATATGTACAACATCAATTATCAATCATCAATCAAATACGCATTCGCACTGATTCGCGTCACACACCGGTTGATGTGGAACGGGTATGTCTCCCAACAAAAGACGCAAAGTCGTCGTGGCTTTCGCTCAGACACTGCAACACGAGTGGGATGATCTTGGCAGATCCTTTGGCTTCTTCTAGGCTACAAATTGAACTCGTGATCGTGGAGAGTAGCGAATCACCGAGTCTTCGAAAGAGCCATGTTCTAATCTATACTCCTTCCCCATAGACGGAAAAGCGACGCGATGCATGGTAGCCGACATAAAGCTACGTGTTGTGACAACATGCGCGTGGTTTTGCTGAGAGCGAAGGGTGTTGTTTGGTGTGGAATGCTCACATTAAAAGTTCGCGAGGAAGAAAAGTGAGAATTCTGCGCTAAGACAGCGCGGGCCGACGGTGCACCGAAGCGCGCTTACCGTGTTCAGACTGCTACAATCACCTAATCCGAGTTATTCACTTTCCTTTGTTGTGGGGGTTTTGCAACATGATTACTGCTTGAGTGTGACAATACATGCCGTAGATGGGAATAGCCATAGTTGTGTACTCATGAATACCTTGGTATGATCAAAGACCAGGTCGTCCACTCCGCTTACTAGCCTCATTAATACCTAGGAAATGTCAATCGATCGAAGAACGTGATGAACTTGATATGCAAGGACACTTCGTGCTTGTAAGCTAGACATGGCTGCCTCTACGCCTCTACGCTTGAAAAACTTGGCTTATCCAGGTGATCAGGTCACGTGTGGTAGATTCCAGGGTACCCGTGTACCGAGGCAATAGGCAACAGGCACGAGAGAAGTGACAACCATCGAAGTATCGTTGTTTACATTTACTGTTTACTCTTGGTCGCATAACTCTAGCGATCTACATTGAAACGACATTGACGGCTCCGTGGCGTGAGTGAGGGGTGGCTGGTCCAAAGGATACCTCGAAGAAAAAAACTGCGCATGCCGTTGATCGTGCCTTACGTGAACATGATCTACTATTTTAGACGTTGATCATCGTTCAATAGCCTGTATTCTGGTTTAGCTCCTTCGGCTACTGGAGGGTCGCTTTCAATGCAACGACACGGGGCGAAGACCGGTGCCACCTCGTGTTGTGCCGCTGGCTACACGCGTACCTAGTTGGACAGTCTGGCGAAGGTGAAGTGCAACAGTCTTCGGCTTATTATCTTCGCTTTTCGAAACCCATTGACAAGGCCAAGCGAGAGTGATCGAAGCCCAATGATGAGGCTCTACTGCGTCTATGTGGGTCTGTGCACATGACTTCCCCATATCCGTACGAACGGTTCAGCGCTCGCCGGTTCCAGGCCGATTAGAGGCCGGCTGAGATCCTGATCTGTGGAAGGGACTTCCCCGCAATGTGGAATGAAGTTGTTAGGTGCAGTGATCGCTCGAAGGCTGCGCACCTTCTCCTGACAGGGTTTACTGTGTACGTACAAGGCGTCTGGGGAAGCAGGTCACGGCTGGTTCCTCGAGTCAACGTGCATACTGGCGTTTCCTTAACTTTGTTAGAATGATGCTCTAGTCGCAAGCTTGTGTGAAACAGTTTCGTTCGACATGACGGTGGCCGCTGTTGCATGTTCCACCTATTGCGCCCAAACACACTCATGGCGCAACATCCACTACTTTTCATACAAGAAAGATCAGCGAGATTTCAGGACTTGAGCGTACAAACATCAGTCAGGCCATGGGGCGATCGCCAAGGCTAAACGGCGCCGCCCAGTCAGCAGCGACAGAGCCGGCATTTCGGTGAGATTCGACCGGGACAGGCGCTGTGACGAAATGGCGTTTCTCTCCCCACAAAGTGGACAGATGCTCCTCCCAATGACGATGCAAGGATTCAAACGCCGGCCCAAGGCCGTCTAATACGTTTACAAGTCGCGCATTTAGCGATGCACACTCCACATCGCTCGCCGCAGCTCAACTGCCCGCCTTTCCTGGGGTCGGTAGTCCCTTCACCGCATCAACCCGCGTGGTCTTGCGCACTGTTCGACTCAACGCAGCCGTCTCCTTCGCGACCACCCATCTGCACATCGTCTCTCGCTTCCTTTCCAGACTATACACGTCGCCTGTACACTGAGACTCGACGAGGCTGGCGCCAGATAATGCCGTGGCCTGAACATCAGATCCCGAGACGACCGCGACCGCGATAGCGATAGAACACTTTTCCGTACCCACTGGTCGCTTCCCTCTATGGCATCGGCATACATATCATAGCGCGGCGCACGAAATGGCGGATTATGACATCAGAAATGGCGATTTTCCTACGAGAGGGCCCGTGGTGCTGGGAGTTTCGGCTGCCACGCTTGCGATATGCTCCGTCTTCGTTGGCTTCCGTCTAATTTCCAGATTTCTCGTCGTCAGAAAACCAGGATGGGACGACTACACAATGATCCTTGCATGGGTTCTCGCATTTGGCGCATCCTTCTCTATATGCTATGGCACAACGAAAGGTTTGGGACGAAAGCAGGAGAACATACCCCCACAATGGCGGGAGCCCATGAAGCAGTCGTCATTCGTCTTCTCGGTCCTCTATGTACGTATATCATGCTCTATACACAAGTCGCCCCCACTAAGACCCCATAGAACCCAGCTTTGATGGCCACCAAAACCTCAATTCTCCTCTTCTACCTCACGCTGTCCAGGACGCATAAAGTTTTTCGTTGGGCCACCATCACGACTCTTGTCGTTGTCAATGTTGGTGGATTGGCTTTGACTATTCTAAACCTACTTCAATGTCGCCCTATTGGTGCTGCTTGGGATTCTCCAGTTCCCGATACAGCTCACTGCACTAACATAGTCACGATATATCTTTCCTCGGCACCGCTCAACATCATCACCGACATAGCCATTCTATTTCTACCCATGCCCATACTCACTAGTATGCGGTTGCCGAAAAAGCAGAAGATAATACTGGTCATCACGTTCGGTTTCGGTATCTTTGTCGCAGTCGTCGATGTTATCCGTATCGCATACCTGCAAAACGCTCAACGCGACACACTCGAAGCCGCTCAACGTCAGTCTTCTGAAACTGGCAACGAACAGAGAAACACTGGCGATTTTGCCTGGTTTTCATCTTTATCCTTCATGTGGAGCACTGTGGAGATCAACCTGGGCATCATGTGTGGATGTGTTCCTGCTCTGAAGCCGCTCGTCAGAAGATTCCTCCCTAGTTGGGTTATCGATCATACCATGCGAGACAACACGACGCATACAAGCGATGAGGCCGTACTTCACCCCGACATTCTTGACTCTCGACGGCGGTCAGATCCGCTGACACCTCCCGCCTCTCCGCTCAGCAAACCTCCTCTTGCTCGCAGAAGCGGCGGTGACGAGCCTATGGGCATGATGGATTTTTTGACTACGCCTGACATGACTGAGCTACCTCAACTGAGGCCATCGAACACCAATGTTACGTACGCAACGACCGCCCGCACTCAGCGCCAACCAACTTTCTTCGACTTCGTCAACACTGGACAGAAAAAGAATATTACCTTACGGAGCAACCGCGAGAGCGTATACCCTGTGATAATGGTGACTATACTGTTCTTCATTTGGGGTTTCGCCTATGGCTTCTTGGACGTTCTTAATTCCCGCTTTCAAGAAGTAGCCCGCACAAGCGAATGGGAGACGGTCGGTCAACATAGCGCCTACTATGTTGGCTATATTGTGGGACCTTTAACTTTCGGACGGATCGTCTTCAAGACTTGGGGTTTCAAAGCATGCTACATGGTCGGTCTCTCGGTCTATGCTTGTGGAACACTCGTCTTCTGGCCTTCCGCCGTACTCAACTCTTTTCCAGCGTTCCTTATCTCAAATTTCATCACTGGTGCAGGGCTGTCAACCTTGGAACTCGGCGCAAACCCATTCATAGCCCTCTGCGGGCCACCTGAGTATGCTGAAGTGCGACTCAATCTATCACAAGCTGTTCAGGCTGTTGGCACAATCGTCTCCCCACTTTTGGCGAAGAAAGTACTCTTCCCTGCCAACGCTGCGAGCCTGATCGACGTGCAGTGGACATACCTCGGCATATCCTTTTTCAACATCGTCCTTGCGATTGTCTACTTCTACGTACCGCTTCCCGAAGCTAACGACGAAGAACTGGAACTTGCCAGTCAACGTACTGTACCCTTTGCCCGCGAGGCGACCATCAATATTGGATCCAAGCCAGTAAAAATTCTCTGGATTGGTCTGGGTATGGCGGTCTTGTCACAGTTCTGCTATGTCGGCGGTCAAGAGTCCACTTCCACCTCGTACAAGGAGTACGTCAATCGCGTCTCGCCTTCAGTGGATTACGTATCACAGCAAGCCTATGGACACACAGCGTTTGCAGTCTCTCGATTCCTGGCAGCTTTCATCGACATTTGGGTGAAACCGCGCTTCAGTCTCTTAGTCTTCTTTCTGGGCGCGATTGCCTCCGCTGCCGCGGCCATGCATGCTTCGGGCAGTGCTGGTGCAGCAGTCATTGTCATCGTCATGTTCTTCGAAGGCCCGCTATTCCCTCAGATTTTTGCACAGGGGATACGAGGTATGGGCAAGCATACGAAAGATGCTTCCGTACTTCTGACGGCAGCTATTGGCGGAGGAGCCGTCATCCCTCCAATTATGTACGCCGCACTCAAGATCAACAATGCACAATACGCTTTCTGCGTCATCACGGCAGCCTATGCTGGTGGTGCATTGTATCCTATCTACCTCAACTTACTACCTGCATCCCGGAATCTCTCCGACCCTGTGCGCGACGAAAAGACGAGGAAAGAATCGGAGGCTGGGGAGAAGCGACGGGGTTCCACAGGCGAGAAACTGAGGACATGGAGTAAAGTCAAGAAGAGGTTAAGTTTAAATAAGGAAGATGAGAGACTGCCCTCTGTTGAACACAGAGAAAGGCGCAGTTGGCCCGAGGGATTAGCGCCGCGGAGTGATAGCTTGGCCATCGAACCTGTACGGACTCGTACACCGAGCTCATCAAGTTCGATGAGCAGCAGTTGACAAGCTTGTACCTCGGCGCGTTGTTCGACGTGTCTACGCTGAAAGAACTGGTTTTTATATCGCATATGGCGTAACAGGGAGATACCACGGGATTGTTTACATTTGGGACCCGACCTAGCATAGATGGTTCATTCACATCTTACGTATGGCAACTTCGTAGCCAAATACAATCATTGCTAATACACCATTGTCACGACCAATATCGTAAGATTGTGTTCCTTTTTGTGAGGATGTCTATATAGCTAATGTTCTCAATATTATGCGCTTTGAACCCTTTTGTTGAAACGTGAAAGGAAGATACGAATGCCACATCGATGAATGCGACTTGTCGGTCCTGCGACAACGCAATCGCAACCTAAGCCACTTCAAATCTTCGAAATCTACACCAAGCTTGTCTGTATTGCGGACTTCAATAGAACGTAAATATATTGACTTTCCTGTAGCACATGTAAGTCACGCATCGCTGTGTTGTTCGTAGTTGAAAGAGACATGTACCTATTTTCTGATAGAACAAAATTCTGCAGTGCCTAATGCCTCTCACTCGAAACACGTACTCGAGTCTGGTGGTGGCGAAGGAAGCAATACTCTCTCGGTCTCGACGAGATTGAGCAGCATTCAGTGCGGTGATTTCTGATACTCAAGGCAATCATCTCCTATTCCCTTCTTTTTCTTTTTCGAAACCACAGAATCTGTTAGTAGCTCGTCTGTTCTGCGTCTTCATAGTGCCACAAGACGGAATGATTCAGCTCTAGATACAATGTATGTTATCATAAACCATGATCATCTGCGGCGTCATAAAGTATGGTCATCGTGGAGCAAAAGATTAACTCGGCGGAACGAGCTGACTAGTAACATGAACACGGAAGAATTGCGGAAATGATTGAGCTTCCCTAGGTGTACACCAAAAGCGACATAGAATGTGTCACGGACGGTGTAGACCATCGCTCTAGAGTAGCTCTTGTCAGCAAACTTCTCATCCGCGGATAGCCATTACACAAAGCCTACCCAACGATAGTTGTCCTGAGCACGGGGTTCCGCAATGGTGATGCCGATTTCATCCATATTCCATCTTTCAGTTGGTGCTTGACATAATGGTATTGCCATGAACGCATCCTATGTCTCTCTTATGGTGGAAAGGTACAAACAAAGCTGTCCCATGGTAAATCCAGATTTAGAGCCTTTTTTTTATAGACGTTGGCCGAACCGTGCTGGCGGCCATGGCTCATTATTCTGATGCTCCTTGTAATATCGTCGTCAAGGTTTACCTATCTTTTTCTGCCCTGGTGGAATTTGTTGACGTGGACCCGCAGAATCATCGCATTGACAAGCGCTTTATCAGACGCATGTATTCTGAGTATGTCCTGTTTCTGATGCTCGGGTTTATTTTTATCGTGGGTAGCTTTGTCAGGATGGTTTTCTCTTGACAGCCTATGGAAAGCATCCTCAGTGGTATCATGGGCGGCATCGGGGCTAACATCCAAGATCTGATATTGATCTGCCAATCCTGTCGCGGAAGCAGACATTGCGCGATTCCGTTCAGGTAGCTTGGTAGTGCAAAAGAGTAACGAGGTATTAAGGATGTGGTTGTAGAAAAATCAAGGCGAGTCAACAACAAACGCAATGAACAGCGTACACTAGTGCGACATGTTGCGGACACTCATCGTCACCCACTCATCTCAAATTCGCCCACGGAAGCTCCATCTCTACTGTCTTTATCTCTATTCAGCAGTGAGTAACCGAGTTGGCCACTACTCTCTAGGGTCCATACTGCGATGATACAAAAAAGGGAGACAAAGGTGATGGGTATGAAAACGACGTGAAAGTTGAATACATGCTGGGCCTACACAAAATCGCTTACAATCGCTATCATGATACAAGAAGAACACAAACTATCTCGACCGGTAAACGCCTGACCCATGCTTATGTACCTCGGAACCCATGCTTCCAACTAGCGATCAATTACCCAATTAGACGACTTCAACCGTCGAAGGAGGTCATAGGACCAATGCGGCAGCAATCGCAACCACGAAGCCAAAGTAAGTAGCACTAGGTCGCAGTAACACATTGGCGACAGATGTAGTACCGCAGCACTCACGGTCATACGTAACGTTGTTTGCACGGGCAGCAACTTCGAAGACGGAACCGTTGATAGGCCCTTGGTTATAGAAGTCGACGAGGAGGAAGTTCGGTGGGCGGTCCCAGTTAGCTGCGAGAGACGTGTTAGCAAGTTGCAAGAGGAGAAACTGAGCTGGAAGTGTGGGAATACGCACTAGTGCAAGTGTTGGTCATAGCACCCAGGCTGCCCTCTCCTTCCAGACCGTTGGTCTGGTTGATCTGGGCTACATTAGGTACCAGAAGGTTCAATCCAGCAAATGAAATCTCGGCATTCAAGTTGTGGTTTGCCATGTACATGATATCTCTCATCTTCTCCTCAGCCATCCCTTCGGGCCTGCCAAGCGTACATGGGAAATCGGGGTCGGTGGGAGAGAAGGGTGTTTCCCACATATTGTAAAACTCCCATAGCATGTATGGAACCGCATCAGTATCGAAGTTGTAGTCGATGAATGTAATGACACGGTTGTTGTGAAGGATAAGTTCGCCGAGCGTTGGCCAGTCATCGAGTTCCATGGCGGTCTTTGGTGGCTGGTAGACGTATTCGATCAGGCCAGACTTCTCGATCGGATCAGCGAAGTTGGAGGATGTGACGAGTGGCTTGCCATCGTCGGTTGTTTCGTCCCAGTTGGAGTTGCCGAAGAGAATCGTGATGACGTCGAAGGGGTGTGCTTCTACCCATGCGGTGACTTCACGAAGGTAGTCTTCCACAGTACCAGCGTTGAGCAGGTCGCAAGACGAATGGCAATAGTAGAGCGTGCCATTGACGTAGTGGGCTGAGCCCTGCAGCATGCGGATACCGTCGTTCAGTTGTTGTGTCACGCCATACTCTTGGTTGCGCGCAATGTTATTCTGTCGCGTGTAGGGCGAATTGTGCGCAGCTACTTCGGTGATATTGGAGTACTTGCGGTTGCAAAACTCCAGATAGTTATTACACGGCTGTGTGTTTGATGGCAGCGCCGGAGCTGTCCCAGTGCCAGTCGGTGTCAATGTCCTGTTCCCTCCTCCGATGTTTGTAACGGGGTCTTGAGTGCTTGTAAGTGAGGCCGTGCCATTGGCCGAGAAAGTGCTACCAGACGGTCCAGAAGACGCAGGCGAGGTTATGGTCGCAAATGTGCTGCCCTCGAAATCCGAAGGAACGGTTGGGTTGGGAGCCGCATCATCGCCCGTCAGACTCCGCTGCGATCCAGATAAGGTGATGACTGATGGAGTCACCGAGGCCGAGCTACTCTGGGCTGCAGTGAGGCCCGCAAGCCACACCACGGAAAGTATCGCCCCCTTCATGATCGCCACAGGGGTGGTTGTTGTTTAAATTCGCGACCAGATTATAGGCTCACAGGTGGGAACAGATATCGGCTATGTCAATCCTTCTCGAGTGATAGCGAGAGCTGTACAGACGTCCAGGTGTATGCAGTGGAAGTTCCAGCGGGTCTGGTTGCTATGCAGTGCCGTTCGATCCGAGTACGGGGTAAATGAGTACGCTGGGTACAACGTCGTACAATGGGCACAAACGGCGTCGAGAGCGAGAGGATGCGGAGAAATACGCAGTTAAAGAAACGATACCTGCTGCAAAGAAGCTGCTGCTGTTGAGAAATTCCAGACGACGATTGTTTTCCAAGCCCCCCCGAACGGACCACCCGGGACTCCCTAGTTAGGCAATATGCTATGACGTAAAGCTCTGTTTTAAGGTTGCGAGCCACGCGGGTCTTGTCTCTCATCCAACGATCTGCAACAGCCGCGCCACCATTTTAGCGCGACACGTCATGTGCGCGAGTCTGGAACGACGAGGCTGCGATGGCTACAAGAATGGCATGCACGTCAAAAACGTAGCAGCATCGATATCGATGCGCATGCATACAGGGTATACATCCATGATTCTGAATGGTTTGGTTCACTTGGATAGTGGGAAAAATTACGTTAGTGGTTGCTGCAGTCATATGTCAGTTGTATGCTGCTAAGGGCTTGTCAGACATAAAGATGGGCAAGTATGCCGCCTGAACAAAACTATATATACACGTACGTGAAATGCAGCTTCCCAGATACTACAGCTCAGGCCGTAGGCTTGACGACCTACGCACTAGACGGCCCACTACTAAAGAACTCCTCGAATTTACTCTTGCCCTTCAGCTGCTCAATCTCTCTCTGTAGCACATCAATTCGGTAATTCTTAAACGCCTTCTCAATCCTCTCCCTACTCGCCGGGTCCTTGGTAACCGTTCTCGCTGCGCTGGCTGTACCCGTCAACAGACCCAGTTCACCACCAAGGAAGAGGCCGCCAACGGAAAAGAGGAAGTAGGTCGCAGCATCGCCCCAGCGTGAAGGCCCAGATATTTTCGCTGTGATGTCTGGGATAGGCTCAGTACGACCATCTGCGAAGCGCACTTCTACCGGCTTCTCCATGGCTCGGAAAGCTCTGAAGTATGCAAGGCGCATAGCTCGTAGTCGGAATGCCGTATAGAGTCCTAGACCTAGCCCGACTGCTGATGCGAAACCAGTGTGCGTCGAAACCTTGCCGCCCGCTTTCTGAAGTATGTCGCGATCTTGTTGGTTGAGGCTGTTCTCGGTTAGACATTGCTGTCCTAGGCGGCAGTATGAAGCTGCTTACTCATGTTGCAGATGTTCTTCTGCAAGCTGGCGGAGATCCTTCGACCTGCGGTCACGGAATGCTGCTAGTGATTCGGCCATTATGTTTATTCAGATAAATGAAGAAGTTGGAAATTCGAACAGCAAAGTACGACAAGTGTAAAATGGCTGTGGAGTACTAAATTACCAGAGCTTTAACCAAGTTTTGCAGTATTGTGGGCGGTTCATGATGCTTCCAGTCGCAACCATGACATCATGCGGAGGTTGCGGAATCTAACCAGAAAGGAGTAATGGACACACGAGCACGTCGTGATGGAATCGGATTCACGCGGGTATATAATCATACGCACGAAGATTCGAATGCACACAGAGATGGCATCATCTGCGCGTGTAGAAAGAGCCAAACGCAACAGAGAAATAATCATGTGCACCCAGAGAGGTGAATTAAACAGGTCGAGAACCTGGTTCACTACAGTTCAGGATTCGAAAGCGATGCTATGCTACGGTGTAACTCAAAAAGAGATTCGCTGGGCGCGTCATGCTCTTACCAAACGCCATACTCGAAAGAGCCCACAAACGCCGTGAGCCGCATGTCAGCTCGCTCAAGGATATCACTACATATATCTTCAGATTTAGAAACGAGATGTCGCTTTATAGCTTTGCCTTGGCCTCAGCTTCTGCGGCGCTCGCTTCCTGATTCCGGGTAACGTTGCCAGTGCCTGTACCCTCTCCAAAGAAGATGACTTCAACTGTCAAATCATCTCTGTATCGTCGAGAAAAGGGACTTGGAAGAGTGAGCAGTGCACTCAGCTGATCTTGGTCCTTTCCGCCAAGTGCGTTTCGAACAAGATGAGTTGCTGCATTCTTGTCTTCGACTACGAAACGCTCGTTCAGGCTGGTCTTGGTACCCCACTGCTGCTGGCGGATTGGTGCACGCTGCCCCTCCCCTTTCTCACCTGGCTTTTGCTCGACAGGCAGTTGCTTTTGTGTTGACCACCAACTTTTGAGCCAGGACTGAGCCTGTGAACCTTGACTGCTCGGGTTGCCCTGAGCATCGAGCCATTGCCCAACTAGGCCAACGACCTCTTCGTTGGTAAGCATTTCCCACAAACCGTCAGTAGCCATGACCACAAAGTCGCCTTTTTCAGGCTCTACTTTGGTTGTGGTAATAACAGGCTCAGCAGTGACATATGGGGGAGTTTTGAGTAGCGTTGACGGTGACCGTGAAAAGTAGGACTTCTTGAGCTCTGCATTCGTCTCGAGCGACCACTTGTAGGAGGCGTCGCCAAAAGCACGGGATGGCTCCAGCCCACCTAGGATGCGACCGTTACGTACCACATTGGGCTCACCTGGGTGTTCTCGGCGTAATCGCTCTGCCTCGCTTGTGGTGCCGCCAGTTTGGTCTTCAGACAGAGGTGTCACTGTCCACTTGCCATTTGGGCCTCGTCGACCTAGGATAGCGCGCGAGTCACCCGTGCAGGCAACTCGCAGCAGTTTTGACTGGCTATCGTAGAAGGATAAAAGTGCACAAGAACCGGACAAGGCGGGGGCAAGCAGCTCGGCAGCAGCGATCTTTGACTGAGCCTTCCGAACCTTTTTGACAGATTCGTGTACGATCTCGTTGTCTAGCTTGATGAAGCCCGTCTTGATGGCTTTGTCAATAGCATCGGAGCTCGGGAAGTGGAGTGCAGGGTCCTCGACGGCGGACTTGTAGGTCGTGTTGAGCTCGCGTGCGACATAGGAAATGAGCGTTTGACGGAGTTTGGCTGAAGTAACCCAGCCACTGTGGACATTAGCATTGAAATGACGCGTAACCTTGATATAGGGCAAGCCTACCTGTGTCCGTCGAAAACACCCCAGAACATCCAGTCGCTGGCGGGAGCGCCATTGTCGGTAGCTGCCAGATTTGATGGTACCTCGATAATCTTCTCGGCATGGTCATCTTCGATCGGAGAGTTGCTGGGGATCTGCACCACGTCGTATCGCACAACTCCCTGTCCCCTCCCTACAAGCCACGACTCCTCGTTTTTCCTCAACTTGGCAGTAGCTTGGTCGGGGTCCAGCATCTCCAGCACCTTTCTACCGTAGTCATCCGTCTCTTTTGAGATTGGGCCAGTGCCGGTGATTGTTCCCGTATAAAGTTCACCGGGGCCGACGACCAGAGCCTTTCGTGTAGGCTCGCTACTCGCGGCGTTGGTCAGGTTCCTCGCTTGATCGGCGGGTGAATGCGAATGTCCTGTCGAGGATTTGTCGCTGTAAGCATAGAAGGCACCCGAGGCGAAGGCGGCAGCCACTAACGCACCTGTGAGGGCACGTAACTGCATGGACGAGGTAAGGACGTTGGGGGAGGTGCGCTGGCGGTAGTGATGGTGATGATGAGCCCGGAAGCCTAGGCCATTGCTCGGCGCGAAGACGCCGACACGACTGCGGGCAAGCTTGCGCAGGCACGGGCGGCGCGCAGAGCGAAGCACTTGAAAGGCAGCCCGCATCTGGCAGGTGGAGTGAAGGATCGTTGAAGTGAGGTAGGCCAGCACGATGGACTACAGCAGTGAAATCATGGTGCAGTTCGGGAGAACGCTACATCCAAGCGCCTAAGCGGGGCCAATTATCCCCTGTTCGTACAAAGCCGATTGCGCCTGCGGCTAACATTCCAAACCACCACTACGACGTCATCACGTTACCGCAACCACATAATTTTCGAGGCAACAAAATGTCTTCGCGAGCGTTGCGCCGGGCGCAGCGAGAACTTGAAGAGAAGCAGATACAGGAAAAACTTGCTCAAGATGACCAAGACGAGGACGAGTCGGAGCCTGACGTGGCGCCCAAGACAACGGCGAAACCCAGCTTGTTCGCGATGCTAGGCGATGGTGGTGAAGAAGATGAAGAAGAAGATGAGGAGGAACAAGAAGACGCAGACCAGGACGTCAAACCCAAGGTTGGAGATTCTGATGGACAGGCCGAGGCCGAGTCTATGCCTGCATCAAAGCCCTCAAAGAAGAGCAAGAAGAAAAAAAAGAAGGCAAAAGCTAAAGGCAAGGCTACAGATGCCGACAAGACTGCTGCTTCAGCCAAGAAGTCAGATCTCGATGAGATCGATGAGGCATTGCTTGCTCTTAATATGGCCATGAACGGTCGGACGGAGACTGGGCCCGATCAGCAGGACACTATTAGTGAAGAGAAAAAACAGCTCTTTTCCGTGCTCAGTGTGGACACACAACATCTTCATGCCGCCAACGAGATGAAGAGGCTCTTTGGTCGAGCAGCAGTGCAAAGTGCCGAAGATGAGGCGCGGCCTCGACAACGTGGTCAGCAAGGTGGCATCGCCGCTGCAATCGCAGGGCGTAACGCCCCTGGCAATCGCAACCTTGCATCTTTGGGACTTCGACGAAACATTTTTATTCAAGGCAAAGAGGAGTGGCCACGGGCTACCTCTGGTGGTCTCGGCATGGAGATTGTTGAGAAGCGACCAGATGGCACAGTCGAGTACAGGTTTGTTCACAACAAAACGTATCAGGATGTCCAGCGACAGTTCCAGATTTGCGTTGCAAGCATGGACTCTGAGCGTATGATCCAACTCCTGCATCACAACCGTAAGTCCCCTTGTGTTTTATTCAAGTCAAAATACTAAATCTGTCCTTAGCCTTCCACATTTCCACTCTGCTCCAGGTATCCGAAATTGCAAAGCAACAAAGAGAGGCTGCTGCTGCGTCCGACATGTTAGAGCGCGCCCTTTTCACTTTTGGACGCTCTGTGCATTCCACCTTCTCTGCAAACCTGGCGTCCGGCAAAGCCCGTATGGACTTTCGCCGTCCGGAAAACCGCGAATTTTGGCTTGCTGTATGGCGCTACATAGCCACACTGGGTGTTCGCGCGACATGGCGCACGTCGTTCGAGTGGGCTAAGATGCTACTTGCCATGGACCCTGAACACGATCCTTATTGTCTTCGGTTACTTATAGACCAATTAGCCCTAAGGGGGCGAGAACCGGGAGCCCTGATTGACCTGGTAGAATCAGACTATCTACAGCGAGAGTGGAAGGTTCCGCCAAACCTCGCCTTCAGTGTTGCGCTTGCTCACGATCGTGTCAAGCAGCCACAAAAAGCACGCTCGACGTTGCGTAACGCAGTAAAAGAGTACCCATGGCTAGCGGCGCGCCTGTGCAAAGAGTTGGACATTTCCCCAATACCAAAACCTGTATGGGGAAAAGAACCAAACGGCGAGTACCAAGAACTATTATGCCAGCTTTATGTACCCAAGGCGAAGGACTTGTGGAACAACACCGAAGGAACGACTTTGCTTGTGGAAATCTGCTACTCTTTCGAAGAAGAGCTGGGAGCTGGGGAGGACCCATACTGGCTTGCGCAAATGCCAGAGACGGACCTTGGCAGGCATGTCATTCTTTCGGATAACCAACCGCTCATGGCTCTTCTCGATCCCAAAGTCAAGGCCAAGTTCACATCAGTATCTGACCCACTGCCTCCTGATGACAGCATAGAATCCTACGATGCTTCTGTAGCTGGAGCACTCTCAGGGCGCCCCCGCGATCCTGCGGTGCGAGAAGAGCTACTAGCCGAACTCGAACAATTCCAAATATATTTCCAAAGCATAGGAATAGACAGGTTGGTGCAGCCAGGTCTGGAGCAGGAAGGGTTAGCACGGGTGCTGGAGGAAGCGAACAGCAGTATGGAAGAGTTTGGCGAGAGAACACACCGCTTCCAGATGTTACGAAGGAGGTTGCAAGAAGAAGGCGTGCAGTTAGTATTCGATGGACAGGCTGCTGAGGGTGCAGGCGATGGCACAGGCTCGGAGACGGATGAGTAGCGCTGGGGGGCCATGCTGCGCAATGTGCGACTTGATCAGCGGGAGCGCCTCACAGCAAACGCGTGTCATGTCATGGAATGATTATCGATACTTGGAAGTAGAGTTTGCCGCCCAGGCGAAAAATGATGCCCAGTACTATTCAGTCATGGGTATCTTGTCTTGACCGTAATGCGTGATATTACATGTGCAGCCCCCCGCGCGTCTTCTGCAGGGCGAATCCCAAATCTGGCCCCACGCCAGCAATGCTTGGGCCTTGGATTGCTGAGCAGCATCTTACGATAGAGATAGTTTGTTTTGTCGGGCTGTAGCTAATTATAATGTAGGCTAAAAGTATACAGTCGGCGTTATCCTGTTTGCCTCTATACAGAAGTTGGCGCGCGTACCTTCAGTGCATATGAAAGGTACCAGCTGGAAGACAGCTAGCTTCTTCGTAGAGGCGACGCGGCATCTGAAACACATGGGACTCTAGAGTAGTAGAGCCAAATCAGAGCCAGCCACGTCCGTGCTCGACTGCGCTAAGAAAGTTGAGACCCTGTTGCCGCTCGTGAATGTGACGTACCAAAGGATTGTTTATAGTTCGAGCGGTGCATCTCCGCATAAGCCGCACCGCCGCACCGCCTCAGGCCCTCGGCCAACTCTTCCAAATACCTAGGTATTCTCTGCACACGTGCTCATATACTCGATTCGCCCTCGATTCTCGTCCCCCGTCAACCGCAACCCTGACTGAAGCTCCCCACCACCATAGTTCGGCGCCATGAGCGGCGTGCGTGCTCACATCGCCAGTCGGCTGCGCAGCTCCTCGCTCTCAGCAGTACCCCCACCACAGCATAGTTCCAACTACTCCCCCGACCTGGCCAAAATCGCGGCTTCCGTCCTCTACCGCTCGCCGCTTCCTTCGCACGAGGGAAGGCCCGTCTTCATCCTCAACGCCGCCGCTCTCCCAGACTCGCACGAAGCAGACTACGACTCCCTGTTGCCTTATGTTCTTGCGCGTCTGCCGGAAGAAGACGAGTTACTCAAGGGGTTCGAGTACGAGGTCGTCTTCTTTGCAGGAGATGGCGATGGCTCCGTGACTAGCAAGAAGCACCGGCCTGGCTGGGGCTGGTTTCTACAGGCGTACCATGTTCTATCCAGGGCCATGCGAAAGAGGCTACAAAGACTATACATTGTGCACGAGAAAGCTTGGGTGAGGATACTGACCGAGATCTTCTCTACCATTGTCAGCCCCAAGTTCAGGAGAAAGATCTACCATCGTACGTATCTACATGTCCCCCTAGCGCGCACCAATGCTGACTCCTTCCAGTATCCAACTTGACTCAGCTTGCCCACGAAATCCAGATCCAAAACCTCTTGATTCCTCCTTCGACCTATCTTGCCGACCGCCGAGTGTCAGAGCACATTTCTGCCTTCAATGGCAGTGGGAAGCGAGCATTCGGTGCCCGCACTCCCTTCCCTACAGCCACTAATGGCAAGACACGCTTTCCCCGCGTCTTGCGAGAAACAACAAGCTTCGTGCTCATGGAGCAGAACATCACTTCCGAGGGTCTCTTCCGTGTACCCCCACACTCGAGGCTGCGCGACGCGTTGAAGGAGGCATATGATAGGGGCCAGAAATACATCATCTGGAAGGACAACGACGCAACACTTCCCCTGCCGCCATATCCACATGCAGAACACCAAGATGAGATACTAGCTGAGGTGGTCCCAACCGACGCATACTCGGTCTTTATGGCAGCAGCTATGATCAAAGCATGGTACGCATCTCTGCGCCAGCCCATCTTCCCAACAGACTCGTATCGAGATCTTAAGCGACTCTATGGGGATAGCCAAGAAATCCTTGAACTCGAAAAGCTCACAGATCTATTTTCGCCAACCTCAGAGTGGTCTTTGTTACCTGGCATATCCCGCGAGATCCTATGTAGGCATCTCCTGCCTCTCTTGAGTGCCATAGCCGCACGTGAAGAGGAAAACAAAATGACGGCCGAAAACTTGGCTGTTTGTTTCGCACCAGGATTGCTGTGTGGTCCCGATCAGCTAGAAGACGCTAAGATGTCTTCCATAATTAGGAGAATCTTTACGCAAGCAATTGACATGTGGACTGAAGGGCTAAGAGAAGCATGTGGGCAGACTGAGGAAGCTTTCTACCAAGAGCTCAAGCTACCTGGAGACGAGAACGACTGGGAAGATCCTGCAGATGCGAAGCGAGATTCTGCAGATAGCAAAGGCTCGCTGGAAGATCAGATGAGTGGTATAACGCTACTTGACAACGAAAAGTTACCTACCTATCACGAGCCACAACAGACACAGAGTGAGGAATTGCCGCCTCCATTACCACCACGGTCTCGCGCACCGTCAGCAAAATCCTCTGCCGATTCTGTTCAGCGGAAACCTGCACCGCCCCTTTCAGTGCCTCCTCGCTACTCTACTGTCATATCAGATGCCCCTGAAAACGTCGCCGAATCACCTGTGACCTACGCTGCGACCACTGATGGCTTTGCTCCACCTCGAAATGACGACAATCGCATCGGTCAGCCCCCCAAGGTACCACCACGATGGAATGGACAGTCGGATGAGAAGAAGTCTGGTACGAGTAATCCAGTTCCAGTCCTTCCCATGTCAGCATCTATTGGCGCACAAGAAGACGCTTCATTTCCCCACGTTTCTACTACTGCTACTGTTGCGCCTAGACTCAACATTCCTAAAAGGAAAACCCTGACTTCGACGCAGATTGACAATGTTTCCAAGGCCGTCGTCGCGCAGGATGAAGCTCATAGACAACCCATGGGCGGCATGGCGCTTCCTGGGCTTACAGGTAATTACTACAGCAACTCTGCCGTAAAGCGAGGTCCGTCATCCACATACGCATCAAGCGAAGGTGTAGCATCGCCTCAAATGACCTCTCCGCAAAGCGCAGTTTCGGCACCAGCGACAGAATCTGCTTTTCGCCGCCCAAGCATCCACTTCTCTGCAACAAAAATGAACCGCAGTCCTAGCATCAACTCACTCGCTCGACCTGTTTACCCGGTAACCCCTCAAGTTCCTATTATAAGCGTGCCCACAAAGGCAAGCACCCTTCCCGTTCCGGCCGCGCCGCCCCGTCTACGCACTCCGAGCCCAAGCCTTATGCAGCGCATGCCCAGCTTCGAGAATTTTGCCAAAGACCAAAACAAGGGTGGTGCGGAAGCTGAAGATGGGGCTGCAAGAGGCAGAACACTGAAGCCTAAGAAAATGAATCTGAAAAAGCAATCGGTTGAAGATCTGAGGCGGTTGTATGAGGAGCGTGCTGGTACTGCTAGTGTTCTTGTTCAAGCTGGAAAGCAGAAAGGTGTTTGAGTGCTCTACGGTTATTTTAGGCGGCGTGTTGTGTTGATTACATGTTGCTGGCGTGCTTCACACTGTATTACTCAACTGGACTCCTTATTGTTTCTCTTTCTTACACATGTTTATACCCTCGACATCTCTCATCACCTATACCTATCTTTCCTGCATATCTATACATGTAATCACGATAAATCTGATACACACCTTGTCACTCCCGCTTCTACTGTTACAGCTGCGTAATCAGTCCGGCTTTTCGATTTGTCGGGGGGAAGCATCACGATGGAACTATAATCATACTGAAGTGCGCACACAGGTGCTCTGTTAGGGTTTGAAAGTCGAAAACAGCCTCGTGGAAGCCAGATTGTGAGTTGTCTGGTAGTGGTTGTTTGTATGTTGAATATGACCATGTCTATAACAGCTCGTAGCCACCAGAATTAAACCTTCCATGTAAAATTAACATGCGTATAGTCCAGCGGCTGTGCGCCATACCTCCACTGAACGATGCCTGGATACACTTTCTATGCTGTGAACATTTCTACGCGGGAGTCACCCCTTTGCAGAGCTCACCGAACCAGCTGCTGCCCGAAGAAGGCCACACTCCAATCTCTATGCTTCATACCGTGCAGTTGTCAGCTCATCGGACCCTGGTTTCCATTCGTATTCTGCCACCATGTTGGATCATATTCTTCTTGTGTGTGATGATGGTGCCCTTCGTGCGTGTCTTGTGAGTAACTGACGTTATCCGTTTGTTGCGCATAGCTTCCTCGATGTGCATACCCAGGGCCTCCCTGGCTGTGTGGATTGCCGTATACACCGGTAGCGAAGCCATCAATATGACTCGATCGCCAATCCTCGCTGATTTTGAAACCATCGCGACCAAGACGATCACTCATATCAGTGTTGTGGAGTACGCTTTCCAGACCCATAGGACTTATTTGTTGGTAGTTGTGGCGCGGTACGATTGGACCTGGCACACCGGGAATTGGGTTCCAAAACATGGATTCTGCAGGTTCTGTGGCGGGCGATGTCATTGTGGTAGACATGCTAGATGCGGAGGACATGGGTTGTGAGTACTGGTATGTCGACATGGGGATCCCTGTGCTGTAATTACTCTGTAAAGGTGTATGTCCGACAACAGGGGACAGATGGTGTTGGCTGGACACCACACTACTTGGTCTCGGATTGGCAGGGTGTGTAGCCAGCTGTAACCGGGGTTGAGGGGCAAACATTGACAAGCTCTCCCTTCTTTGAGCGATAGGTGGATGGAGGCGACCAGGCCCTATCCGGTTACCGGTGATCGTCGTTGTATTGGGCGGTACCAAGAGAGGGTCAGCCGGAGGACTGATTTGGCCTTTGGGCTTGTTAGGGTCACTTGTTGGTATCAAGACAGAATTGCTAAGCTCCTCTGGGAAAGGTAATTTCCACGTTTTCGCCAAGGTGTATATGATCCGGAAGCTCCTCGCCCCAAAGTAATGGCATTCGTGAAGATCATCCAAACCTTGCATGCCCTCAATAAGGTTTTGTCGAGAGATACTGTTATCTTTCGAATAGAGCAGATGCACGACGCAGACGGTGAGGAGTGTGTGCGGTATGAGCAGGTGAGCCTGACGGAAGTTATAGAACTGTCGATAGATCCTGACGAGTTCAGACACTTTGTTAGCTGCGTTAATGCAGATGTCGCGAGGGCGTATGTCAGAGTGAATGAGGTCGACTTTGAGCAGCGGGCGAAAGAGATGGACGATAATTGTCCAGTACAGCATACTACACCTAGTGTCAGTTCTTGTCCTAGCATCGATGGATTATTTGGACGTACTGTAGTACCAAGATGTGGGGCTCGGGTTCCTTCGTGCCCTCTATACCTAAAGAAGGTGGTAGTCTTCGGTACCACGCCTGGTATTTGTGGTAACAGTCGAGTAGTTTACTGCTTGTAAGCCGCTCCTTTGGCGCAAAAAACATGTGGTTGTTGTCATTGACGAGCTCCGAGAGTGAGGTGAACTCCTGGAGAAACATGCGGGTGGTTACGACACCACCCGCTGCGACTTGTAAAGGTGCGGGGAAAGCCTCAGGGAGGTTGGATGTCTCTTCCAGGATGGGCTTGTCAAGAGTTATAGCGGCTCGAGGAAGTTGAGATATGCGACCAGTAACGATTGTCCAGACCCTGTGTGAGGTTAGCCTAGCCAATGCAAAGTAGGTAGAATAAGACCTACGTATCCACAGTAAAGCAGCCCCAGAAGGTGACTTTTCTCACTTCGACTTCACTCGGCGTTAAGCCAAGGGTAGCATTGGCTCCGTAGTTCAAATGTAGACCAAGCTCAACACACATGCGAAGACATCTTCCTATGTAGGAAAAGCCGTTGCTTTCCCTCCCCGTACTCGGCTCGCGCATGGACATGATACAGAGGGCCTGAACCGTCGTAAGGCTCGGGGTTTCATCGTCGAATAATAGTCGCCTGGCCTCAGCGAAGAAGTGATCGCCAGCTGTGCGGAAGTTGTCGGGATCGGTGCGGCCCGCCGGATCGTCTGTAAGGTGACATGCGTATGCGCAAATTGCGTTGACCAGTAAGGAGCAGCAGTACTTGTCGCGCCCTGCCCTGAAATCTTTGTAAAAGCACTCTCGGCTGAAGAGAACATAGAAAGGGTGACTCCAGGTGAAGTAAAGATCAAGTAGCTTCTCAACGAAAGCCAAGTCGTCCGTCACGTTGGTCCACGTAGAACCTTGACGTTCTGGCATCACACTATTGGTACGCAACCGACCACCAGAGAAGTTCTCATCCTCCGGGACCAGGCCCAAGCTAGCAGAATGACCAAAGTGTCTGCTTTGGCCGGTGGACGTCACAGCTGGCTTCCCAAGCAGCACACTCAAGTCCGACTCGAGACTCTGGACGTCGACGGGCTCACTCTGTGTCAGCAACACGTTTTTGCGCCATTGGTCGGCCAAAGAAGCGAGGTCGAGGTTGGGGTCTCTTCGAATATGATTGAGAAATTCCTGGACGTGTTCTTCTGGCAGGCGTCTCAGGGAATTGATGATGAACTCGGCGTTGGACGCATTCTCGGAGCTGGAGGCGGCGACAAGGGAGGCATCGCGTTTGGTGCCAGTGTTGTTGGTAGTTGCGGGGGCTGCCTTAGTACGACGACTTTCGCTATCAGCATCGTAGTAGCACTCAGTCTTGTAGACGGCAGTGCAAGTTGCGCATACGGGAGTACTGCCGTCACACTGTGAATGAGGTGTCAGCAAGAGGGCGATTCGCGAGGGGCCGGAAGAGTTCCCCGAAGAGTGGCCCAAACAAGAATTGCAAATTGCATTCAGCAGGCAATGAGTCGTCCGCGGAGGCGAATGTCCAGCATCAGGCCGCACGTACGAGCTTCATGTAGCATTGGGCCATGCAGCGAGAGGAATGATACTCACTTTGGACTTGCGTTTCCGGCAGGGCACGCAGGCCGACTGTACACAACGCCGCTTACTGGCTTTGGTATCCTGGGCCTGCGAGCTGTCTTGATCGTCCCTGTTGAAAGAGGTGGCAGTAGCGCCGCGGGCCATTGTTGATCACAAGGGGAGTGAAGGGACAATCCGCGCAGGCTCCGAGGACGTACGTGTTAGTTATGCCATTCCTCTGGGCCGGGTGGGAAAGTAATACGGGTTAGCCACCGCGGTCGCAGCAGAAGAACAGCGGGTTCGGTTTAGGTAGTTGTGACGTTGGCGGCCGTCGCGACATCCAACGTGCCTGCCGTAGTTTGTGCTCGGCAAGATACAAAAGCACATGGATGATTTTCGGCAGGGTGGCAAGACTAGAAGCGGCACCCCAAAAGACAAGGCGCGACCACGACCAAGCGGCTCGATTGGTCTGTTGCAGGATCTAGATCGGGTTTCAGACGCCTTCTGCAGTTGCCGGTGGGCGGTAAAGGGTTAAAAAAGCGTTCACAGGTGTGCCACACATGGGAATTTCGAATCGAAGTTCCGAAATGGCATGAATCAGCTGACGTGCCTGGACGCGAAAGGCTTTTGCGGAGATAGATGCGACAAACGTCAGGGCGCGCTTTGGGACGCTTCAACCAATGGAGCTTGTTTCGGGTACCGCAGCATCAGCTTGCGACAGGACAGATTTTTCTGGAGCACCAGGAGCATCACCGACTAGCTTCGGCATGGCGCACCGAGCACTGGATCGATCTGCCACGGCCGCGTCACATAGGCTCAAGGAGGAACATGTCCTGGTGCGCAATCTCGATGTCGGCGAGACAAGAGGGAGCGGCACCTGAGAAGCGCTGCTTGTGGGCAAGAAGATAAACTGGATGAAGAGGGGTTGTCATGGCGGAGTATGTCCTATGTCATGCGCTAGCGACCGATCTCCAGGGTTCTTGCTTTTGGTGGAGAGGAAGGCCCGATAGCATCCGCTGCCAATGCATTGCCGTTAGTCTCCGGTGAACTTCGGCTTGTTTACGGATCAAGGTATTACCAGGTGGCGGTGCCTTTACCATTATACCGGAATTGTCTCGACTACTCTACAATACCACTCTTCAACATACCGACCACTTGCCATGCACCAAAGGTCCAGATGCGACCACCAACCTTGCCGCGTAGCCTGTTCGCATGTGAAACTGTCGTCTCTTCGTCACATTTGTCAGTTCGGCCGAATGGTGTGGCCAGATCTGTTCGAGGTGAATTACCTTTCGATTTGAATGGGAGTCTCTGGCTCGAGTTCTCATGGTTCGAATTGAAAGAAAAAGAGCATGTTAGAGCGATTTCCCAAGCTTATCCATGGGTCTTGAGTTGTTGAGCAGTGACGTGTCTTTCTGTACATCAAGTCTGATAACTTTTTCTGTCTTGGGGGTAATAATGTTGGAAAACTCGCAGCCTCTGACACCTTAACTCCCATTATACCCGACCAGTGCCGTTCAGTCTATTCATGCACCATTGACGGGCAGAACACCCTTCAGTGGCGGCAGCAGACTTCTTGCGCCCTGTCTCGCCTGCTGAGCCAGTACAGCATCCATAATGACCAATGCAGCCATCATCTCAACGATGGGCACTGCACGAGGCACTACACAAGGATCGTGTCTGCCCTTGGCTTCTAAAACACCTTCTTCCTGGTCGTAGGTGACTGTCGACTGTGCCTGCCCAATAGTTGCTGCGGGCTTGAACGCTACGTTGAAGTAGATGGGCGCGCCGTTCGTGATACCGCCTTGAATACCGCCTGAATTATTCGTCTTGGTAGTGAGCTTTGGTTTCGAACGATATTTGCTTGCATCAGGGTTCTCGCCAGCCGGAACAGCAGGAGCCTTGACAAAGGCATCATTGTGAATTGAACCAGGCACTTGTGCGCCTCCGAAGCCAGAGCCGATCTCAAACCCCTTGGTCGCCGGTATCGACAGCATGGCATGTCCCAACTTGGCTTCCAGCTTGTCAAAGCATGGTTCTCCCAAGCCTGTTGGGCAGCCTCTTATGACGCAAGTCACTGTGCCACCTATGCTGTCCTGCGCATCGCGGTACTTGGCGATCAAGTCCTCCATACGCTTTGTGACTTCTTCGCTCGGGCATCGCACAGGCAAAAACTCGTCTACCTTGTTGCGTGTAATTGAGTCGATGAGCTTGAGGTACTCTGGGTTCGTGGATGCGGTGGGGTGTTCGGGTGTGGGGGGGAAGAGGAACTCGTTTCCGATGGAGTTGGTGAAGGCGATGATCTCGATACCGTAGGCTTCGCGCAGGTACTTCTCTGCTATGGCGCCAGCTGCTACTCTTCCTGGGTATTGTCAGCACTCGCGTAGTGATCGCGCGTAAAGTCACGCACCAATCGTCTCTCGTGCACTACTGCGTCCACCACCTGAGCTAGCCTTCACACCGTACTTTTCCAAGTATGTCCAGTCGGCATGGCTGGGTCGCGGGTACTTGTCCATGGTCTGATTGCCGTAATCTTGCTTGCGCTGGTTCTCGTTCATGACCCGGACGCCAATTGGGGTGCCTAATGTGATGCCAAACTCTGTACCGGACTGAATCTCTACACGGTCCTTCTCATTGCGGGGTGTTGTGATAGCGGACTGGCCGGGTCGACGGCGCGTCATCTGGGGTTGGATGTCGTCCTCAGTGAGGGCCATGCCAGGCGGGCAACCATCGATTATGGCACCGACGGAAAGACAGTGGGATTCACCATAGCTACGGGGTTCAGTATACTATAGTAGATCATATGGTAGGTGGGTGCGTACGTGGTGACCCTGAAGTGCGTACCAAAGGTAGACATTGTGGTTGTGGTGTTGGCGAGCTTGTGGAGATCCGGCTCTCTTCTGAACAGCGAGTCTAGCCAAGGAAACGTGTATCCGGTGTATGCAGAGGTGCCTCTACGTTTAAAAAAAATAGTAGAAGACTAATTGTTGTATTGTTGCAAGTCCAGACGCGTGCGCTAGAATAATCAACGTCAGAGTCACTCTAGGAGTTTTATTTATTTAGCGGGGCGCGGAGTAGAGCCGTCTGGAAACCCGAGATCGGCCACCGATGGTAAGGCTGGATTCGATTACATAGGCAACCCATGTCTCCCTTCCATCGGTGCTTCAACGCACTTCATGCGAATTGAGCAATCGGAACTGCAGCCCAGGAAAGAGTCTCTAAGATTCTAAGATATAACCAAGAAAAGCCGACGGAGGCACTGGCTTGCACTATGCGATGGGAACAAGAACGAGCATGAGGAGAAGGGATCAAGAGCTCCGGGGCTGCTTCGCTCCAGATGCGGACTAAGCATATACCTAGACTGCTTCGATCCTGTTCGACTGCTAGACTTGACATGGAAACCGCAGGAATTGGCAAATAGGTTGGCAGTCTTCGCCCTTGAAATGGTGATTGGTTTATAGTGGCATGGGGATGTGCTTGCAGGGTCAACGTTGTCGCCCAAGCAGACAACCCCACCCCTCATGGCATGTGCTGTTCTTGTGCTGTACAAAGCTTCCGGTCAAGGAAGGACTGGCGACGACATATACGTGGGCGAGTGGGTCGAACAACTGGAAGACGATGGCACGCGCGAGGGTGACTGCGCCTGAGAGCATTTCCGTGGTTGAGAAGGACAGATGGCAGGTGTCAATCGGATCAAGCCAGTGTCAAGTAGAATGAAAGAGGTTCTGGACGATGCATACCAAGACCAGACAACAAAGCGTATGAAATAACGGCCAGTATGGAGTCAGATGGGTGAATAGATGAGCTCCCATCCGCGCACGTTGCCGACCAACTGGCAGCACGAAGATCATCCGGGATTACTAGCGCGGACCCTTGCCGTGACTTCTCAAGAAGTTTTGCTTCCAGCCAGCAACACCACCCCCAAAACACCCCTCTATCCTCCATCGCATCCCCCACCAAACCGCCATTATGACTGAATACGTCAAGGTCGAGAAGATCATCCCCAAGTTCCCGCCGCCGGCGTTCAGCGACATCGCCAAGGCCTCGAACGACGTATGTTTTGGCTCCCCGCGACGAGCTCCCGCATGGCGCCATTGCTAACGGAGCCGCCAGCTTATCAACAAGGACTTCTACCACACTGCCGCAGGTCCGCGACACCAATTGACTCCCAAGCTCAAGCACTGACGCGCCCGCAGCTGCCCTTGAGGTCAAGCTCAAGGCCCCTAACGGTGTCAACTTCACCGCCAAGGGAACCTCTGCCCACGATGGGCCCGTCACCTCTTCTGTAAGTATGCGACAGTACGCGGAAAAATACCATTGCTAACGAACCAACCAGCTTGAGGGCAAGAAGTCGCTTTCCAACGGTACGACAAACCATTCATTTCTCCCCCGCTCTACGAGCCTCGTAATTCCCATTCATACGTCTTCCAACTTTCAGTCTTATATATTCTACATGAAGCAGCCCCCAGGCAAAAAGGGTGCTTCTGTAAGCGGCTACGGGATCAACCTGCTGACAACCGACGACGCAGGCATCAGCATCACCCAGTCATGGAATACTGCCAACATGCTGGCGACCAAGGTCGAGCTCAACGACACCTTCGCCAGCGGCTTGAAGACCGAGGTTCTCTCCAACTTCAGCCCCGCTGCCGGCAACAAGGGCCAGAAGGTCAACCTTCACTTCAAGCAGCCCGCTTTCCACGGCCGTGCTTTCGTCGACTACTCGGCCGCCGGCGCAATTGGCACCACTGCCGATGCTGTTGTTAGCCACGAGGGCATGGTCGTCGGTGGTGAGGTCGGTTACGATGTGCAGAAGGCTGCCATCACCAAGTACTCCGCCGCTGTCGGATACACCACCCCTCTCTACAACGCTGCCGTCACTGCCACCAACTCCCTGAGCGTCTTCACCGCCTCTTACTACCAGCGCGTCAATCCCGCTGTTGAGGCCGGTGCTCGCGCTGTCTGGGACTCAAAGTCTGGCAACAACGTTGGCCTCGAGCTCGCTGCCAAGTACAAGCTTGACCCTGCGTCTTTCGCTAAGGTATGATGGTCCCTGGTATGCACGAGGGCGTTCATGCTAATCCCATATAGGCCAAGATCAACAACCTTGGAATTGCTTCCCTCGCCTACAACACCAAGGTCAACAGCGGTTTGACCTTCGGTATTGGTGGCTCTTTCGATACCCAGAAGCTGAACGAGGCCGGCCACAAGCTCGGCACCAGCTTCACCTTCGAGGGTTAAGCACCTCAAAAATGACATTTGTGGACAGGAGAAGGGGGAAATTGCCTTAGATTCCTTTGGTTCTCGCGAAGCGATATCATATCAATCTAGTGCTCAAGAGCGAGCGTAGTATAGTTTTCTGACACGTACGACGACTTGTCCCAATGCAATACTTGGACTTTCAGACTCGAATGCACGTTTTCGTGGTGATGATGACCAGCTCCTAACCAAGTCTAATGCCATTCACTGGAGTCTTCGTCGGGGTTTTGAGGACACGATGTGTCGGCATGACTACTTGATTTATACATGTACTGGTCCTGACACGCCAGTCTTCAACAACACGCAAATTGCAAAGCCGAGCAAATGACCCTTGATCAATGAGCTATGCTGTTTGTTTACTGTTTGTTGTTTCTAATGTATGCTATGCCTGACTCCAAACGTGAAGCCATTACCTCATGAATGGAAACCCTGAAGCCTCATCTCTACTTGTTATAATTCACTACAAGTATGACAATAATTCATGTGCAGCATAAAAGTGGGGCTTAGTAGTCGTCACCGCGACTGAGAATCTCCTTGCAGTTGGGTCGGAGTACGAATGTCTATCGTGCGTCAGCAAATGTCCTTGCAAAGATTAGTCAACCACCTGGATTACTTACATGTTCGCTCTGTGCCGTGTAACTACCCTTGATGTCGCACAGCGGGGGGTAAGCCTCGACGATACCCGCACTGACCAGGTTGTTCAAGCCCAAGAGGTACTTGTCATGGCCCAATCGATCGAGGTACCGCCTGCAGAAAGGCAGAGTACCGAAATTCTTTGTAATTGAGTTAAGTAGTGTCTTCGCCGAAGAAACACGAAGAGCGACTTTCGGTGCATCCGCCCTCTTGGCGTAATGTGATGTCTCCATCTGAGGTGGTTGTTAGTTGAGTAGAGTGCAGAAGGTTGGGTGAGTGACTTACGTCGTCTCGAACATAACCCTTTCCTGTGCTACCGAACGTTTCGATAGCAAATGTCTCGCCTTCTTCCATCTTTGTTTGGTCACCGCCCTTGACGATGGGCACGGTCTTGCCGCCATGAATGGTGTAGTGGCCAATGGAATGACCGTTAAGGTTCCTTATGCACTTGACGGGCAGCATCTGTCCCTTGATCTCCACCTCGTAACTCTCCATGACTTCTTGGATGGCAGCGCCGATATCGCTCATGCGAACATCGATACCGGCCTCCTTGATACCAGCATTGGTAGCGGCCTTGCAGGCGTTGATCAAGTTGTCGTATACAGGGTCAAAGGTCAGAGTGAAGGCGCTGTCGACAATGCGACCGTTGATGTGTACACCAAAATCGACCTTCATCACGTCCTCGTAGTTGATGACCATCTTGTTGCCCGCGTTGGGCGTGTAATGTGCGGCACAATGGTTTATGCTCAGACCAGTTGGGAAGCCCATACCCGCTATTTGCGCATCACCGTCCTCCAGGCCCTGATGTCCTGTCAAGGCGCGAACCGAGTCCTCGATGCCCTCGGCAATCTCGGTAAGCGACATGCCAGGCTTGATCCAGTTCTGAGCCCATTGCCGGACTTGACGGTGAATCTCTGAGCCTTTACGGTATTCGGTGAGGAAGTCGTTGTTCATGCGGTCGAGGTGGCGCTTCTCTTCGGACGTGGTGCGGTACGCATTCTCGTTGACGTATTCCTGGATTTCGCCCTCGGGATACGAGTTGTTGGGGAAGAGCTCGTCGATGCGGACTCGTGGCGGTGATGTCTGCACCTTGGGTCCTCCTGCGCCGCCTGCTGCCCCAGCCTTCTTCTTCTTTCGGGGCTTTCTCTTCTTCTTCTTTTTCGCAGCACCCTCGCCGCCTTCGGGGGCACCATCCTCGGCCTCATTGTCGTCGTCCGAGTCTTCATGGTCCGCGTCGCCTGTGGGCTTGTCGCCGTCCTGTGCTGCGCCGTTGGTTGGCTTACTGCTGGTGTCGTCCACTGTATGCTGTTAGCGGCTACAACGCGCGCGAAGAGGCCGCAGAAAGCCGTACACTTCAAGTTGGCGACTTCGTCCGCTACCTTGGCCGCCATGTTGACCGTGGAGATCGTTCAGTGCTTGTCTCGTGGACAATCTTGAAATTTACGAGCCTCTCGAATCGCCCCGCTAACAGACGCCGGTGGGCTATCGCCCACGCATTCGGTCGATTAGCCACAGCTAGGCCATGCTTGTCTTAGCCTCGGCAACTTGGCGATGACGTCCTCCATGCGCGCCCACCCTTCACTCAAACCCATACTTCCTGCATGGGCACCTACACCCCCGGATACTGGTAATGGGCAATGCCACCCCGCCCATCTACTCTCCTGCGATCAATCGCTTCATCCTCGGCCCCGCGTCTACCGAGCCTGTCATCGCAATACGTCTGTCACGCATGTCTCCGTCGCACAATACCTGCTCCTCCGCGGCGCATTCAGGTCGCACACTTGCATGCCACAGCACCACGACCCGCCGATGCGCTGGTCAACCACTATGAGACGTTGCATCTGACCTCGACGGCTTCTGCCTCTGAAATCAAGCGCCAATTCTATACCCTCTCCAAGAAAAACCACCCGGACCACAACCGCAATGATCCCGAAGCCTCGACACGTTTCGTCGCTATAAGCGAAGCCTACCACGTTCTCTCCGTCCCAGAGAAACGTGCACAATACGACGCTCAACTGGAGCATTCACAACGGCAGTCGCGATGGGGACAGAGCGGGAATGAATACCCGCAAGGGAGCTACAGCTCCGCTGCCTATGGCTCAAGACCGGCTAGTGGGCTGAACAAGAAGCGCAGTACCTTCCGAGGCCCACCGCCTTCGTTCTACAAATCTGGTGGCTATGGACGCCATGGTGCGAAGCGAGCCGAATACGCATATTCCAACGCACACGAACGAGGGGAAGCAGGTAAGGATGCCGGTCAAGAGTCCTACGGCGAATGGGGCGGCTTTGGTCCAGGACAGCAGAAGCAAGGCAATCAAGTTCCCCATTTTGACGACATAAGGCACAAAGAAACGCAGGACAACGTAAATGATCATATATGGGCTAGGCGAAGGAAGCTGCGCAGGGATGGCATCAAGGTGGAAGAGGAATGGGAAAAGGGCAATATGGTTGTAAATTTCCTAGCGGTTTCGACTGTCATTGCGCTCATTGGGATTACGGCCAAGTTCTTTGAGAATCGGCACGAGGCTAGTAGTCATCGTAAGAACAAGGAGAGCGCATAAGTTGCGTGGGCGATTGAAGATAGAACCAAAGGGTTGAGTATCATGTCGGATAATAACTCAGTACTTTCATCAAAGCCTACTACTCCTAAGCATAGCCTAGTGTGGCTGACAGATGAATGATGATGATGATGATGATGATGATGATGATGATGATGATGATGATGTTCTTCTTACGAGCGAGCATTTTGAACAGGAGGCCCCATGAATCGGAAAGAAAGATGTAATGAAGGTTGAGCTGCGAATCGAGTCTTCCAAACTTTGGCATACCTAAACCCCATGGCCAATGGAAGCACACACCAGGAGTTTTCGCATCAAATCACCCACTTAGACGCTGGCGTACTACTCTTTGGACCCTTCTCATCACGTAGTCCTCTTAGTGATGCGATATCTGCATGTATTAGCCACTGCTAATGGTCGGTTCATTTACGCTTACAAGAACAGTTTCTCCCTTGAATATACCTCCTTATCAGGATCATCGACCACCTCCTGCACGTCGAACATCTTCCGCGCCGTCTTCATGAATGTCAGATCCGCTCGTCTCCTCCTCTTGAAGCAGAAATAGCACACAGTAGTCTCGCCGATCAGATCCTTTAGCGTCTGTTGTAGTAATGGAAATGCGGGCTCGAAATATACGCAGTCTGCTGCTAGGATGATATCCGGGTGTCTTGGTAGGTGTGACGGCGTCGGTTCGCCCCAATCGTATATCGATGCGCTGACACGAGACTGCAGAGAATTCAACGCAATGTTACGCCTCATGAGTTCAAACATTGGTTCTTGATCTGTGATATGCAGCGTAGTATCGACCTTGCAACCTATCGCAACCGCCAACCCGACCAGCCCTCCTCCGGCGCCGAGTTCAACTATCTCTTTGCCCGCGAGATCATCTTTATGCTTCCGGAGCATATATTTGCTCAGGACCATGCCAGCTGGCCATAGCTGCCCGCCGCAACCGTTCTTCAGATCCTCATGAAGTTTGAGTGGGGGTGCCAGCAGACCGTCGAAATCTATTTCGGAATCGCCAGCAGGTTTAATGGGCGCTGGAGGAACAAAATCCTGTGCAACGCCAAAGACATCGTTCTCTTCGCTATCGGACATTTCGAGTAGGTTAGTCAGGGACAGCGCTCACAATTCGTAGTTGGAGTTGTGCCTTCCAACCTTGGAAAGTTCGCGCAGGCTCAAAATGACGTTAGTGCGACCAAATGTGGAGATGGATCCGCCGTGTGCAACGACCGAGACTTTCATAACGCTTCATCAACTTTCTTTTGTCCTCCATCGACTTGTTGGAACCCCCATATCTGGATATGGCGCGTTGCAGAAGCAAACCACAGAGTCACGGGTACCACGCGTTGATGCTAGGCTGAATGTCGACTAATGCACTGCTCGACCAGCTCTCCTGTTGTTGACCGTCGGGACGCTTCCTTATCTTTATTGTCGCGCCGCGATCGACATCAACCTGTAGTCAAGCCAATGACATCCTTTCTTGGTGCCTATCAAGCGCCTCAATGCTGGGCGCTTTGGGATGGAATGCGGACACCGGGAGCGGGTTGCGTTCAGCCGAGGTGGCTTGCTTGTTCCTGCGGGCTGCTTAAACCCATGTCGACGTCTTTCACCTTACGGGCTCGTTATTCTCAATTGTATCTTCACAAGGATTGTCAAAGAGCCGTCTGCTCAATCTTAGGGGTCGGCTTCGTGTAACAGTTGTTGACTATGGGATTACCTACAGAGGTGCTGCAGGCCTGGGAGGCTTGCGATCGAACTGATACGCTCTTTGTGCTCGTCTGTTCGGTATTTTGTACGTACATCTTCCACAGATACTCACCACGTTGGCTGATTTTGTCAAGGCTGGGGTATCATACCAGCTGTAGGTATAGCCTACTCTGGTTATACAACACGTTCCAACTCTCTGGCAGCCATCATGCCAGCTATCCTATCAGTAATTGTTTGCTCAATCCAATGGTTTCTCATTGGATATACCTTGACATACGGTGAGGGAGGAGCGGTCTTCGGAGACTTCAAATACGCATTTCACAAGAATGTCCTAGCAGAACCCGTTGGAACAATTCCTGCAGTGTTGTTCAGCTTCTTCCAATTGGTTTTCCAAGCTACGGTGGCTGCTATCGCTGTCGGCGGTGCATGTGAGAGAGGGAGAATACTTCCATTGATACCATTCATATTTGTGAGTTCACACAACTCGATTGCGCCAACGAGGTCAACTGACCAACAATAGCTCTGGTCTACCTTCGTTTACAACCCCTTAGCTCACATGGTATGGGGTGGTGGTTTTCTCATGGATCTAGGCGTGGTGGATTTTGCGGGCGGTACGCCAGTGCATATTAATTCTGGAGCGACAGCGACAGCCTTGTCCGTATATCTCTCATACCCGTTGTTCCGCTCACGCAAGTCGTCGACCCGAACGCCATCCCATTTGGTCGTCCACCGTCCTGTCAACTCGCTTTGCCAACTTCTCGCTCTGATCAGTATTTGGGGTTCGTGGCTGGCTTTTGATGCTGGGACGACTCTGGCATTCAACTTCAAGTCCGTAATGGCCTTGTGTGTTACGAACCTCTGTGCTGCAAGTGGGTCGCTCACGTGGATGGTTTACACCTACGTGGAAGTGGGACGCTGGAGTCTAGACTCATGCTTTATGGGTGCCATCTCTGGACTCATCATGATTACGCCTTCTGCAGGCTTTATCGACCTGCCAACAGCCTTCCTCTTTGGTATACTTGGTGCGTTGTTTTGTCGTCAAGCGCTTCGTATCAAGTTCAGTGACTTTGCTCGACGCTGGAGATGGGTTGACCACGGCGACACCTTCGCAACACACTGCCTTGGTGGTATTCTAGCAACAATCTCCACCGGCTGTTTTGCGCAGAAAGAAGTCGCTGGTTACGATGGGTTCACCGAAATCGTTGGCGGAGTGTTCTTCGACGGCAATGTACGGCAGCTTGGTATTCAGGTTCTGGAAGCCCTCGTCGGATTCTCGTGGTCGTTCATTGGAAGCTACGTCATGTATGCGCTCATTGACTGTGTACCAGGCTTCGAGGTTTTAGCTGAAGATAAGTAAGTTGAGTTCGGCGATTGGAAGAGTGAGACTAACAGATTACCAGGGACATCATTGCAGGCTTGGATGCAAGTCAAATGGACGAAGAGACGCTATGGACCGAGACGCAGAAGTACTACCCCTACGCCGACCGCGAAGGCGAGCTGCATCTCGACTAATGGAGGGTGAGTTTACATGGTGGTCGATTTGTTGTTCAGCGTACAGAGAACGGATACGAGAAGGTCGAATGAAAAAATAATACTCTCAAGCCTCACCAAAATCTCGGCATTGCAGCGTCGTGACTGGTACATGATATAAAAGAACAAGACAAACATCACAGATCTATTCACGTAGCAGTTCATCCTCAGGATTACATCGGTGACTCTCCGCAATCCTGGAAGGTCAAAACGCCCCTCCTTCCCTGTCTGCACTCTCTCGGCCCCCAAACATCAGGTCAAGCACCAATGCAAGATGCTTAGCCCTCGCTACGCGTCTCTTGCCCACGCGCAAGCCTCCTAGCACACCTACGCAAGCACAGCCCGCCAAGCCTCATGCCCGGGATTTGCCTTGAACGAGAACTGTCACCTACATAATCAAGAAGCGCCTCATTGGTCACTCTAGAGTTTCACGCTGGGTATGCGGCTCTCCCGAAGTGCGCTTGACCTCAAAAGTAGTAGAGTTGGGTGCTGGAAGTGTTTGCCAAGACATGTCTACGCGTCTTCTTCGGCGGAACCTACCGATGCTCGACCCGCACATACGTAAGGCATGTCGACTATACACAGAGACGTTGGAGACCAAACTACAAGTGATGAGATCTGGTCTCTTGATTCAGTTGGGTCCGATTTGCTTTGAGTTGCGTGGTGTATCATTGGAGGCTTACGTGGCTGACTAGCCGTGTTGTTCAGGGCTGGAAGAACGGGCATGGGGAGACGCGAGGCTAGTGGTTTGAACTGATGGGGTTCTTCTGCAGCTTGAAATTGACATTGAGGCTCGGCATGTTGATGTGAACTATCGGGCTTTGTGACCGGTTGTATCGTGATAATGTTCTGGACGACAATGGAAACTGCATCATGGGCTGTGATTGCGGCGAATTCACTTGGGTATGTACACGCGCGCTTCGTATCACAGCAACGGTCATATACAACACCAAGCAAAAATGATAGGAAGTGATCCAATGGTGGGTCCAAGCGTACATACTCCCAGACCTCCATGTCGCCAAGCCCGGCTGAAGCTACGAAAGAGTAGCATGTCTTGCGTATGCTTGTGACGACTCGTACAGGTCGAAGAGGATCATGCAGGGCATGGGTATGGGTCAAGGATAGGAGGACGAACACCATGTTTCTGTTTCGTTTCCATCATCGACATCGTGATCTAGAGACCCCAGGGAGGCTAAGGAGCTGCAGATATAAAGTCAGTGGTCGGTAGCAGTCTAAGTCTCCATCGCCATCGCTTTCCTTCTTTACATTAGTTCACGAGTTCACTAAGCGACTGCCTATCATGAAGCTTACCGCCCTTATCAGTGTCGCCTTCTTGGCTCAGAGCTCTTTCGCACACCCAGGCGAAAGTGCTGCACAGCATGCGCGAGACGCTGCTGAGCGAAGAGCCTACTTGGCAAATAACAAGCGGTCTCTTTCACACTGCGATGATACACTCAAGGCGCGTGGTAACGATATCACTATGCACGCTCGTCGCAGCGCCATGGTGGAAAAGCTTCGAGCTAAGCGGGCCATCGCCCAAGGTACGTTTGTTCCCGAGAAAAGTCCCTAGACTGGAAGCTGATGTATTGAGCAGACAAACCATACCTGCGCATCCGTGACCTTGATACTGTGCTCGCTACCGATCACAAGTCGAACATGACTGGCGTCACTGCCAACACCGATCCCGCCACTCTCTTTGCAGGAAACAACTCCTGCATTCTTACACCTGAGGTCACACAAGGTCCTTACTGGGTTGAAGGCGAGCTTGTGCGAGAAGACGTTACCGAAAACCAAGAGGGCATCCCTATGACGTTGGACATCCAGATCATCGATGTGAACACATGTGAACCTGTTCCCCAGGCTTACCTCGAGATGTGGCACTGCAACGCCACTGGTGTGTACTCTGGTGTTGTGGCTCAAGGTAACGGGGTTGGTGAAGATGACGAGTCAAACTTGCAGAACACTGCATTGCGTGGCATCCAGCAGAGCGACGAAAACGGTGTTGTTGTGTTTCAGACCATCTTCCCAGGACATTACACCGGCCGTGCTGTAAGTCCTCGCCATTCCGCGTGATCTTCTTCTTGCATAATTCATACCAACTAACGACTGTATTGTAGACGCATATCCACGTCATGTCCAGACTCAACGCAACCGTAAACGCCAACTCGACCCTCTCAGGCGGCCACATCACACACGTGGGACAGATGTTCTTCGACCAGGACCTTATCACACTCGCCGACACGGTAGAACCCTATGCTAGCAACGAACAGGAAGTCACTTCGAACTCGGATGACTCTATCCTCGCTGAAGAAGCTGAGGATGTTGATCCATTCGTGGAGTACGTCATGCTGGGCGATGACATCTCTGAGGGTCTGTTTGGCTGGTTGGCGTTCGGCATGGACTCGACCAACTCTTACAATATCACCCCCGCGGCATACTGGACTGAAGAGGGAGGTGTTGAGAACGAGAATTCTGGTGGTATGGGCGGCGGTCCTGGCGGTGCTCCAAATGGTACTATGCCTTCTGGTACCGTTATGCCTACGGGAGCCATGCCTTCAGGAAATGCTGTAGAGTCAGGCATGAGTACCACGGTTGTCTCGTCACTGAGTACCGCTGTTGCTTCATCAGCCGCGTCCTCAGTTGCCAGTGAGATCACCCCTGGCGCCGCTGGAGTTACTATGCCTTCTGACGCTCCTCAGGGTGGACATGGACGTGGTAAGGGTCACCAAAACCATGCCAACGAAGAGGAGCAGCGGAACCGACATAACACCCATGTTCAAGGACAGTACTAACAGCTTCTCTTTCCAAAGCAATGTGTAGGTGACCAGAGGACGTGTAGAGACACCATTATTGTAGAACTGCATAACTAGTTAGCGGGAGTGCTAAGGAGGACGCAGCAGTTTTGAGGATTAGGGGGAGCCAACTTTGACACACTCGTTTGAGGGAGCATTTATTTACCTGTATATCATATCGAATCAACCGGACTCATGCTCCGACATCCGCATTTCCATATCACACCTGTCCATATTGTCGCTTCGTGTAACGGTCGATTGGAGGCCTAGTCGTGGGTGTTGACGTGATCGTATTCTTCGAAGGTTCCCATGCATTATCAGCTCTCCGTCTTGTCCTGCGCTTCTTAGTTCTCAAGCGCTTTCAGCCCATCCACCAATGCGCCGAAGCTCTTAACCCTAACATGTTTCTTGGGTTCGTCTTCTTTCCCTGCCTCTTTGGCCGTCTGTCCCATGCTCTTCTCCATTTCAGCATCTAACTGTCTTTGTACCTGCTCGCGATCCAAAACCTTCCTCGCTTCTTCAAACCCCCCAATATCCCTCACCCTCTTGAACCCTAGCTCCTTCAGTTTCTCCAATGCAATGTTTGAGCGTCTACCACTGCGACAATACAGTGTGACTGCATCATCCTTCCCCACAACTATGCCTTTTGCAGCGTATATTTCGGGTAACTGATCGATGATTTGGTACTCGATGTTTACGGTAGGTGCGATGTCGGAGGTGAGGTAGCCGGTGGAGAACTCACTGGGGGAGCGTACATCGACTAGGAGTTCTTGTGTTGACATCGTGAGTATGTGCGAGCGCATATGTGGACGAGTAGGGAAGTGTTGCAGATGGGCGGGCGGTTGTGCGACGCGATGGTGGCATAGAGGGGTAGCACATTGGTTCCGATCGCTAGCTTTAACCCCGCATGGAAATCTCACCCCGAAGGCAAGAGCCCAGCCCTCTGTGATCATCCTAGATAGAACCCATATGTCCCTAAATGGTACTATAAGAAATTTATCTGAGGTATCTATGGTATGTTTCGTCACTGGAGTCACAAGATACAGCAAAATCCATTCCTCTACCTCGATTGTTCGTTACAACTTATCCGGCACGGGCTCCTTGATAGGACTCTTCCGTTTGATAAACACTAAAATCATTCACAACTTGCATGTATGGCTGTGGACGGGCGATCTTTGAGTTGAAGAATTTTTTTCATTCAGAGGAGAGCTGCCAGTCCGATGGACCACTCTACATGTGGTTCTATGAGTACAAAAACACCTTTTGTCTTCCAATGCTCATTCTTGTAACGCTTTTTTAGCGCTCGATCGCAGCAACACACCGTTTGCCGTGACAGCGACCTCTTTCCTCTTCCCAACGCCAAAGAACCGGCTGACGCAGGCTTGGAGAAGCCTCAGTAGCTATGCAAAAGGTATCAAATGTTGTGCAGATATCTGTAAGCTGCCGTCGCAAAATATGAATGTGCCTCCCAGAAAGGAAATCGCTGAAGTGGTATAGAACAAACAAAAGAGACTCCGGCATTGGTATCGTAAGTGTCCGTGACGTAAAGGGCAAGAACAGATGCAGTAAAAACGCAAACATTAAGGTATGTCGGGCAAGTCGCCATCCAGAGGCGTTTGATGAAGAAGGGCGCAATGAAGCGCAGTATACATGTCTATGAACCCTTCAGGTTCGCGGTGGAGAAGTTGAAGTTCAGAAACTCGAACTTATCTTTCGAATTGGTTCGGCTTTCTGCCGAAAAGGTGCTTTGCGCACTGTTGTCAATAGATGGTGAGCCTCTTACGGAGTGCTGTGCCTCTCGCGGTTCGAGAAGCAGCGATCGACGGTAATAGCTTTGGACATTGGCCTGATCGCTTGCGTGCATTCGCTGGATCTGGCTCTCCATCCATTCCTGCATCTCTGGGATGGCAGCTAGCCGGTAAGGAACTTGGAATGATTGAAGCTGACCAATGATCTTGGCTGTCTTCATGTGTTTGTCGAAGTTGATGACAGAGACGCTGTCAGAACCAGAGTCACCAGGAAGCTGTCGCGTGGTGCCGTTTCCGACATCAATAAAAGTAAGATCGGTAAGATAGATGCCGACGAACGGAATGCATGGCGCGATGTGGTTCTGCAGACGCTGTCGGAGCACCGCATAGTTGCGTCCCACGTCGGTAATCGCTTTGAGTTCGTCTAAACGAGTCTTGGTCTTTGCAGATACAAGCTCCCAGGTACGCTTGAGACGCATGACCATGGAAGAGTTGAGCGAGCAGATGATGGCCATTAATGAGTCGTAGTTGTTGAGCTCCAAGCACTTCGCCGCAACCTTGACCCATTGTTTGATAACGACTGCGCGTTTCTTTGCATCCTCAAGCTGCAAAATGGTATCGGCAACCAAGTTTGCCAGGTCGGTCGAGAGAGTTGACATCGCTTTGACGTTGCGAGCCTTGGAATCTTTCTTCTTTGTCCATTCCAAGGCAAGGAGCTCTTCGGGCTGAATGGCACAGAAGAGCCTCGACTCGATAATGGTGAACTGTCTGGCAAGCTCTAGAGGATCGAAGTCCAGGATGCTGCACTGCGTTCTGCCCTCTTTACTACCTCGCAAGGCGTTAAGTTGGCTCTTGGTTACAATTGGTGACGGAACGTTGCTATCAGCAAGGGTGAAAGCTGAGTTTGAAGCACCCGTCTTGCTGATTGAAGACACCAAGCGAGGTACAAGAGCTCCGGCCCTTACTTCTGTCACCTTGGAAGTCAGTTCGGCGAGTCTTTTGCCAGCAGCAGGCATGGCTGCACGGAGCTTTCCAGTTGCAAACGCAAGGATCACGCCCAGAGCAGCAGAGTCACTCTCGCCACACCAATGGCTTTCTAGCCAACCCTTGAAGACATTATAGACACGGAGACGGACCGGAACTCCAACTGTCTGACTGCTGCCGATGTAGTCAAAACGGTCGATAAGGCACTGCGCCAGATCGAGCGGTGTTGTGAAGAGACGGAAAGTAAGATAGAAGGCGTTGACGAAGATGACGTCTGGAGTAGACTCGAAAGTGGTCAGCTGCTCTACGAGCGCTGGAAGGGAACCGCCAGAGATTTGACCTTCCTTGTTATAGATCAATTCATGCACGTAGGTAGTCTCCAACAAGTGCTCTTCGCCAGCAGCGACATCCTCGCTTGCTAAAGATCGAAGCTCGGAGGAACTGCCGAAACTGCTGATTAAAGTCTGGCAACTCTCCTTCTTCGTAGGCGAATGATCTGGGGTAGTAGCACGTGTCGACGTGTGCGAAAGAATGCTTCCAGAATCACCTTGGGCACTGAAGTAGGTGCTGCTTCCGTCATTCACAGAAACGTAGATGCTATCAGTTTTAGTAGAACCGGCGAAACTTTCCTGGGCCGTGCTTATGGGACTCTCGACGGAGTCAGATGCGTGAGGCGGAGGTAGTGACGGAGTTGGTACCGCATTGAGAGGAGGCAACGATGATCGGGACGATCTGAACGACACGGCAGTTGGGCTCTCGACAATGACGGACTGGGTCGATGGTTGAAGGCTGAGTCTGTTGGTATCGAGAGGTGAGGGTTGCGGCACCTCAGGAAGTGGCTTCGATTCTGAGATGACTAGTGGTGGAGGCATCTCACGTTGCTCAATTGGCGTAGCGGGTAGTGGTTTGTTCGTCTCTAGAACGGTATCCGTAGGCTTCGGCGAGGCGGACCTAACCGTGGACACTTGGTTCTCCGTATCGGGCTCGTTGAACATCGTTTCTGACAGCCCTAGACCAGCAGGCTCAGCTTCAAACTCGAAGTCACCAATCCTCTCAATCACTACTCTAGCTTTGGTGACACAGTCACCAGCAGAGCGAACACAGCTTGTGGCAGCAGCGACGATCTGCTTCCCTGCCTCGGGCGCTACCACCTCTTCAACATCAGTGTCGGCATTCACGAACATGTCCTTGGTCGCTTGCACTAGGTCGGTCAAACGGGTATACATGGTATCTCGTGCTTCTTCCAGCTGTTCGGATCTTCGCGAGTCTCGTTCCCATACTTCTTCGACGACTTTGAGTAGTTGGCGACACGCAACAACGGAGTGTTGGGTAATCTGGGCGAGCTCTTCAGAAGACCGTGATTGGAGGTGCAGCCCGATGAAAGAACCAATGTAGCCCAAGAAAGCGTCGTGTGCGGCGTTCAGCTTCTCGGTGGCTAAGTTTCCTTTACGTGCACTTGCTGATTTACCGGTGTACGACAATCGGTGCGTCACGGAAATACGTTTCGACTGGACTGATGAGCGCGAAGGCAGTACCGGTGATTGAAGAGAGTCTGGCTCTGAAGGCAAAGAAAAGGCAACCGATAGGCGGTTCAGGTTTCGTGAGGGGTGTGCGGTTGCGCTGTACCAGTCGTCGTGTGCAGACGGTGTACCTTGTGTGACTGGAGAGTCGCAGCCGTTCGCTAGAAGTCTGTTCTCGCCAGCAGGAGCTGATGTTTCTGTTGGTTCCACAGCAGCGTCGGCTGAGTCGGACGGCGGGGTGAGTGGTCGATGACTACTTGCGTCGCCAAGCTCGAAAAGCGACAGCGCCACCGCGTCCGTTGTCCAGATGTCGAGGAACCGGACGGCCCGGGTGACCAGCTTAAATGATTTGAAAACAAGCTCGTCCATGTGCTCGAACACGGGAACCTGGAGTTCGTTCGATTGCAAGGCCTCTTGCAAGGTCTTGGCTGTTTTGACTAGTGTGGACAAATCTCCCAAGAGAGCTTTCCGCATACGCCGTAAGCTTACATGGGTGAGGATGAGGCGTGAGTCTTTCTGCAAGCATTCAGTCCTTTCCTGATAGAAGTTAGTGAATGAGCTAGAAACACGCTTCGTCTACGCCGTTACTGAATTCACTTACGAGAAACAGGCGCACGCCAACAATCATGCCCTTTACATAATCTTGTCTCGAAAATGCACCGAGATCGCCATTCTCTCCATCGCGCACCAAATCCCAGAGATACGTTAACGCGGTCAACAGGTTCCGGATTATTGGATTGTCATAAGGTTCGCAGTAATTGGTGGGCAGCCACCCGCGGGCCCCTGAAGCTAAGAGTGTACCATCAGCCCAACCATTAGGATGAACGGAATGAACAAGGATAACGTCGCCTTGGTTGATGGCGACGGTGATGGAAGATTCGTCGGTCGACGAGGATACCGTTGAGCTTGGGCTGTAATGGTAAAATGCGCGGAGGTAGTTGTGGAAGACGGGTTGAGGATGCTGCTGCTCCTGCTGCTGTTGAGCCATAGCCTCGCTGGAAGTCTTGGGTGTTAGAGGAGGCGATATCTGTGATTGCGACCGGCTCGATAGAGTTCCTCTTGAGGACGACTGCCTGCTGTGACCGAAAACGCCCCGGCCGACACGCGATCGCGACCTTCTTGGTGACTTCTGAATGTTCAGTGGCGCTACTAGTGCGCTCGATCGCTTATCCATCTCTTCTTGCTCGGGAACGAATGACGCCATGTCGGTATCCATGACGGTATCCATGACAAGTACGTGAAGCGGATGAGATGTTGAAGTGAGATGCTCCTTGTAGTCGTCTAGCTGGACGTTGCACTTCGGCTAGCACACGTCCCAAGCATCTGGTAGTCGCCCAGGTAGATTGATAGAAAGGTAAGATAGGTTGGTCAATCGCACACGATTAAGATTATGTGTGATAATTGAAGTCTATGTTGAAAGGTCGTACTGTTTCCATGTTAACGGATAAGATGCGACAAACGGAGCCTGACGTACCCGATGGCTAGCGCACGGTAATGTGAATGCTAGATAGTGAAGCAAGTGACTGATGCTGCAGTGAATGCAATTACCCGATGTGGATTCGAGGCCGACGAATTGGCCTGTCGTCGTGGTGTTTGTCGTGAAACGCAGTACTGGATTCGCTGACGCTGGGACGAGCGCCGTTTCCGTTACACAAAGACGGTAGCAAGGTAGAAGCTCAGACACCGTCTGTCTCTCGTGGACGTATGCAGGTGTTTGAGAGTGAAAGCTCTAGAGCTAACTTGAACGAGGGGCTGCAGCTGGGGAAGGACCGCTGTCTTGTAATGGCGATAGCAGAGCAGGATGGACCTAGAGGCTTGCAAGGGTCGTGCTTGCCTCTGCAGGGGAGCGTGGGGTTCCTTCCAACGGTTCGTGAGGTAGTCGCGGCCCAAGCGAGGGAAAGAGCGACCAAAAAGAAAACAGACGCTGCCAGCAGAGGGTTAGAGGATGGCGACCAAGATGCAATGGAACGGCGCAACATTGCCTTTCTCCACAGTGGACGGATGGTCCTGTTATTATCACATCCCGATGGAGGATCCTACCGCCCACCTACTCGAGAAAAGCTTCGTGTGAACAGGACAGGGGCCTTCTGTCAGGCGTTGCAGGGGGGTTGAGCCAGGGCTAACGGAGCGTTGGCGCATGTGGGATGCGGCCTGCTCCCAACCTCGACTATAGCCCGCAAGCATCCTTAATCGCGACGGCGAGACCGTGCTGGCGAGCGAGGCCAGGACTTGTCCCCGGCATTTCTCCCTTGCCCGGTCCCTATGTTGAGGTACCGTGCACGCACTGACTGCATTCACCCAGCCGATCCACCCATGGCCTTCGACGGGAAGAGCCAACAGTACGCATCGCATCCATTGTCGGCGGTGACTGGCAGAAGGTGAAAGACAATCTTTGTCGATGCCATCACATCACCACTCAGTAGGCATAAACCCCCATGTTGGTTGCGCTCAAAGCATAACAACATACCGTCGCCTGCATCAAGACCCGCAGAGCACACGCACACGCGCGGACGCGAGCCAGGACCTGCAGCATCAGGCTTGTCGACCCACTGCGAACCTTCTCCCCGGTCGCAGACTCGATGTCTGGATGCAGCAAAGATCACCCCTCTGCTCGCGCCGTCTCTAACTTGTCTTGGCACCTTCCGCCGGCTCATCTTCCCCGGCTCAAGTGCACTGCTCCCAATCATCCTAGCCCAAATTTCTTCTGCAGAGCCCGCAGTCCGTCCTATTGGCCGTATGCACAAATATCAAGATATTGCTGTCCGTACGGCTGCACCACTGCAAGCCTCCGTTTAGAATCCCCCGAACGGTCGGAACTGAGGAAGAGTCAATCGGGCCTATGCCGTCTAGTATCAGTTTGCCATCTCCAACCACACAAGAACCGAATTGCCATGCAATAATGCCCAGCGGCCGCAAACGTCATTTTCGATATGGGACTCATCCCCCGGCAGTTGTAGGATCGAAGCGACGACCCGCCTCGTCCCCACTAAGAGCAATAGATCTGCGCCTGTGACGACTTTAAGCAGCATGCACATAAAGACGGCGACTTGACGACAACATCCCTACCGAGTATCACATGCCGGTTTCAAGGTGTTAGACTGGCAAGAACATATCCTTGCTGCTGTTCTCATCAACGCCTTAACCAGCACCACATATACCACCTGTTCACCTTTTCCATCAGAAAACGATCAGCACAAGTCGGATTTCGGCTAGCAGTACTACGGATAATATCAAACACTAAACTATCCCTCTGCACGACTACACTCGACGCTCAATGATGCAACATGGACAATGCTGGAAATACATAGTATTTCAGAACTGCTTCGTTTTAATTATTGCTCTCAGTAAGTCGTACACCGTGGCTCGAAACAGAGTTCAAGTATACTACTTTCCGTGGTGTCAGTATGATACAAAACGTCTGGTGTGCGCTCTTCGAAGACCACGGCGAGGCGTCCTAGTCTTGAACTAAACCCCCACTACGGGATTGACCGTATTGACGCTCCCCACTGTTGAGCGACTGTTTTATCGAGCATCCTACGGCTGGACCCGGCCAGATACATTCCTCGAGCATCTCCGCATCGTCACAGTTGAGATGCGCTCAATCCCGACGTCGATCACCTGGTGAAAACTTCATTCGAACTGTCTACCCCTGTTGGCACATTGAGATATGGCACGCTCCCTACTTCAATGCCGAAAGAGGCTCCGATCTGCATCTTCGCTTTCCCAATCGGGGTGCACGCGGGCCGTGAACTCTCCTCCCGCGGTACGGCTGAGCGTTGTTTCGTTTTTCCAATATCAAGATCCTAATCGTCCGGTCACTATGGTCTTTTGCAATCTGGTACTGTAAAGTTATCACATGCGCATTCATTCCGGAGACGACTGAAGAGCGACGCTGAGCGAATAAGAGCGGGCAAAACTCTTTGGGGCTTGCTGTCACAACAAAAATAGGTTCGGGACTGACAATCGCCAAGCGACTATCGAATTCGGCGAAGCGAAAACACTGCCTACTCCCTTTAGCCAGGCAACTTGGTGATACAAGATCCCAAGACCGACGCCACTCAGAGCAGCGCTGTCTTTCGGTTGACGACACTCCCGTTCGCGGCGGACCCTGTCAGAGTTTGTGCGATGTTCAAATGACAGCGGATGCCAATCATGTCGGTCCGTACATCCCCGAGTCAAGTTGCATTATTGAGTACACGAACGTGATTAGCCTCTAAACTATGTCAACACAAGGGGCACTGTTGTTGATCATCATTCTGGAAATTCCCCATTGTCGCACGAGACCTAAATAGAGGTCTAGGTCAACAGATCGACATTGCAGGCCACCTTACCTCATCTTCAACCGCAAGTAGTCCATAGTGCAGACGCTTTTGTTGTGTAAACAATTTCGAAATCCTGTTAACGGTGATAGCGTGAAGACGGCGCATACAAGTGTTTCATCGTTCTGACGCCTCCAAAGTAGTTCGCTCACTTGGAGGTACTTAACAAACATCTCGGCCCTTTTCTGTCTAAATCCCATCACAAACAGGCCATTAAGCAACCTCCCGCACAGGAAGCTAGGAGCTGTAGCTTGGCCATGAAAGTTACCAACTTCCCGACCGCGGGGATACGTTAGCTGCCGGCAGCCAGCCAGCTTTTCACTGCTGCGCAATGTGCGGGTGCTGAGACTAGCGTCGATAATGTAATTCCAGAACGACGTCATGGTAAACATGATGGTACAGTTGCCGACAACCTTGTTTGCATTAGATATCAGTGCATTTCTACAGATGCGCTGCAAACATCCCACCAGCCTCCACGCCCAGGCCACAATCCACACGCGAGAGCCAACGCCGACCCAGCATCGCGGTACGCACGGTGGATCTATTGCAGAACGGACATCACTCCGATGCACTATTACCGAGGCTCGGCTACCAATGACCGTCCCAAAAGGCAGCTGGAAGTCATGTGAACGAAGAAGAATGCGCATCTGCGGCGTGGTATAGACGAACACGATGCGGCGCAGCTCTGGGTCGCGATGAGACGAGCGATGGATGCGACCATTTGCCGCGTCTGCACAAACTTTGATCAATATCCCGAGTTATCTCGTGGTACTGCCCACGTCTACGGCTGGCGGCGCAAAAGAGCTACTAAGCGGCGATTGACGGCTACTTCGTGCACAACTCGGTCTCTTCTGACGTCTGCTTCGAGCAATGTATGCCATAAGAAGTACACACAGCGCTACAGGAAAAGGCATTGCCAAGGTCCTGGAAACCGAGTGGAACCAGGATGTTGAGCGTGAGCAAGTACGAGTCGTCAGCCTCAGCATCTAACCAGTTTGCACATCCCTTGCAGTTGTCCACGAATCTCATCGCTTCTTCCGCTTGCGCGCGTATAGCTTGTACGACCCCAGTCGCGATGATTGCTACCGACGTATCGATATTCAACCATGACGCACGATTAGAGATCGATTGTGTTCGCAGAAGATTGCGTTCAACTCGAATAGTATGTCCTCTCCAAGGATTGAATGTGTTTTTGGTGTTGGCTGCACGTGAGAATGCGCGAGTACGGACTTGACTCGGGATTGGAAAACATGTAAAGCAATACGCCTCAAGGAAGCAAAAGAACTCTTTAGCATGGAGCCATGTGGCGTTTTTCTTCAACAACGTTGAGGAGCAAAATGTGATTCCTGCAGGATCTCAGCTCCGCTGCTGCAATGGAATTCTGCCTGCGGCGTAGTCCGCGGAGTACGCTTCATCTCCCTAAGGGGTTATTGGTACGCCACATCTGCATACGAGGAGAATGAGGCATGGAAACTGGGAACCTTGATCAGCGCTTTGCAACTTGGACCCATATGGCGAAACGCTACACAGGGCCATGAGCATGCGAATCTGTCCCATTTCACAGAGATGGGGCTGCTTGCGTCTGCATCTTCGTATATGCGCTTGCAAGGTTCCATCCATCGATGATCGAGCCGCAAACCCACTTTGTAACAAACAATCACACTTATGGTTTTCTCCAATGCTGCGCCATTTGGTAGCTTGAAATCATCGCACGGGTATCAATCATCCAAGCTGCTAATGTGCAACAGTAAAACTCGCCAACCCTAGCTCCTCTCCACTAGCTAATAACCTTCATCAGATATCGTATCGCTATCGTGCAAACACGAGTTCTCCATTAGCTATAATCCACATACCAGGACCCCCGTCTCACCATCCCCCATACAGCAGCTCACAGGCTCAGTATCCGGTACATCCGCCTCATGCCTATTCGCGGAAAAAGCTACAATATCCCTGTCATGTCTTCATTAACGACCTCCGCTTCAAATCTCGTCTGGCCATAAACACAAGCAAGGTACCCACATGTAGTAAAGTAAGGTGCGTAAGGAAAGCTGGCATCAGATCACACTGGAGGTGTATGAGGCATGTCTCACATTCTTCATTTTTCTTTACTGCTTACTGCAATAAGTAAGTCGGCGGAGAGATGTTGAACGCTGCTATTGGAATCCCAGTAAGATATTACAGTCTTGGAGATTGGAGTGTGGTATTGCGATGTGTGGTATTGCGATAATGGTGGTGGTGAAGGTTTACTAGCTGCGTCGGGTTCGATATATGGTCTCGGGAAGGTCAGACATGGGATCTTGGAATGGAAATCTTGGTAGGTAACGTGCGCACGTGTCGGACACGAGAAAAAAAAAAAGACTACCGAGAGATCAACGGCATTAGCTTTGTTTTGCGACAAGAACGGCGGAAAGGCAACCTCTAGATCCTGGGCTTATGCACAATGCTCTGCTTTTGGATCAACAAGCATTATCGTTTTCTAATCCGATACGCAAAAGAATGTTTTCACACGCGACATAGACATTCGGAAGAAACGGCAGTCCTTAACGTTCTCGACCAAGATCTACTCACACACCAAAAATCGAAACCGTGTTGCTTCTGGCATGCGATGCAATGCAATGCCACGTGTGTTGTTAACTACTATGCACTCCAATGCCCAGTGGTATGACGAAAACTTTCTTCCATCAGCCCAGAAGCTCGACCACCTAGGGATTGCCGCCGTAAGGCTAGCTTGGAGATCCGATCCTGCGACCTAGGGTGGGATGATTGAATTGGAACCTCAAAAAAATGTTCTTGGGCGAATCACTAAGACAACACCAATGGACATGATGCTAGCGTACTCTTGTCTTTCACCCCATGGTAGGATACCTCTGGGCTCCCTTCACTCATTCCCAATTACGGCATATAGATATACTTTTCTCACGCCCCTCGTCTTGCTCCATCTTTCTCAATCCACCACATCGCATACACGAAACCTTACTTTACTTTTTCCTTCTCATTCTCTTGAGCTCTCCTTCGCCGATGTAGTAGTCTACCACTCTATCCAAAATACTCACGTAATCATCCTATTTTTCTATTTCTTGTTTACGACTCACAACCCCAGTACCCGTGTCCATTACCTCGCGCATGAATGCCGCGACTCACGTACACATGTATCTTTCATGCATGCATGATGCCTGTTTGGGGTGTGCATGCTTTGTCACGCCGTCTTCCTTGCTTCTTGGGCGCATATTCGAAGGATGGAAAGTTTCCATGGTGTTATGAGTGTTATTACTATACGGTAAGATAGGACGGGACACTTGGCCGTGACTAGTTTCGTCAGCTTGTTGTCAGCCTCACTGCGACAGATTGTTCGCTTGTTGTTGTGGAGTCGATTTGCCGGGATAGATGCGTGGACAGTGCAACCAGAGTGAGCCGAGAGAAGAGAGACCCATCCATGTCTTAACCACGTGTCGGTGCTTCCGGGAAGGCTGAAGAGCGGGTAAGCGTGTCTAGGATTACTTGTTCAGTAATTTGAGGGTTTTAAATTGTTGTTGTTGAGCTAACGTTTCATATTTGATAAGTCGTAAAGATACGTTACGCAACACTGGCATGGTAATGCCATGACCACCTTCTTCACATGCATACAGGTGTGTTTTCGCATCTGTGTGTTGCGCGGAAAGACACTGCTCCCAATCGCTTGCCGATTCACCTACCACCAAGACTACATGAATCAGTTGTTCGCACATCGTGGGTAGTGATCGACGCTGTCACGCGCATTGCTGCCCTATAGCCTGTCCACGACACGGTCTTGCTGAAGTGATTCACTCGGTCGCCCAAGTATAGTTGCACTGAATTTTTTCAGCGAGCGTGCACACCTTGGTACTGCAGTCTCGACTCAATTTGGATGGCTTGGATGGCGACGTGCGGCTCCGCCGGCACTCTAATCTCATCACAACCCTCCTCCGATGAGACCGTAAAACCGCCAGATCAACGATATGATGCCTTGCACAGACTATGATGACGCGCATGCTGACATGGCCCTTCGCATCGAGGCGTTCATGTGTGCTATCGAATATCTCTTGGGGTATTGCCTGTGTTGCTGTCACGCAACGCTGTTCGCGGGCCGAGGAACGGCCTTGACGGGCCTTCTTCAGGGCAGCTCCTTGTTCTAGGCTCGGCGATATCGAGTTTCCATGACTTGCATATGAGGGTATCTTATCCCTTGACTGTGAAAGGGTCCCTAGAAACATACATCGGAACTTTTTGCCGGTACACATGGGGTAGGTAAGGTCACGGGGACGATGTTCACCGCGTCTAGAGACCGGCGTAGTAGCTACATTCGTAAATACCTCGGATGCAAAGGAATGCCTATCTAGGTATAAACGATCGTCTTGATCGTGCTGAACGCGTTCAACTCGGATACAACAGTAAACATTGCCGAGCGATATGTGAATTGAATCGCGGATGTGTAGCGTGACTATGAAAGTTACGACTTGGGAACACCTTGTTCCATAGTCCTCCAGCTAACGCAACACAATGGAGTAGCATCTTGAACGAGGTATGATCCATAGTGACACTTATATGGGCATACGTGCTCAAAATGTCACTTTCGAGCATGGATCTTGGGGACTCACGGTCCATCCTTGCTATCATGGCACGTAAATCCGCAAAGTGAGATTTTGAGTCCAGAACCTGAACGAGGCACCCAGCAAGCGCCGCGTTCTTTCTGTTATGCCGCCGACATCCAAGATGACTTGTCAGCAATGCACTAGAAGTGTTGGAGTAATGCGCCGAGGCCGGTGTAGAACACGACCAGTTTCGTGCACGTCGTGAAAACAAGCGCCCATGTTGTCGATGGAGATATTGACGGACTTGACAACGAATATCGCCGCGGATAGCTCGTAGCTGGGTTCTGGGAGTTGCCCTTGTACAGCTTTTACTCCATTCGGAAGCTGACGTTTAAGAACAGCTATTGGAAAGGGCGTGGGTTCATTGCATATCCATCTCGTCGTCGTCATAGTCGGCTGTACCAGCGTAACCGTTTTCTGCCTCCTCTCGGTCTCGGTCTTTGCGTTGCTGTTCTCGCGATGCTGCAATCTTCCTGTTGACGGTTAGTACCAACCTTCTGATGCTATGCATGATACGCACCTCAACCCATCAATAACGCCAGTAATGAACGTCCTTCCTTCTCCTACCTCCATACCTCCCACACCATTCATTTTGAAACCACCTCCTGCATCCAGTACTTCTACACCGCTTCTGAGCTTGGCCATTCGTACTTCCCTCAGGCCTCTCAGCAGTTTCCGTACGTTGTCTGGCTCCTCGAAGTCGTCCGACGCTGTTTCGAGCAGCATTTCGCCCAGCTCAAGCCAGTGATATGGCAAGGCGTCTGGTGCTCCTCCTGCTGTCGAGTTGGGTAGGAACGGTGGGGAGATAGGAAGTGTATTGTTTGAGGGCTGCGGTGGTAGTCGGGGTGGCGGGGAGAAGGTCTCGGCGTATTCGATTTCGTGTTCGAGGATGGCATTGAGAGAGTGCGTGTTAAGCCATGGCGGTGGAAGTATGTTGGCGCGGCGCTGTCGCTTGAGCAGGAGAGCTAGCCACAGAGGAATGTCTGTTCGGTGCGGAGGAACGAGCGGTTCTATGGGTCCCTATGATTTATCAACATAAACAATCTATACACAATACACATACACAAGCAAGCATGGCGGGGTGGAGGGGCACACCTACGCCGAGAAGCTCCAATCCCTCAAGTCTCTGCCGCGGTATGACAGTGACGAGCTCCATCTCGCACAAGAACGCTATCTCGGGGGGCGTCAGCCCCGGCGGAAGAGGTAATGCCATGTTGCAACGCGTAATATCGGGGACTTCAAGTTGTTTGTCCAAGTTTTGAGATGCACGACGCGCCCGGACCGCGGTAAGCTAACTAAATCAGGATCACCCGCATCTTTCAAACTGTCCACTGACATTTGACACCATTCTTTCTCCTAGACTATTGCTTGGGCAGTCAACCAAAGAAGACTGATGCCTCTACTACTCGAGGCGTGGGCTTTGCCCAGCGCCATTGTATTCATTGTGTACATCACCACTATATGGTATGGAGAAGTGCTACATGAAGTTCCAAACCCTTACCTGGTATGTACCAGCAACATCGACGTGTTCTAATACTGACCGAATACGAGGATGAGTACTTCCATGTTCCCCAAGCCCAGAAGTACTGCAAAGGCGACTACTCATGGGATCCGAAGATCACCACTCCACCTGGCCTGTACGATCGCCTACAACACCTGCTGGCCGAACATGACTAATGATTGATCAAAGCTACTTGGTCTCCAAATTATCGAAACCATTATTGGGCTGCGAAACATCCTCCTTGCGCATTTTGAACGCCGAAGCTCTTTGTATCATCATGATTATGAGCTATGGTATTCTGCGTCTACTTCGAAAGCGTCAGAACCCAGGCAAGAGCTTGCAGGAGGACGAAAACATTGCAGAGCGCGACTCTGCTGTGAGAGACCCTACCTTCGTGGTTGACGTTCACTCCGCTCTTAACATTGCACTCTTCCCCCCTCTCTTCTTCTTCTCTGCGTTGTACTACACAGATGTGATGTCAACTCTGGCGGTACTATTCGCATATAGTGCATATCTGACGAGTTCGATGTCAAAGCGAACTATCGTGGGAATGATCAGTGCAGTAGCACTGGGAGTTTTTGCACTTCTGTTTCGACAAACCAACATCTTTTGGGTGGCTGTGTTCCCCGCTGGGCTTGCGGTCATCGACACACTGAAGAAAGACGCGCCGGCAACTATCTCAACAAGTTCAGACCTTAGGTCAGCTGTACAGACCAGTTGGAACGATGGTGCAATCTATGACAGTCATGTTCAAGACGCGGGTCTCCATGGTACGTCGCCTCGTATTCAGCTATCAGAGTCGATATTAATGTATTGCTAGATGTTGTCATGTTTCTGCTGTCTGTGGTGGTTGCAGCCATACGGAAACCTTTGGTCGTACTCAAGATCACCTTACCATATATCACCCTTCTATTTCTGTTCACTGGATTTGTAATCTGGAACGGCAGTGTTGTCCTTGGTAAGCGTAGAATACGTCTTTGTATGGACAAGAGCTAACATTGATAGGGGACAAATCAGCCCACACGGCTACTATTCATCTTCCTCAGATGCTCTACATCTGGCCTTACATTACGTTCTTCTCGGCACCACTATTAATTGGACCCCTGCTCAGACCTGCTGTCACTTTCTTACCGAGACGTCTCCGGATATTGTGCCATGAATATCTCAACATCTCTTACTACGGAATCCCGACAACTGCAACGACTGCGTTCTTCATAGCCGGCAGCTTCCTTGCAGTCCATTTCAATACCATCATTCACCCGTATACCTTGGCCGACAACCGACACTTTGTTTTCTACGTCTTCAAGGTGCTTCGACTATACCCCACGTTGAAGTACCTTGCAGTCCCAGTATACTATGTATGTGCATGGACTACTGTTCAAGCGCTTGCTTCACCACCACAGCCGGTCTCACCTGAGAAGGAGCAAACACCAATGGAGAAAAGTAAAGCCAGTCTTACAAAAGACAACGCTGATCGCCCTACTTGTCAGATAAGCTTCGTCATTGTGTGGCTAGTGACCACTGCGCTCTCACTCATTACTGCTCCACTAGTAGAGCCTCGTTATTTCATCATTCCATGGATAATCTGGCGGCTGCATGTACCCTGCAACCAAGCTGCAATGTCGAACAGCAGAGGGTTTGACGTACGTATGGTCTTGGAGACTGTTTGGCTGCTCGCTATTAATGCGGCTGTCTCGAATACTTTCTTGTATCGTACATTCACGTGGTCCAGTGAGCCTGGTAACTTGCAGAGGTTCATTTGGTAGAGCTGGAACTAGGACCATAGAGAGGCTGTCGAACGGTGAGCTCTAGTAGCAATACTAGTCCTTTGAAAATGTGAAACATGTGCAATCAAATGCAATGTTATTTTCATGATTTGCAAAGCCAACCACAAGGCACACTTCTACAGTGCTTAACGTCATCGTAGTAATTCCTGTCTCTCTTGTCTGCATCCACTTGGGTGGGCTCATACGGCTGGAATTCAAGAAGCTAGTTCTCAGACGAATGTATCATTTGATATGCTCTTGTTAACATATCCGCCTTTACACCTTCTGCTTACTCCAGATCAGTGTTTCCTTCTACCGTGGCTCACACCGATAAATCTAACGTATCCTGCTTCTTATAGGTGAATCTTTTCATCGGTATAAGAGTTTACCCACCACCAGATCAGCTCGGCAAACGAGCAGCTAGGACACTCCATTGCTGTGCCTAGAAGATTCTCTATTCATCATGAGTTACTCGACAAGCACGCCGTGTGTTGGAACACAGGTCTCATCTGCCTAAAACCAACATCCGTTAAAACCAAATATGTGGGAACTCGTCGATATCTAAATACATATAGTCCAAGCCTTCATGGACTTACCGAGCTATCAAACGTTACACACAGAAAACCTAGGAGGATATCATGCAGAAGGTGAGCAAGTGGCCACAGAAGTTCCTGTTCCTTGTTTTCGTATGGAATAGGAAGTTCATCTCTAAGCAGTAGGGTGAGCGATTCGATGCGAGTGGAGCGCCCGCTGGTAAGGATTGTCTTTCTCTATCACACGGTCCTCTCAAGGAGACTGAAAGATCGTAAAGCTAAAACAAATGTACTTTGCGTCCTCTTTACGTGTGGTTTGCATAGCTGCAACTAGAACAAAAACAAGAAGAGGTACAACAGGCACCTCGATTCGACATGCATGTCATTATGTAATTGTACAGAACTCTTGAAAACATGACCATGTTACTGAATAACAAAACGCCCTTCCAACTCATCCAAATATGTCGTCTTCACCAGTTCTGCATCCCCAAGTATGTTTTGACGACCCGCTATTGCCTCTTTCCACGACCCTCCACGTTCAATCCGACCATGTGCGCCCGAGCCACTATGCACACAAACTATTGGGTGATGGCAGCTGCTGCGCGCACGTTGCATCCTGGTACCTCTCCTAGTTCTTGCCATGGTGTTGCTCACCACCCATTGTCAACCTCAGCACGAAGTTGACAATGACGGCTGCAAACAGCGCAATCGTCAGAATGGTAGGACCCAGTCGGTCGTCGAAGCCGCCCTGGCCCCTTAGCCTTATGCTCCTTGCGCGCCAGTGGAAGGTGAACAGGGCGTAAATCATGGCCATCATGGCAACGAGAGTGAAGAGGCCGGCGGAGATCTTGCCAATCTTGTCGCCGAAGTTAAGCAGGCCGATTGCGAGGCCACCGAGGATGACGGTGAAGTTGAGCCATGAGAGGAAGGTGCGCTCGTTTGCGAAGAAGACTTTGGGCTCGACACGCGTGGGGAGAGCAATGCGCTTGCCTGGAGGAGAGTGTTAGTATGCGTTTTGGGGGCGGAGCGAAGGACGCGACGCACCGGGAGCGGTTTGGAGAAGCGGTTGGGTGGACATGACGATGGTGGTGATGGTCCCGCTGATGTTGCGACGCGAGCTTTCCAGAGGTACTTTTGAGGTTGAGTATCGGTCGCTTGAGTGGCACCAAGAGAGCCAAGGATTGATGCAGCTTCAGACGAAGAATCTCGTGGTAGGAACAAGGTGAGGAAAAGAAGTCTGCATCACAATGCCGTCAAAGCTCTCGTTGATGCGGGTCGCGATGGGAAACCCATGCAAGTTCACGCCTTCCCTTGGCCTATCATGTCGCCCACGTGACAGCATCGGCTCTGAGGCTGCATGCGGGGATGGCCCGGTCCCTGGGTGCCACCTGCGCACCTGCCACGTCTATCCAACTCCGGCCGCCGACGCTAGCTTTGTCCAAACACTGATCCTTGGGAGTAAACACGACATTTACGTCTCATCACACTACGTTCCTGTTCGAGACATCGATAAACCTCCTGCTCCACATTTCACAACATCACTATACAGCACAGTCAACACCATGGCAGTAAGTGTCTTGCTCGGCAAGCACAAGTTATTGTATACTGACAAAGAGACAGTCCGCGTCACCGCTTCCTACCTCTGAACTGGAGCAAATTGCTCAGCAGGTACGCCGCCCTGCATGCGTCTGGATGAGGCTGCATGAGCTAACCAAACTACCTAGGCCTGCGAGCAAGCTATCGGCGCCGCTGAATCATACGACCACACAAAGGTTGGAGACTGGAACAGCGAGATTATTGTAAGTTTTAGTTAGACTAGCTGGCGCAACCATGCACGCGACGTCAAACCGCCTCCATCATGTACTAACGTTTACCCTAGCAATACATCCTCAAGACGCTCATCAGCAAGACTACACCCTCATCCGAATCCTCCACCCCTGAAACTCCCTCGCAGCCTGCCTACAAGTACATCGCCAACAGCACCGTCATCCAACACATTGGCTCTCCCGCGGAACCCGACAAGCACGGTCGTCGCGGCATGCACAGCGCGGTTGGCGCCTTCTGGAACAACGAGAAGGACGGCACATACAGCTACAAGTGGGAGGCTGCCGAGAAGAAGGGCATGGACATTGTCATTACCATCACCTGGATTGCTATCTAGAAGGATAATAGCGCCAAGGGCGTTGATGGTCCCAGGTGTGAGCCATTGCATTTTCCATCCAGACGATCGAACAAGGTGGGTAGGATGCAGACTGGCCCGTATGAAGGGCCAAGCGAAAGCTACGTGAGTGGCCCGCTGAGGCTGAGGGCCGAGAAGAAAGCTGGGGGTGTTTTTTGATTGGAAATCGCTGCTCTTCTCTTCCTGGGTACGGCGTTGAAACCACAGTGTGCATAGTCCTGCGCTTCCCCCCGTCGACATAGCGAAATTGATACCTACTATATTGATACTTGCTACTCCACTCATCGTCTCCTGCTATAACCTGGACGCTACAACGCATTCTCCTCACGAGCACATTAATGTAAAACAGGAAAAACACCTTCAGAATCCATGTTTGATACTTGGCAGAGAAAACAGGCTTTTCCCTTTGTGTTGGAACATCTGGCATTATATGTGTTGAAAATGGTATCGGCTACTTATTCATCCGTTCGTCTACATGGATATGATCGCGTACTCTTCCTAATCATATGGCATATCCTCCATCGCCCACCCGACCAACCGTGGAAGCAGCACAGCAGAACATGGGCTCAGTACGCAAAAGTAAAGATTGACCAGCTTGACTGAGAGCAACAAAGGTACAGAGAAGAAAGGACAGAAGAAGAAGAAGAAGAAGAAACAAAGGACGTATTTTAGGCATCCGCCTTTTGGCTCTCAATCGAGGTGCCTACGCCATCCGTGTGCGTACCGCTACTCCGTCCACTTGTGGCTTGCTCGCGCTTGTTGATGAGTGCCTTGAGTTCGTCTGTAGTGCTCTTGCCGCCGTTCTTCTCGGTGATGAGTCCCTTGAGCCATGCGTTCTCCGTCTGCAGTTGCTGGATGGTAGCTTCTAGTTTGGCGACCTTCTCCTGCGCTTCCTTTTGGGACTGCTCGAGAGCTTGCTCACGCTGCTTCTTTTTGATGCGGAAGCGGGCGCTTGCGGCTGTGTTACGGCGACGCTTATCCTCTTCTGCGGCTACGCGGGCGTTCTCGTCCAGAGACTGTGGCATGACGGGAGCGACATTGTCGAGCTTGCGCTTCTTCGAAGACTGATCAAAGCCTTGGGCAACAGGAGATAACGAGGAGGCAGGTGAGGCGTAGTTGGGTGCGAGCGGGTAGTGGGTAGGCTGAGAGTGCGCCAGGGGCATGGAGGGGTCAAACGCTGGTGTTGTACCGAAGTTGTTGAAGTCGGTGAATGGGAAGTCGCCTACTAGCAGATCAAAGTCAGTCATGGCTATTCTAGACGATGATGTGCTCGAGTCGCGATGCGAGTGCGTGGTGTTCTTCGCTCAGCGGAACAAGCAGTTACGTGCTTGCAGTGATGCATGGCTGCATATATAGGACGCCTTGTGAGTGGCTGTTGTACGAGGTGTGGGGTGACGATGCATGCAACACACAGGGCGGGGTTTGCATGCGCCTCGCCAGCCTGCTATTGGACGGAGTAATGCGAACCATGCGACAATTCAAACGGACGAGTCTCAATGGCTAACAACCACATTGACTGAAAATGGAACAGTTTTGAACATGGAAATGTGCTTACCATTTAAATTAAAGTCCATGTTCGCGTCGGCGCTGGTGCCCGGGTTGCGCGGGAACTCTCCGTCGGTCTTCAGCGGCTGTGTTTGCTCGGTATCAAAATCAAGGCCAAAAGCACTGGCAGAAGCGAAGTCGACACTGGCGTTACGGGCGTTGTCCACGTCGAAGAACTCTCCGTTCAGGAAGTCGGAGAAGTCCTCGGTGGGTGCTGGATCGGCAAGCAGATCCTGCTGTGGCGACAGCTGGTTGAGGTTCGCGATGTACTGGGACACGTTGGGCCCTCGCTGGCCTTTGTAGGCGGACATGGGCGTATGTTTGCTATCCAGACGATGGAGCGGGAGAATCGCTGGAAGTCGTTGTTGAGGAATTGGGAGATGGTGCTCCACTCAGGCCCGATCCGATCGCGCTTGCGTGTCCGAAGCTGATTTTGCGCGGCTGGAGCCTGGTTCGACGTTTGAAATCGTTCGCTGGTTTGGTGTATACGTTCTGTTGCACAGGCCGTTGATGAGGGTGCAAAAAGCAAGAGCAATGTGTGTGTGTATCGTGACGTGGATGAACGTCAAAGTGCGCAGGGCGTTCTCGATCAATGGAAGCCCCGCGGTCGATGACTAGAGTTATTAGCGACCGCAAACCCCAGGCCGCATTTACGCCGAGCCTCACCCCACGTGTGGTTGGAGTCGCAACGGCTCCAGCTTTCGCTCTCCGAGTTCAGGGTTTCGAGATGAGAGCACTGTGAATGACTACTGCTTCCTTTCGGATTGCTGGCTCAAGGAAACTCAGCATGACTGTCGTCTTACCGTCAGCTCGTCGTATTGTTTCCACAGCAGCTGAGCATTCGTTGTTTGTAATCAGGACGTACATCTTGCCGACGACGAATCATGTTTGAGCGTCTTTGTCCGAGACTGGACCGGACACCTGAGCGGATCGCACATCCAAGAAGCGGCAATTTCCACGCGGCATATTATGCTATCTTCGGCAAGAAAAATATGATCAGTGTCCATCTGAATCTGGCAAGAATTGTAAGGGATTCCTAGCCAGCGAATGTACTGATGAGCCTCACCAGAACAGAATCCTGGTGGAACTAATGTCTCTCCGGTCTTTACCTTGGAGAGAGCTGTGGGTGCATGAATATTGGTAATACCTAATGGTTATCTATGACGGAGTGCAGCGAGACTACTGTGCACCTAGGTAGCTTTGAACCGGAAAGAATACACTACACCCATCCTCAAACGGCTCCGTAAGAACCTCAAGACTCATCCAGACGACATACGTTGAAGGTGGAGAGCTTTGGGAGCGATGCATAATCTACAGGTCTGTGTTGAATGTTACAAACAACAGTTTATCGCTACGTAGACGCCCAGGTACCTGACCACCTAAGCACAATGGGGGTGGGCCAAGTCACGTGGTGGGCCCTGGTCCTCCTCGACGCGTCGCGACTCACACTATCGATAACAGCTTCCAATCAACAACAACCGACGGCCCCTCCATGTAGACGCAAACCGCACCGACGTGATGGCGACCGCCCCCGACTATAAGAATATTCCGCACTCTCACCGGTTGCCGATCAACCACCGCGAGGTCCAGCGCACCTTTACAAAGCTCTCTCGCCAATCGCTCGTGTCGCTTGCGCTGCAATGGCTCAGCAAGAAAAACCGCGACTTCTGCAAGCCGTATCTGCTCAGTGATCGAGTGGATGAGGACGACGAGGAGATATACGAGCCGGCGCAAAGCTATGAAGTGCTTCAAGAAACGTACAAACAGCTAGCTGCGCGCAAAGGTGGCAGGAGGGAGGTGCTTGACCGCATACTTGAGGGAGATTGGAGACACGGCATATCCATGTACCAAATGGCAACGGCAGAGATACAGTACTTACTAGATCATCCGAATGCCTTGCGTTGGACGGCGAAGCGCCTCACAAAGATACCTAGTGCGCGATCACCAGTGACGGACATGGAAGTCACAAACGATTCAGACCATCTTCCACGATTCCAAGCGCAGACCTTCATGTCAAATCTCGCAAGAGAGCTGACGCCGCTTATGAAGGCACATTACCTGATTACACGGATAAAATCGTCGCCCATGACCATACTACGAGTCTACATTCACGATTCGCCGTACAGCACCGAAGCGTCGCTGACCGTCGAGTCCAGCAGCACGGATAGCGCCAAAGCTGTATTCTTCGTATGGCCTAACGGATCGCCTTTCGTATACTCGTCGCTAGCAACGCTTACCGGCCAAGTCGTTGGAGACCAAGGGAGACATCTGAGGGATATCGTGCAGCAAGCTATACCGAAAGCCTTCTCAAGACCGTCTGCGCGTTACCAGTTAACAAGTACGAACTTTACCACCAAGTCACTCGATGCCCTTTTGACGTACCGCGGGCCTGGGAAGAGCAATGCTGCAGCAGGTGGTTGGAGCATCTTTCAAGATCATAGTTTTAGTCAGAATGCACTAGACTTTATCACCACACAAAAGAGTGAAGGGCAAGACAAGATGACCGGGGAAAAGAGCAATACCAATGGTGGATCCAAAGCTGGACCCGGTCGACCCAAGCGACCACTGGACGACAAACAGTCTTCAGAGGCCAAACGTAGGAAAGAGGTAGCTGCTGGACGGTTCGGGACCTCAGCGCAGCCTGACGATGGTCAAGGTCTTGAGCGATTCGAAGTCCGCATCGATGACCCATTTCCATCTCCATCTAACGGCAGTACTCCGACGCAACTAGACGACGATATATCGAACCTTGATGCTCAAACTGGCAGCCGTACACGGCGCGGCCGCCCCTCTCTTCTCGACAGAACCGCTAAAGATCTCGAGGAAATACAAAATGAAGAGGGCTGGGTACCGAACGTACGGGTCACGTTCCAAGGGACGCATGTGTTCGCCGGTATCAGGCAGTTGGTAGAAGAAGGTATTATAGACGGTGAGAAGATGCCAGGCTGGATGACTGGTGAAGCTGGTGTCACCATAGGTTCGGTCAAAAACGGACGCATCCGCAGCAAGGATGGTGTACCTGGTGTTTAGTGGGGGTGTGAACTTTCAATGTGCGGCGCTGACAGGTGTTTTTGATATCGATATACCCACTACGATGATGCGGCGTATGGCGTTCTTCTTGCTAGGCAACATGAGATGCTGTGTTACTATAGGGAGTTTGCCGTCTTGACTTTGTTGGTTTCCAAGAATCAGAGCAGTGTCTCTGCTTTCGTGCTGCAATTGCCTACTCTTGCTGATCTAGCATTCTGAAATCCCTCAGCGCCCTAGGTCCTAGCAGACTGTTTACACCTACAAATCATATCTTCGTCGTCTCTCCATGCATCCTTGCGCGGGTCCTGAGCCTGGCGGAGGATAAATCACCGATGTTGACCCAAAGTTTGTCTTGTCCTGCATAATTTCTTATCGAGCATGGACTCCTGCCCAAGCTCTGCCCTGTCGGCTGTTGACATCCGTTCAGGCTATCCTTCCGATTACAGATTCGGACACCGGCAATCACATCAACCTCTATTTGGCTGCTGAGCTTCACAAGCCACCCGACGGCCACTTTCATACTACTTCAATGCACCTGTCTGTGGCTTAACCGACTCGTGCGCCTCAACTGTTCAAGCCACGTAAGGCTCCGGGGCACCCTAAAACTCTTCACAAGCCACAGCTAGCCCTAACTGGAAGGCTCCGAGTCACGAGCCATACCCGCCTAGCCGTGAAAAACGATATCGATGTCATAATTGCAGTAGTATGCATTCGCGGCCTTGCGTTTTGAGGTTGCTGCAGAGCTCGGATTGGATGTGGCTTGCTGTGGCTGTTGCACGGTCTCTAAAACTATCCTCTAGGATTGCGTGGCGGTTGCCGATAGCCGGGTAAGGCTGACATTGGCTATCAAGGGTTAGAGGTCATGTGTTCTCGTATTTGACGTACGATAGCGTTTAATCGAACAGAAGTGAGAGTATTTCAGGATAAAGTGGGTTAGTAAGGTTCAATGCGGCTCACGGTTGGGTCAAGAGACACGTTTGTCCCGAACCGACTTCCCATACGTTGAACCAGTGACTCCACCCAAGACGCCTAGAGGCGGGAATAAGTCTTGACTGCATTCCATGGTGAGAGTGTTGGTCTTGGCAAGAAAACAAGAGAAAGCATATATACCTCATTCACCCCCCTAGCTTGCACTGCCACATTCGATGCTACTACCATCTACAAGCATTAGTTCCACTGCCTCGACACTAGGGCCAAACACGATCCAAGACTATCCAATCCACTCCACAATCAGCCAAGACCCAAAGGTCATCACCTTCTCTACTCAGTCTCCAACCATACTGCCGATGACTGACTATAACAACCAACGCATCGACGCTCAAGACTTGACTTCAAGGCTTGTCTCGTTCGAACACCAGTCCAACAACAACATCAACAACAACAACAACAACTCTGCCAAAGGCAATGGAGAAACCTCCTCCGACTCAATTCTGTCCCAGCGATGTCCCCGATCCACCTCCATCGACAGCGGCGTCATGCCCCGTTTCACCAAATCAGCAACAATGTCCACAACAGGCACCAATGACTCCCACTACTCTCAGTACTCCGGCCTCCGCGTTATGCGCGCTGAGCCTAGTTCCAAGACACATGCTGAAAGTGTTGGTGTCGCACCAGGCGAGTTCAGCAAACCGCGTGTCCACAAGCGCAACCGCAGAGACACTCAAAGCAGTGTTGGAAGCGGCAAGAGTGCGAGAAGCGAAGAGCCAAAGGAGTTCAAGTACTATGGCCGACACAGCAACCAATGGTTGTTCAACGACTTTAGTGTCACTGATGCTGTGTCCAAAGGCTTCAAGAGAGTCTTTAGCAAAGACAACAGTGGAAAGGACTGGTATGAGGACAGGAACCGTTAAAGATGGGGTCCAGGTAAAAATCGTATCGAACAAAGGCTTCATCAGGCTGAGAGACAGACATACATCACACATCAATACAACCAATCACATCACCAACCGCATATGACCTTGTCGACATGTTGTGACATGCTAACTGAGCAGCTTCTCGGCAACAATACATCCACTAATATGATTATGGGCGATATACTGTATGCAACATGTGAGTGATGCTCTTAGATGGATCGATGGAGACGCGCTCGTGACGCAACAGGAGCGCAACCTGACAAAAAGCCATCGAGAAGAGTAACAAGTTAGACTTCATGACCGTCATAGAGCGATTTGACTGCACTGAATAGAGAAAATGATCCCGTGAGATCAGGTATCATTCGCGAAGAAAAACGCCGTCGCTATGGAGAAACAGCTCATGTCGTGCCAGTCATAACGCCAATATATGAGAACGCCCCAATCATCTACATGGTATCCTAAGTCCAGCCCTAAAGCATCATACTTTTTCGACGGCTAGCTGCGCGCTCAGCTCTTAATGTACTCGTCTCCCTCCCTCCGTCTCGCACTTTGATGCTTTCGGCTCCATCAGCGTTCGCCCTTACGTCAGCCGTACTGGCACCAGCCGGTACACTTGCAGTATCGGTAAGTCTCTTCTCCTTCACGCCTGCCGTTCGAGCACTTGACGTGCCCCTAGCGATACCATTAGCACTAGTACTTCTTCCTAGACTCGAAGTACTACTACTGTTTTTCACATTTCCGCTTCCAGTGCGCTTATGCAACGAAGGGAGTGCCCCTTCAACCCTTCCCCTCTCGGCTTTGCGCTCTTCTAATGAAGTTGATGTAGAAGAAGCAGGCATAGCAGAGTGTCGCCGCGCACTTCGCGCTGCTTTAGCAAGTTCGTTAACCCGTGTACGTGGGTTGGTCGTTGGGTCCGCAGGTGAAGAGTCGGTAAAGTCGAACACGGCCAAGCTGTCCTTCTCTTTCGGCTCTTGTTCAACGGCTATGGTATCCTTGTTTAGAAGAGGAAGATCTACTGGCTTGGCGATGGCAAGCTCGGAGGCGGATCCTGCAGTTGATGACGATACTCTTCTCTTAGCAGTACTGGTTTCGGTGATGAGCGCGGATATGGCCTTCGAGGTTGTCGATCGCTCCTCAGGTTCAAACGACGCTGGTGATGCTTTGGAGTCTTGGTTTCTGTCGAGTTTCTGTCTCAGTGGGCTACCTGCTTCGGCCTCTTCTTCACCTCTCGGCTGAGAGACTACCGACACGGGCTTCCAAGAGATTTCGCCATCTGCGTCACGCTTGACAAGGGTTGAAGGTACATGCTGGGTTTCTACACTTGTCCTGCGATCGACCACCGCATCAACTAGCTTAGCATCTGGACGTCGCATCTTTACGTTGAGACTGGGCTCTTTGTAACTGACTTGAGGACGCGCTCGTCTGCCAGGTCGACCTGCTTGACCGGTCTGATCTGCGGAACTGAGATCTCCCGGTGGCGGTGTATCCTTGTTGTCTGGTCGTTGCGTCGACGGCTCGGTAGAAGGTGGAGAGAGAATAGTGTCCACAGCAGGTGTCTTAGGAGGTAGAGAATCGAGTATGATCTCTGCAGTAGGTACAGGTTCAGGCATGGGTATCAGCGGAAGGTCCGGAGTGGTGTTGCGTGTAATATTCAATCGAGGACGACTACGAGTTTTCGATGCTGGCTTCTCGGGCTTCTCTGGTTTCTCGGGCTTGTCTTGGTTTGAAGAGCGATGCTTCTTTGGCGACAAAATTGGATCGGTATTGACGGGTTCTATCAAGTCAGATATTGACCCTATCTTGCTTTGTGTGTACTTACTAGCTGAAAGAACGGGAAGCCGATCTAATGACGAAGGCTTGGATTCGCTACTAGATGTCTCTATCCCTGGAGCACCTGAGATATTGCGGCGACTGAATCTGAAAGCGTCACCCTTGGCTTGGCTCACTTCCTCGTCTTCCTGGACGCTGAATTTCCGCTTCGCTCCAGTACGCAGAGGCTTTGTAGCTGTCTCTTCAGCTTCTTCCGGAGATTCGAAAAGGGACACGCGACGTATGTTAAGCTTCGGCCCACTTTCTCGTCGCTTCTTACGCGTCTCAAGGTTTACCGACAACGCAGGCTCGCCCTCATCTCCAGCCTCCTCACGTTGTTCCTCTACTGCAGGACTGGGATCAAAACCAATGGGATCTTCGTCTTCGAATCGCGCAACTGGTGGAGGACCGATGTCTGGTGATTGGCTGTCCGGGTCTTCTAAAACCTGCTGAAGCTCGTCTGCACTGCGACGAGTTAGCTTCGCGTGCGTCTGCGCATGCTATTTCTAGCACGGCAACAAAGACATACCCCATTGTCCTTCGAGGATAGTATTTGTCTTCTGTGATTGTAGGCAGCATGCCGTTCTCTACCTCCTGAAGACCCAATCCACTTCTCCATTGTCGCTCTTCTCCGCTTTTTCTCTTTGCTGTCATCTGGCTTTTTCGTCTTCCCGCATCCTTCTCATGCCCACCTCTTGATTGCGATAAACCTGCTACCAAGCTACCGAGCTCTGAAAGCTTGGCTTCAAGCTGTGTCTTAACAACATCAATCTGATCGAGTGCCGGACGCGACTCAATAGTGTTGTGAAGGTTCAGGACCTGCTCGCGCAATGCCAAATTCTCGGCGAGTAATCGCGAACAGTCTGTTTCGAGGCTTCGTATGCGTATAGACTGAATCGAGTTCGTTTTTGCGAGTTCGCGGTTCTGCCTCAAAAAGCGTCGCTTGAGGGCTTCTATAGAATCCGTCGATGGCTGAGGTGCGATCGGCGGCTCGTTGAGACGCGCCATATGCGCAAATAGGTATGTCGAAGTTAATTATAAAGCTGTAGACGATTACGCGGTCGTGGCGACGTGGATACTACAAGGCGTCGGTGGGTGTTCCTTCTGTGTTCGTCATTGCATGTTTACATAGCAACAAAGCTAAGTTAAAATAGGCTAGCCAAAAGAGCGCTTCCACGTGACACGAGGGGCATGAACGCGTATCAGCACAGCATATCCGTATCACGCTTGGCAACTGTCTACCATATTAATGACAAAAAACCAATAACCTGACACTTCTCCTGTCCTCTGTTCTTCCACAGAGAAAACACTTCTGGTCGCGCATCCCGCGAAGCAAGAACATCTACCTACTATTTACGAGTACTACTTATACTTTCGCCGAAGAAAGTGCTGAACGTACACCAACTGTAAAGGATGTCAAACTTCACGCGCCCCCTCCCTACTCATCTCCGTAATCAGTCCATGGGCGGCTCTCAGCAACAGTCTCCCGTATTGCTCGCGCGCATCGCAGAGAAAAAAGCCGAACTAGCGAACCTGAAAGACCTGCAAGCACTAAGTGGAGGACTCGCAGACCAAATGCAGATGCTCGCTGATAAGCTGTCGACTTTATCAAATGGAACAGAAGGTATGTAGATGAGTTTTACAGGCAGTCTCAAGCATGGAGCGCAGTAGAAATATCATGCTAACTTGGTGGTTGATTAGCGGTCGCAGCAGTATTGTCAAATTGGCATAATGTGCTAAGGGCTATTAACATGGCATCCAGTAAGTTGTGCGATCATCGGAAGGATTGCGTTCTAAATCACAGCAGCAAAACTTCCACAGCCAAAGGAAGAGGAAGACTCGGAAAAGAAGGCAGAGGATGAGCCGCCGTTGCCACAGACGCTTGTCCGCATTCCCACACAGCATGCGCCTGCGGTAATCGAGCAGGCCAATGCAGCAACAGCAGAGGATTGAGCATGTGGACAACATGTGCCTGGCATCCTATGGAGCTTTTCGCTGAGCCCAAACGCTTTGAGGCAGAACGAACACCAAGGGTGGAAGATTGATGCGCGATCGGTTGCATATACATGCGTTGGCCGTCCAATTAACGAGCATTTGCAAGCAATGGGACGTCTTGGGATGCACATAGCACAGCTGCAATCGAGCCCAACGTTAGCTGCAGTTGGTCCTACAGCTGAGGGATAGCGTGTGCATCGAAGAACGGTGAAGACAGCACCAATGAGAGGCAAGGGGACGGGAATAAGCATAAGAGGGATACATGTCCCAACTTCACATGCGCAAATTTAATGCTACAGGATGATGTAAAAGCTTCAATGCGCCAAATTTCAACAGCGAAAAACGAAGTTTTACGGACTATCCAAGTCCGTTACCAGCGCTATGCAATGACGCAGTCCCAATCATAACGTGTCTCGTGAACACCCGTAACTCCAAGCAATGAGAATCGTTTCCAAGTCGTACAAGCCAGCTCCCGGCATGACCAAGTGAGTCTGCCATCTGAAGCGCAATTGAAGTTCACTTCTTCTGCTTCGGCATCTTCTCGTAAGCATTCGGGCTTGGCTTCCTCCGTTGACGTTTGTGCTTTTGCGGGGTACCAGAGGCCTCGCCATGATCGTGGACGTCTTCACAACCATCATCGTGCTGATGTGGCCGTCTGCCGCGCGCACCGCCAATTCTTCCAGCAGGTCTTGCGGTGCTGTTGTCGGGCTCAGAGTCTGAATCTGAGTCTGATGATGAATCTGAAGAGTCATCGTCGGAAGACTCGTCGGCAGCGCGGGGCTTGTGATAAATGCAGCAGACTTTGATTCTGTTAGTTCCTCTGATGGCACAAGGGTGTCATTGGAGGGTTGTACCTTTGGATGATTTCTTCCCCATGCCTTCATTGTCAACCACGTCTTCCGCCCATTGAATGTGTCGACGTTGCGAGGGCTCTGCTCGCAGACGGAGCACGCCCGAAGGTGCTGACAGACGCAGGACAGGCTGAGGGCGGACCTCCATGGTCCTACTCCCAGAGTTTGGTGTAGTAGTCCTGGGGGATACTGGGTGAGGGGCGGCCATGTTGCTGAAGTGCGACATGTTGTTTGATAAGGATTGCTCGGGAGACCGGACCCTTAAGAAGTTGGGACGGCAGTGGGGCGTGGCTACGCAGCGCAGGGACCAAAAGGAATCGCGAATTCGATGGCTGGAGATGGGTCTTTATCGTGGTCCGACGCCTGGTTTTGGGCGGTTGGTTAATAGTTGTATCAAAGGAGGTAGCAAGAGGGTGTGAGGGATAAGCAGCGAGTTGTTAGCAGGTGATTGTTCTGTGCATGTATGTCTTTGTTGTTCGACGATGATTTGTCTTGTGAGAGCAGAATGGCCAATGCGTCATAGTCAAATCGGTACTTTCTCGGCCTAACCCGCACCTGGCAGCCACGCCGACCCCACGATCGCTTCTGTCGGCCTCCATCGCCTATTTGCTATATTGCAGCACACTTGCCAGCAGATGCCGTGCGTCGTTTCCTAGGTCACGCTGCATATTCACGGCTGCACGGCTGGCTGTGCACGATTTGCTTTTCCGTTGCGACAGTCCCTCACTACCCTTCCGCGGACGAGACCATATGGGCAGACAACAGGATGAGGTCTAACACATAACGAAGCCCTGTTGTTGTTGTTGTTGTTGTTGTTGTTGTTGTTGTTGTTGTTGTTGTCGGAAAACCTTCCAGACAATCATGCGCACCGTATGGATCAAAGCCAACAGCTTTTGGTCAGTATAGTATGACAGGAAAATGTTTCTCTGGTGGTGTCGAAAGGCTGTCGAAATCGAGCTTTTCCATACACGAGTAAGCAATTGGATGGCACTTTTCAAAGAGTGTTCGTTGTGTGTAAGCAATAACAACCAGATTATTGCATCACGCCGAAACTCTCTCACCCGCTTCAAGCCGAACACTGACATAATACAGTCGAAGCACTGGAAAATCAAAAAATACGATTTTTTTATTATGTTCTTCGTTCAAAATGACCAGCACCATCTACCACCGCTTCATTCCAAGGTTCCCTTTAACATTTAAATGACCAACGCTGCTTGCTATACTTCGATTCTCATTTGCGTCCAGCCAGTGCTATATGATAGCGACATTAGTCCGTCTGGTATCCGGCACGCAAGGGAGCATCTGAGACCATGGAAAACAGACATACCCTATCGGCAGTGCCGGGAATCGACACCATCGATACCCTGCCTCTCTGTGTCTCGAGAGCTCCGTGACAAGACACAAACTTACACCCCCATAGAAGAGGATGCCAGCTCACTTTGTTTCCAGGACAGCATATTCGGGAAACGTGTCAAAAGCACCTCCCGGCATTCCAATTCTGCTGCAGGCTGATTTCCCACTCGCAATCCACGGCCCAGCAGATATTTTTGTTTGCATGCTTGAATGTTCACAAGCAAACGCGTGCGGTCATGCTTTCCATATTGTGATATCATTCACATCTGGTGTGTTGTTCGAAGCAACTACTCATACATGTTGAGCATCATATCAACCTCGTTCTTGCCGGACTCATTCATTCTGTGCATATCGCGCCGACGTCTAGCCAAGACGATGAAGAACTGAATACGATAGTGCTTTTAGGACATCTGGAAAGTAGACTATCAGCAGTAATCGCGTAACGGGTACAATAACAAACCTCCGTTACGCCTCGAACTGGCATGGATATGGAGCGTGTACAAACATAGCCATCGACCATCCAGATATGGGACACTGGCGTCCCAGACTGCCAGGCATTGCTTGACTTGAAGGGCTGCTTTTCCATCGTCACAATTGAGGTGAGTATCAGGGTTCCTAGCAGCCGCGACTCTTGGAGTATTAAGGAAGAGTTGCATATATGTGCAGAAGAATGCGCAAGGAGACTCATAGGGCCTGAGTCTGCCACAACCAGGATAGAGCGCACATTCTATGCCCTAGTCTAGACGAACACGAACCGAGAATGTTTCCAAGAAGACATACTTCACACATTTGTGCGTGATAAGAGTCTCTGATGTCAACAAGCCACAACGGCACCCTAGATGACGAGATGCAACTATGACCAGCTCATGTACGCTCACACTGAGAGTGACATCACTTTCGGCCATTTCCCTATAGCAAGGTCGGAGGCATCTTTCTATAGTGAAGGCCTGGCCATTATGCCGGCAACCATGCGCTTATCAAACACCAGAAGCCGATTGCAGTGGCGGGAGACAGGTAATTTCCTTAGTGATGAAGGGATATTGCAGGGCAACCCCAGTGGCGGTGAGCGACATTTGACAGTTCCTTCACGTGTTCGCACCAACCTCAATAGTCATCGTATCGTGTACGCAACCGAGTGACGTGGAAAAAGCGATGCATGAGTGTGATTGAACTCTGCGCAGTCGATGCTTATGAGTTTCATAAGGCTCCGAAGAGTTTCACATGCTAAAAGGAGAGCAGAACAAATCTGACGGATGGAGAGCACAATGTCGATAAATGACGGCTGTTAAGCGGAAGCGGGCTCGGGGATAGGCCACATGCAGAACACAAGGCCGGTGAAGGTCGTGCACGACCAGCGCTCGGCCGCAGCGGGATCGGGAAATGAAGAGAGCGTGGAGCGGGTTTGTTCTGGACCGGTTTGAGCTCCACTGCGTGGGAAAGGGGGAGGATTAGTTTTCTGCGGGTCTTGGGCGACCAGAGGACGAGAGTGGCTATGCAAGGAAAAAAGATTGCTGGAAGCTGATCTGTTGTACATCCGGGAATAGAGCACGACGAGTGAACATGGAGAGATGGGCGTTCACGGTTTATGGTTCAGGGGCGCCAGGGCGCTTCTGACGGTGCTGTGTGGTCTGGAGCTCGCGGCAGGAGCCCTGGTCGATAATCTGCTGTTAGAGATGAATTGACGAATAACGGAAGTTCGCGAAAGGGTTCCTGCAGTAGCGACCACATATCGAGGCTAGCGGCTCCGCATGGGGCGCAGTCCAAAATAAACGGTGCGGCCTAGCTGCCTCCTGAACCTGCAGGCCAGTAGGGGCTTCGGATGCAGCGCGACGGGTGGATGTGCAGCTGGGTAAATACGACGATAGCTCTATCGATTGCGTGAAGAGACTCGCGATAGCAGTGAAGACGTCTAGGCGGAGCTGGTTGATGAAGTCTGCGTGGAGTGCAATTAACGGCCCGGATCAAGGTCAAACATGTGGCTGCGGCTAACGACAAACGGGGGCCCTTCACCATCTGCTCGGCGTAACACACTTGACCCGTGCAAGGCTTGAGACAGCTGCCCAATCAAAAGGCCTGTCAGTCAGAACCGGAGATCAGGCTCCTGTGCGGCGCCTCATCTACCTTTCGCGCCCGTCCGTCTTCTTTCCTTCAACTCACCTCTTCGTGGGCCTGTCGCTCTTTTAGCATCCATAACCAGCAACCTTCGCAGCTCGATCGTATCTTACCCCAGTCATTCTTTTTTTGGGCCGAAGATTGTTTTGTTGTGTTGCTATCACCCTAGGCTATCGCCGTCCATTCACTCTTCGACTACCTCGGAACGAGTTTCGCATATACTATTCTGTCGACAAGCAGTTACGACTGAGTTACGACCTTACGTTGTTAATACTTACATCTCGGAGCCTCGCCCGCCACCGTACACTGTATAGCGTCACGTCGACAATTCAAAAGACGAGCTTCCCCCGTATCCATTACTAGCTCTATCGATCACGACTTCGCATGCGAAAGCGGTCCTAGAGCCATGGCACATTCACACCACCAACATATGCACCACCATGTGCGTAATGAAAACCACGTTGGCTCCCCTAGCAGCGCAAGTCAAACAATTCACATGGTCGAAAGGGCCAGCCGCGTTCTTGTAGCTCGCGCCAGCGCAACATGTACCAACGACAGTGATCCCGGTTGCACAAAGCCGACTCAAGTACCCACAATCGCCATTGCACTTGCCGTCATGTACGTAGCTCAGGTCTTTAATAGTGAATGCGCTGATTGTTCTTAGTGTGCCTGTCGTCGGTATCACGATTGTCCTCTTCTTCTTACATCGCAGGAACAAGAGGAAGCTTGCTGAGGAAGATTCAAAAGACAAATACAAGTCGCACGATTGGGGCATGGAGGGTGTGACTAGAGCTGGCAAGAAAGGAGGTCCCGAGATGAGCGTTTCCGAGAAGGAAATCCCTGGAGGCCACGACCGAGGTCTATCAATCGAGACCGGAAGCCCGTACATACTGCCTGTTGGCCTGCACGGCTCTCGAGAGTCATTCCATTCGTTATCGCGCTCGCAGCATGATCCTCATGACCCGTACGGCCCTGTAGCTTATCTAAAGGATGACCAGAGCATCCGTAGCGCAACCCGTGGTCCCTACCGAAACGACGCCGGATCCATGTACACAACTTCGAGCGCTGGAACAAAGAAGGAAGGCCTTCAAGCCGGTCTGCTTCAAAACGCACAGAGGATGTCGACTTCGCACCCCATTCGCGGCGAATCTCTATCCCCTGACGGCTCGCGGTCTCCAGACAGCAAGTTCCCTGAACCGGGTATTCCTCTCAGCCCATTGAACCCACGATTCGACAAGGAGTCGTCTCCTGTTTCACCTCCAGTTGAATCGCCTTCCGCTGAACCCAAGACCCAGTATGCTGCCTTCAAGCCCACCAATGTTCCCACCATCTCAATTCCCGAGCCTGGTGTTACAGAAAAGCAAGTCAACAAGTCACCCGTCCAAACTACCAACGATATTCCCTCATTGCCACGCGTTCAGTCCCAGGCTGTTGTACTGGAGAACACAAACACGCATAGCATCATCAGTACCTCGAGCTATGGCGATGGTTTCCAGATCACACCACCGTCACCCAAAGAAAGCGAGCAGCCCAAGATCGTTGCACCCAAGCCTCGCTACTCAACTGGTCCTCAGAACGTTGGTCTTGCCGTAGACGACTTTGGTCACAGCACCAACCGTCTGTCAATGAGCCTACGTCCTATGCCTTCCGATGACCCTCAGGAGAACCCCGAAGAGCGTGCCAACCGTATCCGATCTTTCTACAAGGAGTACTTTGACGACTCTAAGCCTGAACCCGCTGGTGGTCACCAGTACACCGACTACGTCGAAGACTATGGCTCAGAGTACCAAGACGGCACTGTATTCGACCCGCGCACCGGTGCCTTTGTCGTCGCACAGCCAAACGCTCCTTTTGCCGAGCCTATTACTCGTCGTGCCATGACACCCCCACCACGTGCTCCTCCTCGTTTCCGAAGCAACACTGCCACTGGTCCTCGTGGCCCGCACATGTCTAACAGCTCCATGGCTTCCTCGCAATACCCACCGCCACGCGGCATGTCTTCAATGAGCGGACGTCTACCTGCGCCAATGAAGAAGCCACTGCCTCCACCGTCCGCTTTGTCTTCTCTTCCCACACCCGGAAAGCTAACCGAGAACTCGATGGTTTTCGATGCTGCTGACTTTGCGCCGCCAGTCTCGTTCCGTGAGAGACAAAACGGTATACGACCAGACAGCCCACTGGGTGCTCCCAGACCCTACAGTCCCGCCGTGCGACCACACACACCGCTCGTTGGTTCTTATGACGAGCTTCCCGCGCTACCCAGTCCCTACCTGATGCGCAAGTCCGGCACCTTCACTGCGCTTGACTTTGCACCACCTGGCCGCATTCGCGACCCTGCTGGCTCAGGTGCCTCAGATGCTGGATCTATCCGATCAAACCATTCTGGTATCTCAGCGGTCGGCAGGTTCGCTGTTCGCAGCGGTGCCAACCGTGTCAGCAGGATACCAAGAGATGTCATGGGTACCAGGGATGATTTCATGGTACAATTAAGGCCCAGGATGAACATGGTAGAGGGCGCCTAAACCTGTCGCAATCTGCTCAGCACCTATCTTTGACGATAGACACATCGGCTCGCTGGCAGAGCTCTACTCTCCTACTCGACCGAACATCAAAAGCTCACATCATGTCAAATTCTATATACACTGCTGTTTAGCGGCTCTGACGATTTCCTTGGTATCGTGGCATAGACATAGCGCGCGCGTTGGCTACTCTCCATCTTCACATCACTGCAACAACCTGTACAGGCAGCTTGTCATGTACTTTTTCCTATTTTTCTCCATCGCGGTTGCGACTCTATCGACCGGCAGATTACTCGTTTTCTAGGGCGGTTTAGCGATGGACTGGCGTTTTCCAATGTCTAATTTTTATTCTTCTGCGTTGCTGCGAGATGGAGAACTTGAAGTAGAGGGCAGCTTGAAGGTTTGGAGACCATGGCGGTTTGGTGTCGGGGAGTAGATGTTGGTGGGACTCGTTGGAGCGATTGTGAAACATGTAAGCCGAGCACATAGAGGAATGGAAAGAAGAAACATTATTACAAGCACATTTGACTATACCTGTTTGTACTCGTTGCACAGGGTAATGTTCGCTCTCTAAAAGAGCGTGTGCCTAGCAGGGAGCCTCGACGTAAATCATGCACCTCTGCTGCCGAAGCCTAGCGTCATCATCCGCCATGCACCGGTCATGGACAAAATTATCCACGCAGATCACGAACTCCGCTCCCCCCGTCGTACCCGCGAAAATCTTACACATGCATTCTGCTCGTGTTTGTCCACACCAAAGTACCCCAGCACAGCCACAAGCAATTAACTCCACCCCCAAAGTCTTCATGGTGAACGGTAGCTAGGGCGACGTCATAACCAGCCTCTTGAACACGCGTACCGGCCAGACCATGCGAGTACCAAACGTGCGCCGACGCCGGTGCTTCAGTCGCGCCCAATATCTAGACCGGTGATTTGCTATTGGACGTCTTAGTCGCGTGGCTTAGTGCCGATGTGTGTCGTAGGCAATAATGCGCCGCGTCGCCAGCGCCTTCTTGCGGTGTCTAGTTTTGCTGTTAGGGGTCCTGTACGTCATAGCTCGAGATCTTCAACAAGGCTCCATAAAAATACACGACCGCTGCTGCAGCACGCGCGTATGAGGTTGCGTTGCCCCGGATCCAAGGCCTGAACATTCATCGACGAAGTGTTTCGGATATTCTTCGCTCATCGTTTGTCTCAAGTTTTCCGTCGTTGGCTGTCCACTTGCTTCTCTTACTATTCTCCGCTGCAGCGCTTGCTTCTCCTTGAACGCCTGGAAAACCTCCGAATCGCCTACAATGGGCATCTTCTCGCGCCGACGCAAGTCGGATGATACCGCCGTCTCACAGACAACGTCGCCAACAGTGGTGCCTGAGCTCAGCAAAGAGCAGATCAAGCGCGCAACCCGCACACGCAAGATATGGGCGCTCACAACCTCCTTCTTTCTCTTCATCACACTCATATTCCTTATCCTCGTGAACATTGCGGGCGTACGCAATAAAGCCGTTATCAAAAACTGGTACTTCATCCGGCTCGACTTGAGCCATATCGTGCCTGCAAGCGTTCCGAACTTTGCACTCATCAACACCATCGCGCAAACACTGGGTCTGCACGATTTCTACCAAGTCGGGCTATGGGGATTCTGCGAGGGATATGCGGGCCAAGGCGTGACTTACTGCAGTAAGCCAGAAACGCTGTATTGGTTCAACCCTGTAGAGATCCTGCGTAACGAGCTTCTTGCTGGAGCGTCGAGTATGTTGCTTCCCACTATCCTATCCCATTCTTGCGCATGACGCATTTTGCAAATCAAGCAACTAACAACACCTATAGTTAACCTTCCCGCTGACATCAACGATATTCTCGACCTCATTCACCTCGTCTCAAACTGGATGTTCGGTCTCTTCCTTACCGCAACCGTCTTGTCCTTCGTCCTCATCTTCGTCATGCCTATTTCCATCTACACGCGTTGGCTCACCCTCGCCGTTGCTATCCTTGCCTTCCTCAACGCGCTATTCGTAACAGTCGCCTCCGTCATTGCGACCGTCATGTTCATTATCTTCCGCAACACTATCGGTGGTGTGGCTGAGCTAAACATCTCGGCGGAAATTGGAGTCACCTTGTTCGCCTTCATGTGGGTAGCAAGTGCTTTTGCCATATTCGCTTGGCTCGTACAGATGGGACTCTGCTGTTGCTGTGCATCCAGGAGGGATGTCAAGAAAGGAAAGAAGAGAGGCAACGAGAAGGCGTACCATATGGATCCTGCTGGCACAGAAGCTGGTGGCATCAGGGATACGAACATGGTCGCCGGCGAGACAAACGAGAAACGCGAGAAGAAGGGTTACCAGTTTTGGAAGCGATCAGGCTAGGAACCTCTCCCTTCGGCATTCAACCTCTTCGACCATGTCACACATATGAATATCGACTTGGACATGGAAGTCCCAGGAGCGTAGCTCACGTGCCATCTGATGATTAGCGCATAAAAAGAGAAATTTGGATCCTGTTTTTCGAGCGAGCGCGGCGTTGGTCTGGCATCTTTGGCATTTCACGGTACAGCATAGTACAGCGAAGCATTGGACATGTGCAATCGACGCGACATGATATTGATCACGGATAAGTACCCTCCACCTATACATAGAACCTAATGATACCGCTATTTCGTCATAGTCATAAGTCATTGTGCATTGTCCTTCTGCAATGGGTATCTCTGTCGTGGCTATCTCATAGTTGAGCTCCAGAGTCAGCAGTTCGCCTGGGCTTCACTTTACCTTTCCCTGCGCAGCACCCGCGTTAATCCTCTCCAACGCATCCATGTCAATAATCCGCAACTCGGTTCTCGCCCACAGAATTATCAGACAAATCACCCCGGGCAAGAAGCCACCTCCTATCATGAAGCCTTCACTCCACTCACGTGCCAACCACACCTCATACAGTGCCAAAAGCCCACACACAGCTCTGTTGATAGGCACAATATAATCACCTATCCTGTCTGCCATGTCTTCTGAGAGATACGGTACAGGCCGCCTCACACTCTTCTCAGTCGGTTGCTCCCAAGATGGTGTCTTGTTGTAGATTCCGTATCCGCCCATGGGTTTCTTGCCCTTCCCTTTCCCTCTCGATGGCTGTTGGAAAGTGGAAGGTGTCACATCGACGCCATCTATGGGCTCCATTTGTGTAGGTGGTAAGGGTAGGAAGTACAAGGTATACGCCGTGGCTAGTAGACTCGCGACAGCGACTAAACTTGTTGGAAGGGTGGATAGGGCGAGCAAGCGGGGTATGTAGAGTAGTGTGGGAAGCAGAGGAAGCGCGAGGAGAAAGAGCGTGTACGTGTGTGTTGTGGATGTGTCGTGTGTGCTGAGGGTTTGGACGAGGGCTGCGCGATCTGTTTGGTCGTGTTAGCTGGGTACCGGCTGAGTAGCAGGTGGAGGAAGAGTGCTACCTTGCTCATCCATGCCTGCTTCTATCGTGTCTTCGTCGTCGGATTCTGAGGGGTATTTGAACGTTTTGCGCAAGCGCTGCGCCGCTGCTGTTTCTGCTTCCTTGAGCTTCTCCATGCCTTCTTCCGTCTGTTGCGTAAAGTTGTCCCAATGGGCCACGAGCTTTGGGTAAAAAACTTGAAGTTGCACAGGAAAAGGAAATGGCAATGTCTACTGTTCGAGCCTGGGGTTGTAGAAAGCTGGCTGTCCGTTGCTTCTTGCATGCGTGCGGCAAGGCAGCCACTTGTTTAATTGTTTGGGTCGGAGGAACGGATGACGTTTGTGGGGAATTCGGGACCTGGACCCTGGGATCAGCGCGCCAGCGCTAGACACTTCATATGCGCCATGTCATCCTCAACTGACATGGACAAAGCAGTTGTTGGTTTTGCCTCGCATATGGTTGCATTGCGACATTTTGGAGTTCACACGAAGCTTATAATTCCGGCATGCAATGGTCATGGTAATGCCGACGATCGACAGTCACTCTCGTTCCTCCGAAGTCTACTTACGGTCATGTGTCCGACATCACTCTACCGTGTTCTTCTCCTTCCACTCCCCAGCCGCCTCTTCATATGTGCAAAACTCTACGTCCCCTTCCCACGTCTTCAGCCACTTGATCACTCTCTCGATCATTCCAATGACATGCGCCATACCACTAGTATCTGGGTGCAAGACCAATGGAAACACTACTACGTCTTTTTCTCCAATACCATCGCGCATCTCGCTCCTAATCCAATCGAATTTATCCTTCCACATATTCTCCATCACACGCACGTCAACATAGCCGTGCGAGTTGGGTACATTAGGGAGGTATTGAAGGGGCGTCATGTCTTCGGTGTACCAGTTTGCTGGAATTTCAACCAGTGTCTTGGCCGTAGGGGCACTAGGTCTGGGGAGAGGCTTCATCCAGTCCTTTGCGGAAGCCTCCTCGGTATACTTTGGCGGCTTTATAGGTGGTAGATTGGGGAGGTAGTATGGTTTGCTATCGTGGTGCGATAGTGAAGAGTCGTACAGGAAGGAGTATTCTTCTAGTAACTCTACGGTACTCTCTCGAAGCTGGTAGAGTGGCGCGCGGTAGCCCAGTGGGCGTTTCCCTAACAACTCTTGGTAGAGGCTTATGCAATGTTCGAGGACTTCGCGTTCTTGGGTTGGAGTGAGCTGCGGAGCGCCTTCGTGGCAGTAGCCGTGTAATCCTATCTCTGCCCCACTGTTCTTGATTGCGGCAAATTCTTTGGGGAAGGACTCTGCGCTGTGCATTGGCACAAACCAGGTCACTTTGTTGGCGATGTCGTATTTTGCAAAGAGTTTGAGTAGCCTAGGAACGCCGACATGCCCACTGAAGAACCCCGTACTATAGTCTGCGAGGTTATTGTTGGGGTGAGCTCCAGTGCCTAACCAACCTGATACCGCGTCAAAGTCTACCGAGAGCAGTATCTTGATCTTCGGTTCATGGTTGATTCGAGGGGCGGTGAGAGATGACGTTGTTGGGATGGCCGTTGCTGAGGTGTTTCTACTAGCTAGAGATACGCCTTCGGTAGTGGTACCAAATACCTCGGCTTCACCAGTAGTATTGACAGAGGGCATCTCGGGTTCCACAGCAGTTGCTTGTGATTTGCGAACTTCGTCCTCCGACCACACGATACGACCTTCCATACCACCGTCGACAGATATACATTGTCCAGAGATATGCCCCGCAGCACGATGGCTGGCTAGGAAAGCAGCTGCTCGCGCTACGTCAGTCGGTTGAGCAATCTTCCTAAGGGGAACACTATGATAGTCAGCGAAATATTCCCAAGAGTGGATACAAGCATCAGACTCACGTAGCCTCAGCCTCCCTCCACATCTCCTTCGGGTCATCCAATCTACCCTCAATCAATTTTGTATCCACCCACCCAGGGGCAACAGCATTGATCCTCGCGCTCTTGTTCAACCTGACTATCTCGTTCTTTACCGTCTTTACAAGTCCGTACTGCAGTGCCGCCTTCCCACTCGCATACTCCACATGTCCTGCCTGACCAAAAACTCCACATTCGGACCCCGTCACGACAACACTAACGTTGTTGACGTCCTTGCCGGTTTCCAGTTGTGATTCTTCGACAGATCTGAGAAAGTGTTTGATTGTTAGGAAAGTACCGCGAACGTTGACAGCGTAAGTACGATCCCAGAGATCGCTAGGCATGCCCCATATAGGGTAGCTAGAGGATTCATCTGTGATACCAGCATTGGCACAAAGGATATTTATGGGTTGTGAGAAGTGGCTAATGGCTTGGGAGATGGATTCTTGGATGGAAGCTTCAGAGCTGATATCACCCTGTAAGCAGTGAAGATTAGGTTTTGTTGAGGCGAGAGGGTTTGGGCGGAGGTCGTGTGCAGTGACTTTACAGCCTTGTGCTGCGTGAGTGTCAGCAATCAAGATGCATAGAGACACTCTGTTGGGGTGATGGTGTTGTTGGTTTGATCGCGGTGTTCGATGGTGCTAGCAAGTTGGAGAATACCTTTCACCATACCCAAGCAGACCATCGGGACGTTCGTTGGCATAGCATTCTCTTCCAGCATCCAAGAATGCATACAAATGTGCAGAATTCAATACGTACCTAGAAACTCCTCTACGATCGCACCTCCTATACCTCCAGCCGCCCCCGTAACAAACACATGCAACCCTTCAAGCTCAAGAAATGACATTGTGGGCCTTACCCGCGTCTTTGCAATTTCTCCAGTCAGGGAAGAAGGACCTCAGGTTGACACTCGATTAACTCAGCTCCACAAGATGCGCGCCCGCGTTCTCCGCATACGTAATGTCACAACAGCCGACCCGAGACCATGATAAGCCGTACATTATCACACTGAGTAGCTTCCAAAAATGGCCGACGGCTAGCACTTGTTGCATATCATCATTTCTCCGCGCGCAATCGGTATGAGAGTATACACGTAATGCTTCGGTGCGAGGTAGGACGGCGAAGCATGCACTATCGAACATGGAGGGGCGGTGATAGTGACCCCTCAGTGTATCCCAGCTCTCAGAAACAGAGCTAGAACGCGAAGAACAACTACCGGCCTTCTACAAACTAGCCTTGTTCTGTAATGCACATGCGTCATGTTTGAATGCGCCTACGGCCAAATTTCCAGAGAAGCAAAACGCCCCGCGCGCAGTAGGTGCATTGAAGGGCACTACACACTTTGGCACAACTATTTACCCAAAAGCGCCACAGTGCCCCTTGCCGCCCCGCCGGCCCACCCTCACGCATCGTCAAACTACCCAACGCGGTAATTCTGACAGAAACCGTTGATTTCCCATGGCCGAAGGGCACACTGCTAAAGTTCGTGCGACCAATGATGGGGGTGGTAACCTATGGGTTACGGGTATGTGCAGAAGGGGCACGAAAGGGCGGCCAATGGGGGTCAAGGGTATGTAGGAAGTGTGCTAGTTGGGCGGGTGGAGGGCGAGGGCACGAGTCGGTGATGGTGAAGATGGCGGCATACGTGCCTCGGGTTGAATGGATGAGGAATTTGTGCTGTATTTATTGCTTTCAGGCAATGCATGACTGTAGAGAAGAGTAATGCTACTCTAGGTGGGGTAACATTGTTTGCTGCCGACACTTTTTCCTGTCCCTTCTAGGCTTGGTTGGTATCATAACGCCGTGGCTCGTGGCTAAATTACAAAGTGATATCCTCGGAGCGGTAGTGGTCCGCTACAATGCGGTAGAGGTATGAAGGTGCATGTCCACCACTGTAAGGGTCAGTTTTGCTCGGTGCTCTGAGAAGTTGGAGACATGACTTACAGATTGGTAATGTAGAGATCCACAAGGTCTGCAGGAACGTAGTCATACAGAGGGTTCTCAACATCGACCTTGTCGACAAACTCGCCGTCGTCGTAGGGCACTACACTTCCTGCATCACCGTGCTCGATCAGCTCGTCGATGTCGAACGGATAGACTGGACTGAGCTTGTATACTCCACTGAGCACCACAACAGGCGTCTGGTGCTCCTTGGCAGCCTTTGCAATCATGTGTGCTCCGGCTGCAGCAACCAGGCCGCCGTTGGCCAGCACGGTGTGTGTCGCTAGAATGACCTTGTTGACGCGAGACATTATGGCGAAGACATGTGAGTCTGGGATAACGTAGACTTGGATGCCGGCGTCGGTGAGCGGCTTCCACTTGTCGTCGTCGGCGTCGTCATCTGGGTTCGCCTCTCGCTTTTTACCGGTAAGGAGGATGCCATGGGTGGCAGTGTGATCGTGGGGATATGTCTCGGCGTGTACGACGGTAAACTTGCGCTTTCGTGCGGCGAACAGGAGGAACTTCTGGACTGTTGTCGACGCAGTGTGGGTGAGGATAATCTCGTTGGCGTGAATGTGCTCGAGGGCAACTTCGGCAATCTGCTTGTCTGATGTTTCGAGCTCGTCCTGGAGTTCTCTTATGCCCTCCATGACCTCGCCCTTGAGGTCGAGATTCTGGCTCCTGTTGATACCCTCGAGGCGCTCCAGGTTGAGTGCTGTGAGAGTGCTCTTGCCGTTTGGCGAAGCCTGGCCTGTGGGTGTACTTGTGGTCGAGGGTGTGTCTGCGGGCTGGGAGAAGAGGCCGAATAGCGAGTGGACTAGAGGAGCGGACGAGGTGGGCGCATACGAAGTGTGTGAGGTGAGTAACGGGGGCCGTCTCGAGGGTTCGCTAACGTCGGATGCGTTGTCGGTGAAGACACTTGTGTGCATGGGTTCGGCGACGGCATGTCTGAGAGGGCTGAAGGTGGATATGCTCGAGTTCAAGGCTGGCCTGTGAAGGGAGTCGTGCTGCGCGGGCGCCTGTGGAGTCGAGTGGCCTGGTTCGCTTCCCGTTGGCGTCTGCCCTTCGGCATGTTCGTCGACGACCTCGCGTACGAGCCCCAGTACGCGTCGTACGATGTTGCCTACGACTACCTCTCGTGGTTGCGCCGACGTCAACCGCCTGCCGACCTGCTTTATGCGCTCAATGAGCTTTGCGGCATCCCTTCCCTTGAACTCGCCGACGACGCGCAAGAGTAGAGCCGTCGTCGCTATAGCGCATGGTCTCGAGTTTCGTATTTGGCGTCGCTTGAGGAGTCTGGAGCGGAGAGATTAGTTGGTGCTGGGGCACGTGGATGCAGAGTCGCGTCTCACGAGATGAAATGCTCAACCGAAGCATCGACAGGCGTGCTCTTCAGCGACTTGAGGTACGTCGACAGTCCCGGCGCCTGTATTGTTGCGCCCTGCATGGTGGGAATCTGTGCGAAAGCGAAGGCGCAGGCCAAAGTCGCAAGATTTCAAACGGGATATCGAGGGTATGTGGGGTGGTGGGGTTGTCGTGGTTTGATGACTCTCGTGGTCGCTGGGCAGGTCCGAGGGGGTGTATTCTGGCCAGTCGGTGGATGCGCTGCTGGGCCAAAGCACTGGCGACGCGGCTATGGCGATGTTGGGGCAGCGTGGGAGTGGAATTGCATGTCGAAGCGGTGGTCATGGCAAAGTATGAGTCGTAACTAAATTGAGCTTTCGGCGTTCCGATTGGGCACGGTCGCTCGAGCGGTTCGTCATTGCCCTCGTCCCCAACCTCTGCTTAGCTGCATAGCCATCCTCTCCCTCGAATTGCACGCCTCGGCTTGTTGCTAGTTCCGTCAGTGCTTGAAGAGCACATTCACTGAGCCGCAACTCTGTACACGCTTCGCAACGGCCCCGCCATCACGGAGGTATTACCGTCAGCCAACAACACATAAGCATCTGCGCTCCCCCCAGCAATCACGCTACCCCACAGTCCTTCGCCATTCTCGAGCCTCGGCCCTCCAGATCACCCCCAGCTGACGATGCGAGTGCAATAGCTGCACAGAGTGAGACGCGCAAGATGGGCGCCGACAGGAGCCACGGCTCCGGCTCCTCGAATACGGAGGCGGTCGCATCCGGATACGACGAGAAGACACCACTACTCCAGCAGGCCCAGAAGGGCCCCTACGAAGACACCAAGCGGCGCAGGATATGGCTGTATCCCGCGCGCATATCCGACGGCATTGCCGCTGTGGTCGGCGTGCTGGTGACCCCCTTTGTGTATACGGGGCAGTGTCTGGTCGCCGCCTTCTACTACGAGGAAGACGGCCACTTCTCCTTTCTAGCACCTGTCTACAACATCTCGCGCACTTTTACGCGTGCACGCCGGAAAAAAGTGGCGGCGCATGCATCATCGCGAGCCTCGGCTGCCCCAGACCGTAGCGAGAAGGGAGTGCGCAAGAGTCGCAGTTCGAGTGTCGCGCAACCAGTCATGAAGCAACCCACGAGACGTTCACTGTCAATAGCATCAACCTCGACCGCCATGACGTCCGATTCCGAAAGCGAGCGATCTCCCACACGCGACGACGACCTGGACAGCCCCTCCCGCCACACTCGCTCCAAATCGAGCGCAACTGCACGAGCAGACGAAATCGCCCCAGCCAAAAGGTCGATACGCATCACCCTGCACCACAACGAGGATGCTCTGAGGCAACGCAAGGCGGCGAAAAAGGCCCAATCGTCAAGGGCCGACTCCATCTCCTCCGAGGCGGCCGCTTCCCTAAAGTCCCCCACTGGCCCGGCATCTGCGTCGTCGAAACAACTGACCAAGTTCCCACGGGCGCCCCAACCCCCGCGTCCCTTGGTGCCACGCCGCCAGCCGTCGTACTCTGCAAAAGGCGTATCCGCCGTTGGACCACACCAGAAGACGCTGATCATAGATCTCGATGAGACGCTGATTCACAGCATAGTCAACGGCGGCCGCTTCCAGACCGGCCACATGGTAGAAGTGAAGCTTCAGGCTTCGGTTGGCGCGGATGGACAGGTTATTGGCCCACAAGTGCCGCTCCTGTACTATGTTCACAAACGGCCGTATTGCGACGATTTCTTGAAAAAGGTATGCGCCTCGGCCAGGAGCGCCTCATGTCACACTAACGGCGCGACAGGTCAGTAAATGGTACAATCTGATCATATTCACCGCGTCGGTTCAGGAGTACGCAGATCCCGTCATTGACTGGCTCGAGGTGGAGCGCAAGTACTTTGCAGGCAGATACTATCGACAGCACTGCACTGTTCGTAACGGGGCTTACATCAAGGACCTTGCTCAGGTTGAGCCCGATCTCAGCAAGGTCATGATTCTTGACAACAGCCCCTTGAGCTACGTTTTCCATCCAGGTAAGATCAGCTCCGGCCCAGTGCGACCCAAGGCAGCCTGTACTGATAGTGATCCCAGACAATGCCATTCCCATCGAAGGCTGGATCAGCGACCCAACAGACCACGATCTGCTGCACCTTATCCCACTGCTTGAGGGCTTGCAGTATGTCACCGACGTGCGTGCGCTGCTTGCGCTTCGGCTCGGCATGCCCGCATCCGCGTAATCAGGTAGCCACAATTTTAGTGGCATTCGATTTAGTACCTCGCATTCTAATACCTTTTGTACTATAGACCCGTTGCGCCGAGCAGTTGGCTATGTAGCTCGTAGGAGGAGATACCCAAGATATTATTCGTTCATGTTCCACGGCTCGCTTGAGTAATGTTCCTTTTGGGTTTCTTTTACTCATTACGAACAAGGAATTACCCGCCCGCCGGCCTGCACCTCCGATCTGCCACATTCGAGCTGTCGCATGGGCCTGTCGTCTCGCCCACGTTCCTAGCTTGCTCCCCCACGTCTTTGTGTCCGGGGCATGACATTCGTGGCTATAGGTCCTTACTCAACATGCTCTTACACATCCCGCTTATCTGCCGCATCTTTTCAGCCCCACGACGCCCGTTTCTTCTCCCGTGGCTCCATGCGGGACAGTAATTGTTCTCGTGTTAGGTCCCATCAAAATGAGCGCGTTGAATGTTTATTACTCAGGCACACCCGCTGTCCTTGCCGGATCCATACCTTTACAATGTCACTGTCGCTCTGAATCGTTCCAAGTGGATGCTTAACGTCTTGTGCCAATGAATTCGCTACAGAGAAGAAGTCTACGCTCGAGTTCGATCGCGTCTAAAAAATGTCGACACAGACTCAAGACACGGACATAGCCATGGTGGATTCAAGGTTAGTCTGTCACTGGCAGCCCGAGCAAAGCTGACTATGATTTAGCTTAGACCATTCACTCTTTGATGAAGCAATACAGGCAACACACAACACTATACTGCCAGAACATTGTCAAAATTTCCATCACGATGTTAGTGCCTCGCTCTTGCTGAACGACTTGCATCGTATGTCCACCGGCAACGGGTCCACAGACCTAAGAAGACTGGTTTCTACCCGAAAGTTCACATTGTTCATTCGAACTTTTGCACCTTACTTCGATGTTCTTAGCACATGTATCGAACTAAAGCCAGCATGGGCGGGTCATTTGTGGGGAATTGTTCGTTTGGTATTCGAGGTATGGATCAAAGCCACTCTGAATGCATCTCTTGAACTCACACTGGAGGCAGATGAGCACTGATTGCGTGCTTTTCCTTGAGAAGATTGCCGACATGCTTGAGGCTATTGCGCAGATCATACCTCCTTACCAACAGATCTACGAAATCTGCAAACGTAACGGTTCCGAGGCTCATGGCCAAGCTGAAGATTATCATCTGGCAACACTTTTTTCTTTCGTGTATGCGGACCTTGTGCAGCTTTTCCTAGAGCTGTATCGAATCTTTTGCCGAGGATCACAAGGTACGTCTTCTCGTTGACTTGAAGTCGCATATGTGGTTCGGACCGTCATAGTGTTCTGCCACGGAAGCTCCAGAGATCCGTACATCGTTGAATTATGAGATTTTCCACGCGCTAGAACTTTTTACTATGCTCCGAGTTCTATGACATACAGTCGTAGATGTTTCCATATCGTACAGATTCAGAACCGGGTTTGACTGACTATACACAGGCACAGAAGTGCAATCTCTTACGTTCGGAGTGGCACATTCATCGCTATGGCGGCCACTCGACTCGCGCTTTGCCCACGTTGAAACCCGGATAAGACAGCATAGGAGCTGGCTAGAGAGAGAGACCGACAACGAATTTCAATACTACGCGGAAGTCTCACAGCAACGTAGAAGTTATCTTAGCTTCCTACATCGACAGAGTAGTGCAGACTGCAATAGTCAGGTAGAACAAGATGGACAACGACTTGCAAAGCGGTTAAGGAGAGTTGAAAAAGTGCAAAGCTGGCTGTCAACTTCAGCCTCGATTAACACAACGGCTCACGATTTTCGTCAACCTTACCAGGACTTCTGTGCGTGGTTCTTGCATGCTCCAGCATACACCAAATGGCGAGATCAGCGCTTTGATCAAAGCATGGCAAACGATCAGAATGCTATAGCTAGTAACTGGCAGCATCGAGTGCTGTTCATACAGGGTAGGTAAACCTGCATCTATGTCAAATATTTGGAAAGCTGACAAGTGATTAGCGAAAGCAGGTTTTGGCAAGACTGTCATATCACACTCGGTTGTAAGCAATCTGGCTGGTGAAGCAGAAGATCCTGACCTATGCGATGAGCCTCCAGCGACCGCACACTATCATTTTAGTAACCTCCTTTACAAGAACAACAAACCTGAAGACGCATTTCGGGCCTTCTCATGTCAGTTGCTCCATACACATCGACACGATCGTTCCACCCTGGATGCTGTCAGCCTTTTATTGCGCAAAACTTCGTTTCGAGAACACGCTACTACTGATGAGGTCACGGACATTTTATTGCTTCTACTTCGACAACATCCCACTTTCATTGTGGTTGATGGCATTGATGAGTGTAGCGACACTGAAATGCTCCTCGCTTCTCTAGCAAGACTTTGTCGTGGTTCCGACACAAGAGTTATTATATTCAGCAGGCCGAACTTGAAGATACCTCTCGAGTACCAGAAATGGGCTTCAGATGCTCCCCACATTCTCCCACTTACTAGCAAGTACAACGCAGTTGCTATCGATCGTTTCGTGGCACCAAAACTGAACCGCCTAGCAGACCAAGGTTTCTTTGGGATTTGCATGGACCGATCGCTCATCTCGGAAGTCGCGAAGACAGCGGATGGTGACTTTCTATGGGCCGGCATGGTATTGAAGTTCCTTCAATCGCCGCTGCTGTCATCGGAGGAGCGATTTGCTATCTTACAAGACATGCGTTCGCTGCAGAGTCTGGAATCACTCTTTCGTATCATGTTTGATGCATTAGCACGCCATCCACTGACTGAAAAACATGTCATCACTGACACGTTCCGGTGGCTCTCTTGCCCAATCAACCGCATGTGTCCAGAGGCATTGCATACCGCTCTCATTCTACGCAACCCCAACGTGTCCGAGAGTTCGCATACGAAAGATATTTTAGAAGCCTTACCGGAACTTACATTTGGCTTCGTTCGCGTTGTCAACGACGACATCGCTTTTTCCCACGGATCCATACGAGACTACCTCCATAGTCCAGGGTCTCAAAGCTCGGAATTTAGTCTTTACGATGACAGCAGCGTACATGCCCACCTAGCAGCACGGTGTCTAGCTTACCTCACTCACGATGTACCAAAACGCCCTCTTGGTGCCTTGCAGCCTCGTGGCCCCGTCATGCCACTCACCATACCTACTAGCAGTGGCGCGAGCCAAAGAACAAGTGCATCGTGTGATAGCGGATACAAGTCTCTGTCTTCATCAGACGGAGATACTAATATTCACAATGTGCATGCCACACCGACCCAACACAACAGCTCTCGAGCAAATAGCATCCGCACCATACCCTTCGACACCCACCTTCCATTCCTACGCTACGCGGCTCTCTGCTGGCCCATTCACCTCAGTCGGGCTCTGGCTCCATCGTCTCACCACACCACAAACTCTTCAGCGGACATACTAGCCTATCTACCCGCGCTTAGCGTCTTCTTAGCTTCTCGTCTTGCGGTCACTGTATGGGTAGAAGCTTCTTTCCGCTACAACCTGCCTCCGACACTCGCGCGTCTTGTCGGCCCGTTGTCAGATTTGAAGAGCGAAATATCGCCAGCAACTATGGAGGGCAAGGAATTGAGGCTAGTAATCAATGCGATAAGGGATTTGAGTGAGGAATTGTTGGGCTTGAAGAGGGAATATGAAGGTGTTATGAGGCAGAATCCCAGTTTGATTTGGCAAATGGATGGACCAGAGAGGGCTGTGTATTGGCCAGTTTGGGAGGAAATTGTTGTGGGCGAAAATGGGCGGTGATGACGAGTACTGAAAGAGTCTGCTTTTCCGGAATGATCTCTGTAAGGATTGATGTGTATACCTGTGCTTTCTTCCTAGAAGATGCTCTTGTTGTGCCTCGCCGAGGACACCACACATACACACACGTAAGGCTGAGCTCTCGACACATGTATTGCGTCACCCCGACTGATCTGTGACCATTATTCGTGTACATATGCTCTCCTCTCTGGCGTAAGCACTCGCTTCATCCATCGATCCGAGTTGCTCTCGTAGCAAAACACACTTGCAATTCGACAATGGTCTTCCTCAGTAAGCTTTGAAAGAATACTTGAAAAGGTAATGTAGGTACATGACGGAGTAGCTGAGGCGTGATCTCCTCAAATATGATCGTGAGTATGGCCGTAGAATTATGTATCTCTCAGGCACGGAGTCTAATTGGACCTGTGTTTCCCACGTGCGTGATGAAAATGTGAGAGAGAAGACGTGGATGGTGCTGGTAGACTTGCCCTCGCGCCAAGTCTAAAGCATGTGATTTCGTGTGCTCTCCGAGATCCGTATGGTTGGCCGACTACTATGACACGTACCTTCACCCGGTGAAGTTTACGACCACAACAGCGATGTTTTCGCGCTCAGTCTGAGTCACAGCATTCGGAATCTCTAAACAGGAATCGTAAGGATAGAAAGCCCACCGCGGCTTGGCCTCATTCGCGTTCCATTGCAAGAACCCCGCCATGGCACCCCCGCCAGCTTCCCTCTATACGCTCTCCTTCGCGATCGCGACTTTAGTTACTCTGCTTGTCGCTGCAACACTACGTCTGCTCGCTATCCTTCCAAATGCGCGCTCGAAATCAACACCGCTACGCCAGCGCCCGCTCGCAACACGCGTTCTTATCGTGCTAGGATCGGGAGGGCATACACACGAGATGTTCTACCTACTTCGAGATCTGGATACACGCAAGTACACGCACAGAACATATGTAGTCAGCAGCGGAGATGCATTCTCAGCACAACGCGCCGCGGAGTTTGAGCGAGGACTTGAAGATAAGGAAAAGGGACGATTACGCAAGCAAGACATGGAGAAAAATGCAGTCTACGAGAACAGCGCAGGAAGAACACCGGTGACGGTGATGACAGGTGCAGACAGCATGATATATGTGGCGGGAGAGAAGAAGGGCGATAAACCAGCATGCACTGGACCAGACCACTATAATATCGCCAACGTGCCTCGTGCGCGCAAGATACACCAGCCACTCCTCACAACACCTCTAACATCACTCTATACTCTCCTAGCATCGTTCGCGCCTCTCCTTCACGTACCACCGCTACTAGCTGGCCAGGCTCCCACGACACCTTACGAAACCACAGCCGCCGACCTCCCAGATCTCATCATCACAAACGGCCCAGCTACGGCTGTAATCTTGATCCTCGCGAGTCTTATACTTCGTTACTTCAACATCAAGGGTGCGAACAGCAGGGACAAGTGCAAGACCGTGTACGTAGAGAGCTTCGCACGCGTCAAGACATTGAGTCTGAGTGGGAAGCTATTGCTGAGGGTTGTGGATCGATTCCTGGTACAGTGGGAGGAGCTAGAAGGCGCTGGGGGACGAGCGGAGTACTGGGGCATTCTAGTTTGAGTACGAGCTCATATACATGGCAAGGTGATGGGAGTCGTGATATGCATGATTTAGGCGTTTGGTGTACATTTACAGCGAAGATACCCCACATGCTGCCGAGGGCCTGACTGAGTTTCCCACTGCAATGCTTGCTATATATACAGAATAGATGCTACAAATTTCATTCCACAATGCGTCATGTGGTGTCATGTCGTGCTTTGATGGCTCTAATCGAGATCGGCTGTTTGACTGGAAATCTGCTTCTTTCCCAGATACGGCTTTGTAGCACTCTTCTGCATGTGCTGACCCAACGCCGCCAGCAAGCTTTCTTGGTCCACGAGTGGCTTCTCCTTCTGGCTCTGCACCTTCTTCTGATGTTCGAGCTCCCACCTCAGTTGCATGGGTGTCTTCATTGCGTCCGCAGCTCTCTGCTGTTGCTTTGCAATCTCCCGTGCAAGCACACCCTGCTCAGAGTGTCTTGCAATCTTGATAGGGCGCGGTGCATCAGGGCCCTTTTCCTTCTTTGATTTGATGGAGAATTCGTGAATATCGCCGCGGAGTTCTTCACCAAGTGTGTCGGGGAAAGGTGGTGCAACGAGCGTATAAGCCATGGACTCTGATCCCTCAACGATATTGCGCGTTGTATCAACGTCATAGGCTCCGGGATAGTTGGGATCCATGCTTCTTGGGGTCGCAGCCTTGAATCTATCTTGCTCCATCCTCTGAATCTCAGAAAACTTCTCTTCAATGCTACCAGTTGCCAGGTCCTTCGATGCGTCCTGTTGAGCTCGGTCCTCGTTGTTCTTGCTTCGCCAGCGACTCAAACTGGTGAGCGGCTGGCTTATGCTGGCTATGGTTTTTCTGAGCCATGTTTGCTTGTCCGTCTCTGACTCTTTCGTGATATCGATATCTTTGATCTCTTCTTCACGTTCCCATGGCCATTCAAGTCGTTGCCGTGTGCCTGCAATGTATCGGTGGAATATGGGGAGACCAGTTCGAGGATCATATTGATGTGCTTCCGGGATCTCGCTGTCGCCGTAATCGGTGCCAGTGTAGGGGTCAATGCCGGTTGTATGTCGCTCCATGAAGATCTTCTCGACCACAACATCCTCGAAGCACTTTTTGCCTCCTTTCTGTATCTCGGCAGGTACCACCAGGCGTACGTTATCAAGAGGCATAGGCAAAGCATTCTCTATCTTAGGCCCCATGCCTTCGGCAGCGGCGTTGAACACGGCGGTGTCAAAATATTGCTGTGAAGTGTTAATGATACACAGCTGCAGTAAGGCAAGGTAGAAATTACCATGTTCATGTCTTTAACGACAACCTCGTGTGTTCTCGGAACGAGCTCTTGCACAGTACCAATTTTACCCGCGTCCTTCCCCTTCAATATCACGACACGATCATCCTTTACAATCGGGAAGTATTTCTTATCGTCGACGACTAGCGGATACTCCAATTCCAGGCCCTTCTTCTCCCTGACAGCATTTCGGTTTTTCTGGGTCTTGACAGGTATCTCGGGCTTCTGGATCTGGGCAGCCTTGAGGGCACCATATTTCTCAGCGTCGGGGCCAATGGCGCGATTTGGCCTCAAGGGACCAAGCTTCCAGTCTTCCTTTGCATTGGCCAAGGCCTGTTTCCTAACACCCTTGACGTGCTCATGCTCCCACATTATACGTTGGATAACGGCTTGCTTGGAATCCCATCGTTCCTGTTTGAGTTCCTGTCGCTTCTTGCGTTCCCGCTCGTGCCAGGTAATTGCGTTCTTGACTTTCCGAATCTCCTTGAGCTTTTTGGCCTGTCGGGCGGCATTGCGTCCTGGCCTGACGACCAACTGGCTCATGGTGGGCGGGACGGCGGCGATTGAGATGGATGTGCGAGGGTTTGCGGACTACCGAGCCATCGAATGGCGGGCGACGAGGGGTGGAGTGATGGATATAGCCGGGACGTTCGATTCGGGCGATGGTGCCGCAAGTTCCTGGGCCACTGTTCTGTCCGCCGTGATGCGTTGTCGGCAGTCGTCGCTCCCAAAGTGGTGAACAGTGCATTCGACATGGTGAACCAAATTTCCGCGCCGGCGCTCGGGCGGTGTGGCAGCCTCGACATTCTGCCGAAACACGTCGTTGCCCATGACATGGTGCATCAACACTGACCATTGCCATCACCACATACTCCAGGTGTCTCCTTCACCATGGCGCTGTTACGGCGCAGGCTGCGCTGTCACTACTGCAACAACCAGTCACGCGACACCTTCTTACACATACCCAAGACATTTCACTGTCCGCAATGCGACGCAGTGAATCACTTCGATGAGGTACATACTCGCTGCGTGTCCCCTCAACTCTTCCCAGCTGACTTGTTTCTAGCGTGGAAACATCACAGATCCGCCCCTGGAAGAAATCGCATCCGCACCTCAAGCCTCCTTTCAACACCTGCGGTCGCGCTCACCAACACCTGCCATGTCCACAGTGGGGGATGACATCTTCTGCGACACATGTCAGCGCAACCAGACCCTCTACGCCAAACTCCTCGGTGAATACCTCCCTGAAGAAGACGACCCGGCATACGACCAATATCTAGCCGCGTATGACGACTACAAGGACGAGCTCGAGACCCGATACCCACAAGTCTGCAGCGAATGTCTGCCTCGAGTCCAACATCAGATCAGGAATGCGAATCACGTCGCTAGAGCAGACAATCTGGCGCGCATAATGGAAGCGGCCAAGCAGAAGCGCACGACCGTACACACCCACCGGCAAGCGTGGACACTGAGGCTCATTTCGCTGGCCAAGTGGACTTACATCTTGAGCACGGTAATAGGCGTGGTTTGGCATAGTGCTGGGTTGATTATGGGTCCGGACCAAGATATACGGGCGTATCAAGTGTTCAGCTGGGATACTTGTTGGACCCAGGCCAAGTCAAATGGCTGGATCGATGAAGTCTGTGTACTGTCACCCGTAGTACTCAAGTGGTTGAAGTTCGCAATCATTGCCGACGCTCTTACAGTCTGGTGGAATCCCAAGTTGAAAGTCAAGATGAACAGTCTTACAGGACGAATGCGTGGGCTCATGTCCTTGTGGGTGATCCGCGTAAGTGCGGTTGTCCTCCGCTTCGTAAGCCTCTATTACTGGCAAGGCACCGAAATCAATAACGAGACGCTCGACCACTTCCGGCACACTCACATGGGCATGCTCGGCATACTAGCTTTCTCGTCCCTCATGGCATGGAAGGCTGTGCGCATCGTATACGGCGCTGCACCCTCCTTCCCAAAAGCGACTCGAGAACCTGTTCCCGAGGTGCCTGGTAGCGCGAAGAAGGTCAGGAAAGGCTCTTACCATCCGGCTCATCCCCAGGCAGACCTCTTCGATAGTATGGCGCAAGCTTTCACGACTGGATTTGAACAGGGTAAAGAATCCTCTCCTCTCCCTCCGTCACCAACCATCTCAGAAGCCTCCTACACTACACACGCTACCGATGTCACCACCCCCTTCGCTCAGCGATCCGCGTTCCTGGGTGCTGACGACATGGACTGGACACCAACTAAGCCCAGAGGCCGTTTCTCTTCCCAAGCTCCAGAGATCATATCCAATCAGTTTTCCAAGACTACAACCCCACCACCCGCAGCACCTCCTCGCTTCAACGAACCCCATTCCATCTTCTCAAAGCCAGACCCAAACCCCTTCCGTCACCGGGTCCCAGCCCCGCCACCAACCTCCCTCTCTGCGAGACAGAAACCCAACCCTTGGAAACCCAGTGTCTGGACTCCTCCTCTCAAAGAAAACGCACCCAGTTTCTTTAAGAAGGAACAGAAGACACAAGGAGGCGTGGGAGAAGTATCAGGCCTAGATGGCCTGGGTGTACCAAAGAATGTTAAGAGGGACGCGGAGCTCTTCGCTAGCCCGAAGCTGAAGTATGATTATTATGGGACTCCCAAGGATACAGGATTGGAGGATACGTTTAATGCTATGTTTACGAAATAGGGTAAACTTTATCCTAGAGTTGTTGAGATTGCATGTGTGGTTGGCGTTTTGTTTAAGATACCCGGCGGCGCCTCTTTCCTATGTTGCATCAGTCCAAGTCGGTTGACGTTGAACGGAATGCTTAGTGTAGAATACAATGTCCTTTTCAATAAACGATACTTTGTAGCATGTGCAGCTTCCATAAAACACGGTTGCTCAACTTCATGGACGATGTGGCGACGCACCAAACTTCACTCCATAGACATATGCAAACGGAGTGGGCGCTTGAACGAGTCAGATTCTCTATCTAACTCTCCAGCATATCATGACTTTTCATATGCCGAGTAGAAGCACAGATATCCCAATGTAAAGACTCCGGTAACCTCCCATAGTGATCCGCGGATTCCATCATTCGTTCATGGCGGGCTTGTGGTCCACGTTCGTTTCCTTCCTTGACTCCTTGCAGACGAGTCCTCTATGACCTGGGCTTCTCCTTCTTCTCCTTCCACAGTGCGGACAGACCGACACCGGAAACCTTGACGACCTTGAAACGCACACCGGGAATATCACCCTTGGCCTTGCCCTTACGACCGAAACCAGCAAGGAGGACCTCGTCGTTCTCATCGACAAAGTTCAAGCAACCGTCGTTGGGAACTGCCAAATTATTAGCCCGTGCTCTCATGCTCGCCACAGGCTCATCTCGGAGCTCTCCTCAATCTCCAGATAGTGACATACCGAAAGCGGTGACCTTCTTTCCGTTCTTGATCAATTGCACACGGACACACTTTCGGATAGCGGAGTTGGGCTGCTTGGCCTCAACACCGACCTTCTCGAGGACTATGCCCTTGGCGTGGGAAGATCCACCGAAGGGGGAGGACTTGAAGGCGGTTCCGAGAAGACGCTTCTTGTAGTGGAGGTCCGCCCATCGTCCCTCGCGGCGATGGTTGCGGAGCTTGCGGGCGGCGTTGAGACCTCTTGGCTTTCCTGATGGTATTGTGAGCAACTACACAATATACGACGGTATCCAAGACGGCGAAGGCGCGGGATCGTGCATTTGTCGTCGATCGGGGGCTGCTGGAGAGAGTAGTTGCGTACCTTTACCCATGGTTGCGGTATTGACGACGGGTGTGCTGGGGAGAGTGTGGTTAGTATCGCAGACGTCGAAGTATTTTCGAGAGCGGCTGGAATCAGTGTGCGCCAGAGCCAAGCCCCACAGCTTAGCGGCGCTGGCCTGCAAACGGCCTAGCGCCACCACGCCATCTTATCTTATCGGGCCATCGTCATCCCATCTGGGGGAGACAGGAACATCAATTGTCAATACCGAACAAGTCACAGGTTCAGCTTGTTGGCAGTTTTAGAAGCTGCAGAGGTTCAATCAAGTGCCCTTCGTAAGACTCATACAGGGTCCACGATACTACAACTAGTATTTTACGTTACGCGCCTAACTCGCGCGTCACTATGGCCTCCCAAAACGTCAAGAAAGTCACCAAGACGCAAACTAATCGCCTACCTGCTCCTGCCCTCTTCGTTGGGCCACCATCGCACAATGCTTCCAACACTTCGTTACACGAGATTCGATCCCCTACAAAGACGCCCTTAGTCCGCCAACGTTCACTGCTCTCCCCAGATTCGCAGCGACCTCTTCCACCTACGACAACCAACGATGGCGACCACCTCAGTCTTACTTCCACAAATCCTTCTGCGCCCTTCCAACGGCGACAAAGACAGCATAGCCAAGCAGCAGATGCCGAAGCATCGTCACGCGCCGAAGCAATATGGGCCGAGATGCAGAACACATTGGAGGAGGTGGAGCTGAGCGCCATCAAGGGACCAGGTATGACCGTCTTCGGTTCTGAACATTCCCGAGCCCTTGATGAGCTGCGAAAAGCGCAGATAGAACTCGCGAAAGCATGGGCACGCTCAGAAGAGGATGAACAGACACCCGAACAACAGAAGAAGTCACAGGATAGCAAAGCGAACGATCTGCAACCACAGAGCCTTGCACACCCTCATGACGGGGCAGGATCCGGAAAGGGTGAGAAGTTGTTTGATCGCATCAAGCTTGAGGAGGAGACAGAAAAAGATATCGAGTTGAGCCGGAAGAGGAGAGAGGAGAATGACAGGTACTTTGAGAAGGTAAACAAGGGTGTGCAAGAGGTCGTTGTAAGGTTGGAAGAAGTTGCAAAGGCTATGAGGGGAGTTGAGAGCGAGAGTAAAGAGATCTGGGGGCATGGCAGCGAAGAAAGCGTGGACACTGCAAGCGTCACGACGGCACCGAGCGTTACCTGAGATGGCAAGCAACTACACACAACAATTGCGCAAAACCACCTATTTATGCACGGGTCAGTGTAGACCGAGATACCTATTGAGATTGTATTCTCCAGACCCAGAAGGATCCACACGCCTTCATACCAAGACGCCACACATATTTCAAAAGGAGCTCTGATTGAAGTCAGATAAGCTTTCACTGAAACATTCTAGGGTTAGTAGCAAAATGTTAGAAAGGTCGCGTGCAAGACGACCAATAAGACCTGAGACGCGTAGCAAAAGATGTTACACACGCGGTGAGTATGACACACTGGGGCTGCTACACCGTATCGTGTAAAGGCAGCGTCATAAGAATTCATATAGCGTTGTATAAAGTCAGGAGCTCAATAGTGAGAAAACCACATCTCTGTAATTTTCTCTATTAACCTGATCAAGGTTAGATTCTGCAGTATCTGCTCTTGTTCTCCTCCTTGTCTAGTCTTTGTTTTACCGTCTACAAGAGGTAGCGGTATTCCGGGTTCAGGTCGCCCATCTCGGTCTTTTCGTACTCCGTCAACCCAACATCCCTGACGCTCTTGTTCCTCTTCCGATTTGCCCAGCTGCACATGACAAAGTACGCGCAGCAACTCAATCCACTGAGGCATACAAAACCGATAGCGATTGAGTATCCTCTTGTATACTTCGGCGCATCTTTCTTCAAGAATGAATAGACTGCAATAATACCACCAATGTTACCTAGGGTGTTTAATCAGTTCTCAACATCTCATATGGTGTATATCAGGAATTACTCACCAAAACCAACCTGCCATGCACTTCCCACAGCTCGACGGTGGTGGCCACCCAAGTTCATGTTGAACCAACATACGATGACTGGCATAGCGGTGTAGGCCCCCATCGCTACTAGGAAGAGCGCCGCGTACTGTAGGTTGCGATTGTCGTGCACAGAGATGAGAATAGCGAAACCGGCGATACAGACAGCAATAGGGAAAATGGCGAACATGAAGCGGTGCTTGAGCCTGTCTGAGAACCACGCAACAAGCATCGAGAAGCCAAACGCGGCAGCCCATGGGGGAACACTGTGAAGTTGTGTTTGGATAGGAGAGTAGCCGAAATCCTGGATAATAGTCGGGGAGAAGTAGGCATATCCATAGGCGGGAACGATCAAGCCAAAGTACATGAGTCCGCCGAGCAGGATTTTGGGATCTTTGAAGATGTTCGCCACATCCTTGGCTTTTATGGGTCGTTCGCGCGCGGAGCGCCCTTGATCGATCTGGAGCCTGGCTTTGACGAAGGCGCGTTCGGGCTCCGAAAGCCACTTAACTTCCTCTGGAAAGTTTGGAAGCAAGAAGAAGAATGCGAAGGAAACTAGAACGGTCAAGAGTCCTTCGAGAATAAAGATCCATCTGTCGGAGTCAGTGTATGTTGGGTGTGCACTTGCACATCTAAAACTTACCTCCACCCACGGTATCCCGAAATACCTTCCATCTTGCCAATTGCAGAGGCTAACAACCCGCCAAAAGCTCCGGCCAGAGTTGTTGAGCTGAAGAAGAACGAGTATCGCTTCTGCGCCTCGTGTCTCCGGTACCACATGCCGATTAAGTAGAACGCACCGGGGAACATGCCGGTTTCAAATAGACCGAGAAAAAATCGAGTCGCAAGTAAACCAGCGTAGTTCTGCACGAAGCCTTGTAGCATAGTTACAAGTCCGAAGCCAAACATACAGATACTGAGCCAGACTCGAGGCTTCATCTTCTTGAGGAGCACATTGGAAGGGATTTCGAACAGGATGTACGGAATGAAGAAGATGACCAGGGCAGTATTGTAGCGGTTGTCCCGTAGTAAGTCGAGTTCGACGCTGAGTCCAAAGACGTTTGCGTTTGCGATATTGACACGATCCAGGAAGGCCAGAAGATACATGATGCAGAGAAAAGGAATAACATGGAGGTCGATTTTGGCCACGAGTTTGGATTCTGTAGTGTTTGGTGGACACTGAACGAGCGCTGGGTCGTCATCGTAGGTGTTGTCGTAACGAGGGACAGGGTCCGTCTTCTCAAAGTCCGAAGACGGTGCATCTTTTGCAGATGATCAGCGTGATCCAGCGAATCTAGGGATACGTCGTGTTGCATGGAGGGACGCCTTGAAGAAGCAAGAGATGTGAATCTGACGATAAGCTTGCAAGCTGACAAGATTCGTCAAGCATTCCGGGGGAGTGATCCGAGACAACTTGGCAGTGTAATGACGAGATGCAACTTACTCTCTTTCTTTCCAAACATGATGGAAGCTGACTTGTTCAATCCACCTGGTTGGTCAACTAGTGCACCGGGGTAGATCCGACGCCAGGTTCGCGCTTGCACTGCACTTGAAACAGGCGGGAGTGAAGAGAATATAACGTGGAAAGCGGATAACGAGATAGAGTCATTGCGAAGGCCGAGGTCGCTGGTGACCCTAGCACTAGATCTGACCACTCTCGCATCCTCCACGCTCGCTAACCCCGCATCTTTGACTTTGCCCTTTTTCCCATGCGTAAGCGATGCAATTCCTCATTAGGAAGCTGCTCTGCCGTTCCCCAGCGCCAAGTCACGGGTACACAAGGAGATGGCGCAGACAGCATGCTGCTAATCATCCAGCACTCGGCTCTGGCAACAAGCAAACTGGACAGGCGACTTTGGCCGGCTCAAACCTGTAAAAAAGGCCCGTAAGCGTGCGCCTCGCGTGTGATGTAACCATGTGATCAGCGGTGTGGCGTCGGGCCTAATGGGAAAAAGATGCATCGGAGCAGATTGATGCGGCATAGCGAGCGCGCATCATTCCGCATGTCAGTGTCGTGAAGAGTTCCTGGATCCATATCTCCACTGGCAGACGTATTTTTTTACCAGGTACACTTCTAGGCTGATGTCAACTGGACACTGTAGATGTGATGGCTACGGGTGGTCGCGCTGAGTAAGGGCCAGGTTTTATATCCGAAGGGCCAACCTTGTAGTCGGGCAAGTTTGGTTCGGCAGCCGACCTCAACTCAAGCCTGGGCGCGCGAAAGTCTCAGCGTCGTCCACACTCCTTTCCTTTCTTTCCTTCAGCCTCTCGACCGTCCACACTCCAATTCCGCCATCTTGCCAGCACCTTATGCAAGGCCCGAGCCTATACGTGGAAGTGTGACTGCGAGCGACCCGTTACGATACCCAGAGCGGCTGGCCTGCTGACCCGAGATGGTGAATGCCAAATATGTCGCCTTTACAGTCAACAAGCAGACTCCATTCCTGCAGACACCGGATCAAGCCTACGCAACCGTGATCAACTGTCGGCGCCCCGGCGGGAAGCGTGCGGGGCTGGCGCAAGAGGTACGGTCTCACAATGTGCCCTTGGCAATGGTCGAAGGCAGTTTGAAGCGCAAGCGGGGCGACGAGGGCAGAAAGGACTCTGAGCAGGCGGCAAACCCTGCTGTCTACTCGGGAAACGATGCGACGACTCCACTCGTTGCGGCACCGGCCCGCCAGCTGCTAAATCAACAGTGGCAGCAGCGCAAGCCGACGAGATTACGGAGGGGCAAGATCTTGTCCAAAGGCGTCGACTTGGACTGTTGGTTCATCATACTTTCGTATTCGGACCCTGCGCAGCTGCTGGAGATGCGTAGCAAGATTGCCTCATGCTATCGGTTTTTGCGGGATAACCCCATGCTCTGGAAGCATAGCAGGGATTACTACTACGGAAACGACATGCCGGACCCACCTCCAGGTCTCACCGAGTTCCAGTTCGCCCATCTGCGTCATGGGCATGGCTGTATGGACTGCGGTGCGCCAAACACTCGCAAGACGTTCTGGGCCTTTCTGCGTCGCATGTGCAAAGACTGTCTCAACAACCAGGTTGTCAAGGAATACGATGCAATTGCCCAGCTGCGGGGCCTAAACGGCGAAGACGTTTCTTACATCCGTGCTGCTCTGCCCAGTGGCATCTTCGATTCTTGGGGCAACTTTGTCGGCGTGGGGCCCGCGAGTACGCATGCGTTGAAGACCATCTACCTGCGGTCAGATGTACAGAAGCTCGTTGCCGAGTTCCACAGGGAGTCAAGAGAGAAGACTCCCAACACAGAAGAGACTGCCGCATGGTGGACTGAATGGCTGGCTGCAAAGGCCAAGCAGGTAGAAGAGCGCCAGATGTTTGCAAAGAAAATGGAGCAATGGGAAGAGATGCAGCGAACAGCTAGGACCTCCGACTATAACGCAAAGAAGTCACGGCGCAAGAACTTTTTCAAAGAAAAGGCGTTGCAACTGACTCCGCCCATCAGCGTCAAAGAGCTAGAAGCCTGCCCGGCCTACAAGCGTGCCATCACCATTCCTAAAGATCCCAATAACACGTCCTGGGATCTCCTCAAGCCCAAAATCGTCAAGGAAGCAGCCGAGAACGCAGCCAAGAGGAATATGGAAGAGTCGCGACCACCAACAGCATCCAACTCTGGCATTTCCACACCTACCAGCAGCCTAGACGGTTACCCACACCCGCATCCCTATCTCGGTATGATCATGGGTATGCCTCCGCACAACGGCCATCTGTATTGATCATTTTCGTTTGTGCATTTCACGTTTGGATGAGTAATACACGAGAGAGGTAATGTTTCGGGTAATGATCGCATTCATGTCATGGCATTGGAGTTGTTATTCATTCTGGTTTCTTCACGCACACAAACTGAGTGAGCATTTCCTTGCAAGGCGTTAATCAAGACTTGGGATTGCATTGAAGGACAGCGGATGGGAGGCGTTGACTGTGTTGGCTTCTTTTTCATTACCGGTACGAACGCCTTGGATATTCGCAGTAATTGAACTCATGTTTTACTTGACAAATCCCGTGCATGGAGAAACAGTGAGGTACCACTATTAGATCGAGAAAACTACCTCTTTGAGCGATGCGCCCACTTTTGCCGTGCACGCCGCTCATCGGAGAGGAACGGCATGTGGGCATGGCATGAGTCAGTCTCGGCGGCTTAGTACGCGAAAGCTCTGGTTGGCCACCGTGTCTACCCAGCATGGTAAGTACCACCGTGGTAAGAACGAGGGGGGGGGGGGTGAAGAGAGTGAAGTTTGCTACACGACGAGTAGAAGGTGACGACATGCGCCGCCCAAGAGATGGAATGAAGATGCCGCAGAGCCTCATCTGTTACCCCTCATTTGGCTGGCTGGCCTGCGTCGATCGACGCGGCCACGGCGAATCACAGCGTGTGGAAGTCGGATTATGCACGAGGGCAACGCCCAGCCCTTTGAGGCTACAAAACCACGGTTTCCCCTGCCTAATAACTCCAACTCTGTCATCTGCCAGATAATTTGGACAAAATTTCCCAATCGGCGAAACATGGCTTCGCGATCGGACGTGTGTCGCGGCGGCATCAGATATCGTAATCCCAAGGGTCCAGACGGTTATGCCCCGTAATGCATCTGATTGGTGCAGAGGCTATCAGAGTGGGTCTTTGCCGTTGTTTCCAGAAAGAAAGATTGTCGCCATCGGGTGTCCGAGGCATTGAGAACATTATCTTTAAAAGCTTTCCCGCGCCTACGACCTGGTTGCTTCTTCGTTGTTACTCCCTTCGATCTTACTGCCTTTGTGCAAACGCCAATTGACCTCAGAGGCAAATTGAGCTTATCAACACACACCTCTCGACTTGTAGCACAATGGCATCTGCCTCACGAAGCTTCTCCCGCGCCCTGCGCACCGCCGCTCCCTCGTTCCGTACCACCTCAACCCGCTCCTCTGCCCGCTTCGTCGCACCCACACAGAACGCCTTCCGCAGCCAGCAACGCGGATACGCTTCTCAGCAGGAAGGACCAGACAAGCACGAGGGCAACCCAACAGGCCTAGCCTGGGGTGCTGGTGCCCTCCTCGTTGGTGCTGGTGTATACAGCCTGTACACATACAAACCCGAATTGTTTGGTCAGACCAGCAGCAGGAAGATCTTCACACCTAGGTTCGAGGACTACCAGAAGGTCTACGATCATATCGCAAAGAGGCTCGAGGAGCACGACGACTACGACGATGGCAGCTACGGACCTGTACTGCTGCGTCTGGCATGGCACGCTTCGGGAACGTGAGTACCATGATTTCTCTTCCATCAAACAGGGGTGCTAATGAGCAACAGCTTCGACAAGTTGACCGGAACTGGTGGCTCCAACGGTGCTACTATGCGCTTCGCTCCCGAAGGCGACCACGGCGCCAATGCTGGTCTCAAGGCTGCCCGCGACTTCCTTGAGCCCGTCAAGGAGGCTTTCCCGTGGATCACATACTCCGACCTGTGGATTCTTGCTGGTGTCTGCGCCATCCAGGAGATGCAGGGTCCCAAGATTCCATACCGAGCTGGACGCTCCGACCGCGACGTCTCCTACTGCACGCCCGACGGTCGTCTGCCCGACGCAAGCAAGGACGCTAGCCACATTCGCGCCATCTTCGGCCGCATGGGCTTCGATGACCGCGCCATGGTCGCCCTCTCTGGTGCACACGCCCTAGGCCGTTGCCACACCGACCGCTCTGGCTTTGACGGCCCCTGGACCTTCTCCCCTACTACCCTGACCAACGACTACTACAAGCTCCTGGTTGAGGAGAAGTGGTCATGGAAGAAGTGGAACGGTCCCAAGCAGTTTGAAGACGTCAAGACTAAGAGCTTGATGATGTTGCCGACTGACATGGAGCTTGTCAAGGACAAAAGCTTCAGGAAGTACACTGATTTGTACGCAAAGGACAACGACGCTTTCTTCAAGGACTTCTCTGAAAGCGTAATGACGCTGTTCGAGCTTGGTGTACCATTCCAACAACCTGAGGATCAGCGATACGTCTTCAAGAGCTCTTTCGACTAAGTTTGTACAAGAGAGTGCGAGGGAAGATTGGGGTTTAACTTTGAGCCAGAGATATCCATCTAGATTATTAGACCGTTGCTTTTCTTAGGCAGCATGTGCTAGATCACTTTCGGAGATTACTTGTTTAATAGTCCGCATTGTAGACTTTTGAGCATACAGCACAAGAACAAGATTTTTGAAACGTTATACACATGTACTGAGTTCTCGATCGGGAAGTGAGGTAACGGCGACTATAACCGTGTATGTGACAGTATGCATAGTGTTTTATGCCTCGCTATCTTACCGACATCTATACATACTGTCTTTTTGCTAAAGCAGATGGTCTGCATCTTCTAGAGTTCTGTAATCACGTCTGTTTTGGTCTTAGAAATGATATGTTCTCATTCGATGGCGCTTCAACTCGCCGCCCCCTCAGTCACTCTTCAGCGCATTCGCAAGCTGTGCCGTCTTCTTTTTCCAGTACGCCTCATGATCCTCTTCAATCTTGCAGAAATCACCCATCTCCTGTTTGCCTAGCTCCGTCACCATTTTCTCCAGCTCCTTAGTCTCGCCCTCAGATAAATCTGGTATGAGAGGCAACGTGCCGTTGCGATCACTTGAAGGTTGATGGATAAAATCTGGGAACTGATCTGTTGGCGTGGCGTCGTACTTGCCACAAACGCCTGGTGCTTCTTCTTCTTCTTCGAGAAAAGTAACACGCCTTTTGCCGACAAGAGGTTTGTAGCGTGGAGAAAAGCTGTCGTTCTCAGGAATGAACAGAGTGTCTTCAGCGTCGGTGGCTTTAAATGGAGATGAGGAAAGTGGCAAGGTCTTCTCATACAATCCTTGTTCAGTGAATAGCATCTCTGCCATCGCTTCGTCGCCCAGACATTTAGCTCCCAGCTTCCAGATCTCACTCACGACAGATTCCCACTCTTTCTGCAGCGTTCCTAGCTTCTTCGTCTCTTTGGCAATCAACTCGTCATAGTGTAGCATACGAGTTTCCAGTGTCTGCACAAACCGTACACTCTTTCCTCTACTGTCGATACGCCGCAGTGATAGCTTGAACTGAGAGATGGGCTGATACAGTTGGGTGGCTAGACGTTCGTACTTTGCTGGGCCGGAAAGCCTTAGGGGCGAGGCGTTGGAATTTTGCTGACTACTGTCCGGGGTGATCGTTCGTAGAGTACTATCGTAGAGGTTATGGAGAAGTGAATTGAGAGTTTTGGTGATGTTGAGTGAGGTAGTGTTGTAAAGATGGCGGCGGTACTCGTCGCTAGCATCTGTGTGGAATGGTATTAGTTCCCTGTACGCCGATAAAAGAATAGTTGTGCAGCACCTTTGAAGAACACATTCAGAGGGTGCCTCCCCGAGGATCTCTTTTTTCCTCCACTTTTCTTTATGCTTCGTGGGGAAGAGCGTGACTTGGCGCTCAGCAATGTCGTAGCATTAGCGTCTTCGCCGGTAAACTTTGAGTTTCTGAGAGTTGCCTGGAGTGTACTGTTTCTTTTGTAAATCTTATTGTTTTGCCTCTTGAAGAAGGTGGCAGCTGAAATTGTCTTTTTCACTCTTGCGAGCGATATCTTCTTCGCTGGTAGGTCCACGTTACCGCGCATTCTTAGAGCGGGTTCAGTACGCTCAACTCCCATCCTAAGTGGCATCGATCAGGTGCGGATGACGTATTATATGTGTCGAGAGGTACGAAGCCGAGCGTGGAAATGAATCCAAGACTGGCCAAGGTTCGTGGTGTGCTCCGGTTATCTGGAGGAAGTCGCGCCCGCGTTGAAGGGAAAGAGCATCCAGTTATGTAGAACATGACAAATTGCAGAAAGGAAGTGTTTTCAAAATAGTGGCATTCACGTTATCAGGTTGTCTTGGAAAATCCAGCAATGCGGGTCGCCGCATACCTTATTCGTCGCAAACATATACATTCTTGTTGTTACAGAGGCAGTTGCCAAGCGTTTACAGTAAATGCGATATTGCATGACACAGTCTTTACACACTTTTCATGCTTCGTTGTTGCGTCATGTATTGCTTATGGTGCCTGTCCGTCCGCGGGAACGACTACACCTTTCTCCTCCAGCATCTTCGCAAGCGATCCGTCTTGGTGCATAGACATGAGGATGTCGCAGCCACCGACAAACTCCTTGTCAACGTATAGTTGTGGTATAGTCGGCCATTCAGAGTATTCTTTGATACCTGTTTTACACCTGTCAGCCTGCATGGTTGCATATATTGTCCTGCGGTGACCCGAGACGTGCATCGACTCGAGTCCAATAGTCTCAATGCCAGACTAAGGTGTATAATCGGAGCGACGCACCTTGCCTAAGATCCTGATCCTCTAACACGTTGAAGGCAGTAAACTTCTCTGGATCAACCCCCTGCATACCCAAGATCTGTATGCTAGCTCTCGAGAAGCCGCATTGTGGTGTCTCTGGTGTACCCTTCATGAACAAAACAACGGGCGATGATGCGACAGCCCTGTCAATCGCGGAACGGACTTCATCAGAAAGTAATCGTGCTTGGAATGGTGTGAGGAATCGTGCCGAGGGGATGGGGCGAGCTGTGCTTGCGCGGGTTGCCGCTCGGAAAGCCTAGTAATTGTTAGGTGGGAGATGATAACTACACGTGGGTTTCAGGGACTGACTGAAGGGATTGCGCGTCTTGTGAACATCGTGGGTGATTGAAGTGGTGTTGACAAGAAAGTCTGGTGATGCCACCACCTCCGCTGTTCGCCGCACCCGAAGTTTTGGATGAGGTCAGAACGCCAAGGCCGCTGATTCACCAACCTCCCATTCGTTCTTTTTCCTTCCTTGCGCAAATCGAACCATTATTAATCGACATGTGGACAACCAAAGCAAAGGATCCAACTCAGTACTCATCGGAGGGGCCAGAACCGCAGTTCGTTACGTACTGAGGTAAGAGTCGCGTAAAGACGACTTCACCTACAACCATGAAGACGGCTGCTACCAGGCTCTCCACAAATACCAGGAAGACCATCAAAGTCAGGCTTTGAGTCCGACTTGACAGCGCCCTGGACCAAGCTCACAGCCTATAGCAGCGTGAAGTAGTTATCACTAATAATGCTTGATGCAACGCGCACAGGTAAAGGGATGGCTAGCAAGATATGATAAAGACTTACCACTCGTAGCCTGATTTCACGCAAACCGAATACCTATATAGTATCTGATGTCCGATACAGTTATCTGTGGAAGTACCCGAACACCAAGTCGATATCAAGTCACAAGCAACAGCAGTCGCCGCTTCTGCAGTCACGTCATATAGGAGATATACTCAAGCGGTCCAATACAAGCCCCAGAGATGACTAAAGATAGCAACTGCGTCTAAACATCGCTCAGAAATGCGCCGACGCCTTTAACAGTTTTGGAACAGACGGTTTTGTATCTAGTTGACACTAACAAAGCTATTGACAAACAAGTCTGTACTTGGATGGTGGTCGCCCAGATGATCCGCCTCTTCATCAGATGGGAGAGAACAAGAGATCTCTCGCCTATGTGACATCCCAACAAACAGAAGAAGATCGATGCCGATTTATGGGGCTCACCCATACTCTTCCAATCCCTACTACCGCGCGACGAGGAACATGACGGTGGTTGGGACGAATAGTGCAAAGTCTGTGAGATGGCGACATGGAACGACGTAAGGAGTAGTGAAGGTGGCTTCGCTGTGTCGTTCGAGATGTTTGCGAAGAACGGAAAAGTCACAGATATCGCGCCGATAAGGATATTGATGAAGAAGCCTAAACTTGGGAGCTGAAAAGTGAAAGGATGGACACATGCTACGGAAGCAGGTACTTACATCATTACCCGCTCACGTGTTGCGTCAAGACGCCATCAATAAGCGGTCCGATAGCCATGCCTGTCTAGCAGAATTCGTCTCGTGAGTAGCTTTCAATATTCTTAAAGTCAGTCATAACCACTGAATTCCAAACACTATGCCTTTGCAAACTACTAACATAGTCAGTCCTAAAGTCGCGGGGAGAATAAATATAGCACCCAAGGCGGAACGCCGTGCCTGTGACTTACAAGACCATTTATGTAGAGGCACTATCCTTGTAACAACAGTCAACACCCCCTTCTCTAGTCATAAAACCCCTGTTCCAGTAACAGTACGATGAAGAACAGGGGACGTAGACGAGGTTGAGACAGCACACCGCAAAGATATTAGTTCGAAGATAAAGATAGAGGTGAAGAATATGTGCTTTGCGCTAAAGTAAGTGTAGTTTTAATGCTATATGAGCTTCTGTAGTGCTGTAGTGAGGTATAAGGTGATTACCTTAGAGCACGTAAGGCACTTCTATACCATCTGATACTACATACATTCACTTTATATCTTTACCTAAGGACAAGGTTCAACTTCTATGTTAGTATCCTAGCATCTCGCTATTCCCAATAATACGTATTTTTACAGTCTGTGAAAGCCCCTTGTCATGTATGGTATAGCGTGGAGGGTGGGATTAAGGAAGTGGCTGTTAGTGGCATTTCTAGTATGACTTGATCGATACGATCAAGGCCCATGTAAGTCATCCGTACTTACCTAGCTGTAATGCTTAAATTTGATAGAACGGTAACGAAGACGTAGGATCATACCACATAAGGCTGACTTTAACTCGAGCCCGCTAATACACTCATTTTTCACTGCCATAGTCACTCCCTAATAGATTAGGAGTCGTGGTTTCCAAACCTTCCTCGAACATGCCATTGCACATATGGCTAGTTTTTTTTTTTTAGGAATTAGGTATCCGTTTGAGATGCGATCATGGCTACGTCTCATATCGTTCTGATCTCCTTGGCCTGAATCCGCTATACTGCATCGTGAGTTGAGGTCGGCGGCGGAGAAGATTGCATTCCCTTCACCTCGGGGTGTCATCTCGATTCTTTGGTCATAGTTCTTGGGCGTACCTAGGCGTTTGCCGTCTTCTTCCGTTGTCAGGTGTTGCAATACGAGTGCGACGTAAGATATTCCTACCTAGGTATAATCAGTTCTAAGGTCTAGCCGACAGGCGAACGATTGCAAGCTGCAAGTACAGAAGTGATCCAGAAGAGAGACTCAGGATAGAATCTACTTAAGTAGAAGCAGAAAGACGAGAGAATGATCGAGTCGTAAGTTGCATGACTCATATTTGCAGATCAAATTCCGCGGCTGCTTCCTTCTGATACGCAAGGGCTGTTGTGCACCACTCAAGCAACCTTAGTACCTAGATACCCAGCAACGGGTCGGGCAGATTATTCCGAACCTAATGTGCACTCCCCAGGATCTGCGCGAAGCTTGGCGACCCAACGTTCACTGAAGAACATGGCTCAATACCGCTACTTAAATAGTTTTATCTTGCCTGCTCAAACAGACGCATTGAACATAGTCGCTATACCTCGTAACACGTCGATTCTAACAAGCTGACTAGACGATTGTTTCTGATCAAGAATCGATATGCCACGTTTCTCATAGTTGCAGTGACGCTATTGAAGCGCTACCACCAATTATAGGGACAATACCCTTGGAGTCATGACAATCAGCGCCGAATTGAGCTTCCTCGACAGTTGCCAAAGTAGCTCTGTGACAACACAAACATGACGCAAGAGGTGTAATGCTTCCGAACAGGAGGCCAGTGCCCAACCCCTGAGAATGTTCACAGGTTTCGATGTGTTGATAGGACACATTTGGTCAAATCTATAAGATCAGCCCTAGACTTAGGATAGCTTACCTGTAGAGTATTGAGCGACTAATAATCCATAGGTGCGATACTAGGTCTCCTCTCCTAGATCGAGGTGATGCTAGAGTCAGATCAATCCAACCTGTCTACGCAGTGCGAGATGGGCAACGCAGTACATGTACCCTAGAGAACGAGATAGGATTTACTCCTCAACTTCAAGATATCTGGTTTATGATTCGCGTCTTTTTTCTTGGTAAAAATGCTCATCAGGCAGCAAAGGGACGTAATATCTTGGACGCGTTGTTTTGAATGGGGTTCGTTGAACTCGTGGATGCAGTGGCTGTTTGTACGGCAATGACTTGGCCATGAGGTCGTAAGTCGAGACTGTTTGCGGCGCGGAGTGTTTGAGATGCGGTCGAGAGATCGATATAGGTTGTCTGTAGTGGGTAGCTGGTTGCTGGAGAGGATGCTAAAGCTATGGAGCTGGTGTAGGTTGTGTGAAAGGGTAGAAGAAAGTCTAGGGCACTTGACGGCTACGAGTAGGTCCTTTCGCTTGGCCGGAAATTTGCAGCACGGCTGGACGACCTCAGGCCTCCCGATTGTGTTTTGGACTTGGCCAATTTATCCGTTGTGATACTTGGCCTAAGCCCGACGGCTCAAGGTGAACAAGGTAGGTAAATCATTCAATCAGTCAATCAGTCTCCTTCGCCTCGCTACAGCGGCTGCGAAGCATCTTGCCGAAGACACGCGAAGATTTGATAAGCATCGACCCCTCTCGTTGCTGTCACGCTGGCCTAGTCATATTCCCGCTCGTAGTGACGTCTCGATCGCGGGAAACTAGTAGTCTGATAAGCTAGCCTTCAGATATCGACGATGATTACGCTTCCGCGAGTGGACCTACGTTACACTGCAGTTGGTCTCGGAAAATCTAAAACCGACGTTGATGAGGCGATCGAGGTCTCGTCAGACCTGCTGCACCGACGCCTCCTCCAAGGTTGCCGGCTAAAGTACTAACGATGAAACGGAGCCTCAACTGCTGCCGAGCCTAATGTTGGTCAATCAGGAGATATTGCGTTGCCTCCCTCTGGCGAGATGTTGAGCTGCATGTAGGAGTGATGGGGTCGGCGGTGTCCATGGACGTTATCGATGGCTGTAGCAAGTACTCAAGTCTCTCGCAAGGACTCAAAGTGACAATACTGTTTGCACAATTGTTCCAGCTCTTTCGAGGGTGGGAGCCGTACGTAAAGCGAGATACGCCGGTGGCCCATTACTCGACTACTCCCAGGGCGGCATGCCGCTCATGGAAAAGCCGATAGGGCTGAAGAAAGCGATGCGACGCCTCTTGAACATTGCGGATGCAGTTTCGCGGAGTTCTAGAGCCAGCCTCGCGCAAGCGGTGCGCCTATGGGGAGTATCGATATACGCCTATCCGAATACCAAGCTCGTATCTGTGGTGTTGTTGCTGGGCACTTCAAGCCTCGAGGCATACATATGGCATTTGGCAATCGCCTCAGGCCAAGGATGTCTCTGCGACGCACGCTACCCCCCATTCTCCACCAATCCCCACACATTCGCGTCAGCAATAAACGAAGGCAATGGAGGTGATATACTTGGCACACGAATACCTTGACTGATGGCAAACACAATGATTGGTGCGAAATTGGCGGGTTTAGCGACGGTATGGCAAGCCTACGGATAAATTCGAGCTCCAGCTATCGGCGAGCGTACCACGGTGCCCGCACTGGTCCGTTCACTATCCTACTGCCCCGAGCAAGCAACGCCTAGTGCCCTTTCTAACGGCATATTCACCGTCCAGCCATAGGACGGCTTTAGAGCCAACAGACGCGCGGGTTTTACGGAAGCTTGGTGCTTCCATCTGCTCTGGACATGGTTCTATCTCACTATCTCCAAACTTCACACGCACCGCGATTAAATCAAGACCTGGTCCTGCATCCCACCACCCCACGGATGAATATACGGCGCTCACTCTGAGACGCCTGTATTTCTCCAGACACAGCCCCACCGCCTCACACCCGTCGACGTTTGAGAGATGGTAGCGACGGTTGTTGGAGTTCGCCAGTTGTATACCGCCCGTCGCATTCTCGCCGAGATCCAGCATCGCATCAACGGTTTCAACACCTACGGTTAACAGTAACAAGCAGCACAGCGCACAACTCTACCCACCCATGGCTACCATGGTGCAAACCGGGAGCGTGACGACGACGACGACCACCTCCCACCTCAAGGAAGGCGCCGTCATAGATGTGCAGGAGATTCCGAGTGGCGCCCGGCCGGCGCTGTTAATTCTGCACAACGAGGGCGAGGAGGACATTGTAGGCATCTTCGCGGATGTCCTGGGCCAAAAATGGGAGTCGGCGACATCGGTTGACGACGCACTGGCAGGGCCGCGAGAGACGGTCTACGGTCTAAGCAATAGGCTGGCCAAACCACAATTGGACGCCTGGGACCGCTCCAGGCTGTTGATCAACACCCATCGCGTAGACGGCGGTTACGAACTGGACGAGAGCATCACCGACCGATGCGACTATGAATACCTCTATACCCGATCGCCATTTTTCCGTCGAGACGTGTCGCGATACCTCGGCTTCATTCTGGGCCAGATCGGGCCCCATCGCGATCTCACCAAGAAAGCGCGCACGACACTGATATCGACTACTTTTCCTGATGTACACGCTGCGCTTCCTAACCTGGATATCCTATCCGTCGGCGCAGATGCAATCGAAATACGAGTCGACTTGCTGGAGGAGCCTCTGCCAGATGGGTCAGTCAGCAAGATACCCAGTTTGAAGTATGTCGGCGAGCAGGTCATGGTACTGCGCCAACGCACAGAATTGCCAATCATCTTCACCACGAGGTGCACAAAAGAAAATGGCCGCTTTCCCATGGACGATCCCTCACTCTTCTACCGGTACCTCGCGCGCGCGATACAATGGGGTTGCGAATATATCGATGTGGAACTGTGGCTGCCAGAGGAGATTAGGAGGAAGCTGGCCGAGAACAAGGCGTGCACCAAGATAATCTCGGCGTTCCACGACTTCTCGGGTAACTTCAAGTGGACCTCACCTGAAACACAGCGCCTGTTCGAATTGGGCGCCGTTTATGGGGATATTGTCAAGATGTACGCACTGGTCAACTCGATGCAGGAGAACTACGAGCTGGAGTACTTCCGGTCTACTATACAGGCCAAATATCCTCACCCGCCCTTTTCAGGACTCAACATGGGCCCCATGGGCCAGCTATCAAGGACGCTGAACAAGATATTCACTCCAATTACACATCCATTGCTACCGATGATTGCGGCGCCTGGCCAGCTTAGCGCAGCCGAGATTAATGCAGCGCTCCACACTATGGGCCAGATGCCGAAGCAAGACATCTACGGTATCGGAAGCTTTCGATCGACGTCGCAAGCCATGTTTTTCGAGAAGTGTTTCAACGAGCTTAGCCTGCCGCATTCGTTTGGGTTTGCAGAGAGAGCGCCCAAGGCTTCGATTGAGCACATTCTTCGACGCAACAACTTTGGTGGTGCATACATCAACCCACCCTTAGCGGCTTCGGCGCCTTATCTACCTTCCTTGTCGAATGCTGCGCGGGCCATTGGGCAAGTTGATACCGTGTTGGTGCGCTCAGGGACAAGCAACGCCTCCTTCATAGGGGACAACACGAGATGGAAGGGTATCCGGGCAACACTGACTCGCGACTTTGTGCCCTCAGCATACAGTGGACAGGCAGCCTTGCTGCTTGCAAGCAACGAGGCCGATGCATCAGCCTCGATTTTTGCACTGAAGAACCTGGGTATTGGGCCCATATATACGATAGGGTTCAGATCTCACGGGCCACTATCCACTGACGTGTCACCGGTACGATCGGTAGACGACGTGAAGCGGCTGCAGCAGCCGTTTGTTATCATCTCGGCTCTGCCTGCTGAGAAATCGCTCTTGGTGGTGCCCCTGCTGAAGCACTACAGGGTTGCCGGAAGGAATGGAAGCACCAACGGACATGGGGCGACAGGAACGAAGGCTGCAGGCAAGGTGTTCGTTGACTTGGCCAGTGGGCCCCGTAAGGCCGACCCATTGGCAATTGCTACATCGGCCGGATGGACAGCATATGGTATTGCTGACGTCTCAGCATGGACGACAGTTGAAACAATACGGAAGCTCGTCGGCCAAAACGTGTGTTATGATTTTGTGCGTTTGGCATCCGGAAGGGGACATTTTTAAATTCAGCAATTAGCAATGTACACATTTGATGACCACATTCATGTCCACACAGTCACACACGACAACCCTGTTCTTGATATGTAGAGCACATGCAGCGTGACAGGAGCGAGTACCAGGGATGACGGGTGACTCTTGATGACGGGGGCCCTCGTGGGAGCTGTTACCGGGGACGGGGGCTGCAGCTAATGGTACGGCAGTCTGGACTGATTGGCTTGCGAGCGATACCCCGGATTTTCTAGAACATATTCGATGCAGTCCGGCGCTACAGGCGCAGCTACACCGAGACGAGATAGCTGCGTGAGACGGGCGCAATTTAAGTGCCAAATTGCTAGTAGCTGCATGGCAGAGAACCGAGGCACGGTGCGCTGGCTGAGACGGCATGAGATGGACGATTCCTTGACGTGCGGCTAGCCTCTTACCCCAGTGGCCTCATGATTGTCGTGTTTTTGTCCTAGCAAGGGCCCCGAAAGCTGCGTATTCCATACCGTCTACTCGACTCGGCCCAACGGTTCCAAGGTTCGCTCGTGGGCTGTTCTACCACGCAAGGCTAGATACCCCGAGATCGTCGTCACGCGTCCCCTTCACCCCAGCGGTTCCATAGCTGCAAATTCCTAGTCGACAGCATCCACTGAGTCGCATCCGAGTGGGCGCGCACTCCCGCTTCATCAAGCCTCGCCGTCCGCGCACCCCCTGCTTGTCTCCACTGCCATAGGCCTTAATTTGAACTTACATCTTACGCTGTACCGTGGGCGTGCTTTCTTCTTCCTAACGTCCTGTTCGCGATCAACTTGTACATTTTGAGCCAGAGAATGCTTCTGGTCCATCGTCCTATAGCGTCGCTATGTCCACCGAAGTGTCGCAGTCACTGGCCGCCGCAATGGCTAGACCTCAGATCGGTATCGACCGACTTCCCGCCCGCCGCGTTTCGAACGAGCCCCGAGAGGCCATGAACTGCAAGAGTTGTCGAAAGCGAAAGGTAGCGTTTCTACACTCATCTCCCACTTGGTGTACTAACCCAAGCTTCAAGATCAAGTGCAATCGCACAAGGCCGACTTGTGAAGCCTGTCAGGTGTTCAACTGTCCGTGTATATATGGTACGCTCCACTCTCAAACGCCCCTAGACGCATCCAAACATGAGCTGACGGCCCGCTACAGACGCTGTTCCCAAAAAACGAGGACCAAAGACAGACGTCCTCGAGGCCCTTCTGAAGCGTGTTGACGGCCTGGAAAAGCGCCTGGTTTCCGAAGGAAAGAGCGATGACCCAACCGAAACCGACCCCGCCTCCCAGGACAACAACACCGCCGTCGACACCAAACCAAAAGATCTCGCATCGTCGCAATCCCCACACGAACCATCGCCCCGCCGCTCGAGTGCCACCAACCATGCGAATCAGTTGATGTCGCCCATTGAGCCAAGGTACTTACTCACAGCATACCATCTTGGCCCGGCGCATTGCTAATAGTGTCTAGTATACAATCGCCTACCCTAGCTCCCGACCTGCTTCTAGACACCTATTTCGCCAGAATTCATGGAAAGCCCTACTATATCCTGGACGAGTCGACCACGAGACAGCGACTACAGGCCAATCAGCTTCCCGGTCACTTAGCCTATGCTATTTACGCCGTGAGTGCTAGGTACGATTCGCCCACCCCTGAGTATTCCTGAACACAATTAATATATGTACCCCAGATATGCACCCCACTTCGGAGGATACAGCTCTGCAGTGCGCATCGGACAAGAGTATGCCCGTCGTGCTCGGCTGGAACTTGAGATAGATGAGCCCTCTATCGAAACCTTGCAGACACTGATGCTGCTTTCGCAAGCAAGCTTTCAGTTAGGCAAGGGCAAGAAGACGTTTATGTTGCTGAGTACGAACTCGTCGCTATCGCAAGCTAGTACAGGACTGACTTCGTTCTCAAGATTCCGCTATCAGCATGGCGTTTGCGCTCGACCTACATCGCGAACTACCAACCGGCATGAAAGTCACACCTGCCGAACGTGAAGGGCGACGCCGACTATTCTGGTCGTGTTACCTCATGGACCGTTTCGCTGCAACCGGCTCCAAGCGACCTTCGTTAATTGCGGATGAATCAATTGTGCTACGATTGCCGAGCTGGCAGCTGCACCCCGGCGCGATGCTGATAGACGGTGACTACTTTCCAAACGGATGCAATTTGCAGTTCATGGGCGGCACTGGAAAAGGCGGACAAGGAAGTATGGGTATGCTGATTGGCATAGCACGCATCCTGGGTATAACAAATCGCTACCTTGCAGCCGGTGGTGTCAAGGGTGATTCACACTTTCCCTGGCACTCATTATCCAACCTATCCAAAATCCGCCAAGAACTCGACATATGGGCATCGGAGACACAAGATACCTTTACCTCCATCGAGGCTCTCTTTGGTCAACCCGACAGTACCATACTTGTTCTCAGCAAGTTGATTTACCACCTCATACATTGCCTCATCTATCGGCCTTTTCTCCCTGTAGACTTGGCCGAGCTTTCTGGGACGTCGCAACACCAACCCTGGCAGATCGAAGCGACCAACCTATGCTTCCTTCATGCAAATGCCATTGCCGAACTGGTTGAAATAGGCAGGGCTTCTTCTATCATAGATTGGCCGGCCTTCGTTGGTTATTGTATATGCACAGCGGGCACGATACATGTGCATGGAGCACACTACCCAGGAAGAGAAGGAGAGGTTTTCTCAGTCAGTGCAGAATTTCTGTCTCGTGAGATGCAGCAACTGTCCGAGCTTCGCTTCATCTGGGCTGGAGCTCAGCATCAGCGAGACACACTGCAAACTATTTACGGATGTCACACAGAGCTTGTCCAATCATTGGCAAGCAATCCTATGCGCTATGCGCCGGTTTTTCAACTCGAAGACTTCTTCGACAGGTACCCTGGCCAGATCTTCGATGGAGCGCATGTTACGTTTTTGGATATAGCGGTCGAATCCATTCACGAAGGGTAAGCGGACGGGTCTCAGCGTCCACATACTGTGCTAACAATTCGATAGCCTTGCAACCTTCAACATCGAACAACGCAATAACATGTACATGACTAGCGGCGTCATTGGGAACGCTCAAGGCTACCAAAAGCATTCCGCGCCCTCACAACAACCACAATACTCTAACGGTCACCCAAACAAGAGACGAAGAGCCACAACTTCATCTTCCAAACCTGCAGCCCATTCTCAGGCCATTCCCCCAACACCTACATCAGCCACTCATCCGCCTACTGTACATACTCACAGACCTTCCGATGCCGGTACTTCGGAATCAAACCCAAGCCCGGGAGATACTAGAGCGCATCCTAATGAATCCAGTGTGCCACCCTATACTCCACCGTTACCGAGCAATTCTTTGAATCCACCGAGTGCTAACGGTGGTGGACTTGCTCTTCCTTTTTCGCCAAACTTTTCGTTTTCACCACTGCCGCAGTTTGCGAGTCTGGCGCCATCACCAGTTCCGCGGACAGCGAATCTCAACCAAAACCAGGATAACAGCCATCCGATCCATTTCGACCCTATGCTGAGTATGCCGACGCCATACGACCAGCAGCCGACCCCCGGTGCTGGAAGCACATCAGGCGCGTCAGTGCATACAGATCCTGACAGCAAGGATCCTTTCCTCAGCTTGCTCGAGCAACTTGCCGAAAACGAAGTCAGCAGGGGCGGTCCGAGCGAGCTAGACTTCTTCTTGAGTGGACAGAGTACCTGAAATTGCTCATCTTTCTCGCCGAGTTCGAGACGCAGCAGTATGCACTCCCGCAATATCATAACGGAGCACCGGAACGAACGTGCCACGATCATCACATGGATTTAAATTTGGACTTGTCTTCATTTCACAGTACATTTTGTAATAGCTTTGAGAGCTATCATTTAGGGCCCATCATTGACCGGCTTGGTCCGGTCCAGGGGTTTCTCAACCAAAACCAGTGCGGCGTAAAACAGGAGGACTTGGAGCACAAAGAGGCTTGCTTCACAGCCTCGTGTCTACGGTGAACGAATGTCACGGCCGCTATATGTAAACTTGTATAATATTATTGACCGCAAATGAGCCAGCGCTCTCAAGACACCAGCCGGCAGTAGCAATTGCCGTCAGCTCCACACTATTCAGACAATCGTCAAACAAGTTCCACCGCTCTACAGACAAGGTACCGCTGCTCTGCTTAGACGCCCACACCAAAGCTCTAGGGTCGGCTCCGATGTGGAGGCCCGTATCGAATGCGCTTTGTGTCATGGCGGGGAGCGGCCTCGGTGCCTTTATCAGAAGCTCAGCCGCTAGGGTGCGGAAGCACACCACTTCGAGTCAATGTGCATAGCGACGGCTTGATGTTCGCGTTGACGCTAAATAGACCCCGGTTCGATGCGCATTAGCGGCATATCTCGCATACGAATAACCCGGGGTTCGGCGGTATCATGGGGGAGACCCCGGGAACTCCAGACGCTGGTACATCAGGGACCTGCCTTGCTTGGGTGAGATGGACATGAATAGTATGAGATTCAAACACACCTCCTTTCTAATTGTCTAGAACATTGATCAACACGGAGCGGTCAGTCCGTAGCATGATTCTGGACACTCGGCGCAGGCACGAGGTGTCAGTGCGATGCAGGTCATCACTGTATTGGCGCCCCCTCCGCCGCACTACAGCACAGCAACGATAGAGTCTCCACACCGTGGCTTGCAACGGTGTGTGCGCAAGTGTGGAGAGACACAGTGAGCGAATCCGGGGAGCATTCAATTTTCCTTGACGTTAACGCGGAGAACGCGCCTCCGTTGCCCTAAATCGCGTGCTAAAAAAGAAATAACGTTTAGGTGTGGTTCATCGTCGTCACCAACAGCGATCTTCTGGAAGCCATAAACGCCAGTCGGCATGGGTATGAAGAAGGGCGTTCACGCCACACAAGGGAGCAGCCAGGGACCAGGTTTTCGGCTGAACTCTAAGTGGTGGGATGGAGATTCTCCGTTTCACAGCATATCGACATCTACTGCAGGGTCCATTAACGAACAACAATAATGATTATGTTGTAACATCAGCAAAACTCGTTCTCGATCACAAGACGAAATTCATTTTGTGCTTAGAAGGGTGTGCAGGGCATGTTAGTAGCTCAGGTTGCGATAGGTTACATATGTGGGTCCAGCTGGTGCCGGTGGTAATGCACGTTGAAGACTGCATAGCATATTAGACGATAGACTGGCAGCCACCCCGCGAAATACCCCAAGCGAACGCGGGGAGGACCCGTTGGTTCTTTCCTGTCAATGCAGGGCAGGCAGGGCAGGCAGGGCAGGCAGGGCGGCGTGGGCGGTAAATATGATGGGAAATGAGCGTGTGATGAGAATTGGCAGACTTGCATGATGAAAGGCAGCCAATCAAGCAATAAGGTGGCCAGTGGCATGCTCCTTTACTTTGTCCATTCTATCGCCATTTCCACAAAGCAGATCACGGTCATGAAGTAATGATGTTGAAATACACGCAGCATATTCAACACCCAGTTCCCAGGAACGGCGCATACTAGAGCGCGAGAACCTGACCTATATCACACCTTGTTATCATGCTCATCCCTCACCACGAGGGATAACGCAAACGATATGATGATCGACTATGATCATCCCTTCTTCCCATTTCTCGGTAAGCGATACGACAACACGTAGTCACAGTCAGTCCATTGCTTTTTACTCGTTTTAACTTATTCTGACACACCCACACATACTCAAAGTCCGGGGTACATGCACATGTAGACACACAGGTACACGTAAAAAGCATCGAAGGTATATGAATCGGAATCTCACATGTACCACGTACACGCAATACCAAGAGCGACCTCGGGAGAGACGAGACCCTAAACCAAACTCAATCATACCCTGCAATGCCCTGCATGTACATTGCAACAGGCATCGGTCAAATAAGCCGTCGCAAAGCCACCGGCTACAGCAACCAAGAAGACGCGCAATAGAGCCCTTTTGCTCTGTTTTTCTAGCTAAAACCCCAAAACTAACAGATGTCGTATCACATATGCATTAGTTTGATAATGACGGTTAGACCCTTCCCATGCTAGTAGTGCAGGTACGTACCGATATCTTGTGCCTTGAGTATGGGTATTGTTCGGAATGGTGAGGGAATAAGCTCTACTCCAAGACCTTGGAGCTGCAGGGTTACTGTCGGAAGGGTCATTGAGCCCCGAGGGATGGGAGTGAAATCGACTGGATGTATCGCAATGTTTGAGAGAACATGTTGCGCTGCAATTGTGTGGCAAAGTGGTTGAGCATAAGCTTTGCACATGAAGAAGATGTTTGGAAGCATACGTATCAGTATGGGTATGCACAGCCATGAACAACGATTACTACCATTTCTCTGATCTTTGCCAATATAGTCTATCTCTCCTAATCTATACACTGTCACAAGTGGGACAAGTGCACGAGATGCCAGTTGGTCTAAGTCATGGTGACGAGTTCCTCGGCCGACACGGGGTGGATAGCCTGTGAAAGGAAGCACATGTTAGCATCCGTGTCATCAAACGCCTAACGCAGAATGCCGTTCCTTTCCCCCGCAAACGTGGCAGCTGCTGCAGTCGATAACCGAAGCACTGCCGCATATGCATCCACGGACGCACGACAAAACGGGATAGGAAGATTGGGGGAGTACTTACCACACAGCTGTCGAAGTCCTTCTTGGTGGCACCCATCTTGATTGCCACACCGAATCCTTGCAGAATCTCGCTGCTTCCTTGGCCTAGGATGTGCAGACCGACGACCTTTTCATTCTCACCTGCGCAGATGATCTTGTATGCTGTCGGCTGCTTCTCTTCAGGGTCCATCATAGCGAAGTACATGGCCTTGAACTCAGTCTTATAGATCTTGATCTTGTCGCCGTATTTTTCGCGGGCCTCAGGCTCAGTCAGACCGATAGATCCGATCTCTGGGTGGGCGAAAACAACGGAGGGGATGTTCTCATATTCGAGGTGAGCTTTGGGTTGGTTGTTGAATAGACGATCTGAGAGGCGTCGGCCAGCAGCGATGGCAACTGGGGTAAGTTCGAAGCCACGGTCACAGACGTCACCGATAGCGTAGATGTTGGGGATGGAAGTGTTTTGGTACTCATCGGTCACGATATGGTTTTTATCGTTGAGCTTGATGCCAAAGTCCTTGATCTTGAGATCCTCGATTTCGGGGTCGCGGCCAGTCGCGAACAGCACCTCTTCGACCTCGACGGTTGATTCATTCTTTGTCTCGTTGTTCTGGTAGGTCACACGCTTCATGCCGTTGCCGATATCCTCTACCTTGGTAATCTGGGTACCCTTGTATAGGTTGATGCCTTGACGTTCGTACTCCTGGGTTACAGTGTCTTGAATCATGGGATCAAACGTTCGGAGGAGCTTGTCGCCGCGGATGAAGAAGTGTGTTTTCGAGCCGAGTGCGTGAAGCATGCCGGTCATCTCGACACCAATGTATCCTGCGCCGCTAGTTGCGATGCTCTTGGGTTGCTTCTCGAGGTCGAAGAATCCATCGCTACTAATGCAGAGTTCCTTTCCAGGAATGTCGGGTAGCTTCGGTCTTCCACCGGTTGCGATGAGTATGTGCTTTGCTTTGATGCGCTGCGAGCCTCCGTCATGGAGCGCAACCTCAACCTCGTCCTTAGCGACGAACTTGGCCCGACCTCTCAAATGCTCAATCTCATCCTTGTTCAAGTTGTTCTCGTAGATGCCATTCAGTCGCTTGACGTAGTCGTCGCGCTTCTTCTTGAAGTAGGGCCAGTCAAAGTCGGGGACCCCACCAACCTTGAAGCCGTATGCCTTTGCGTCTTTGAAGGTCTCGGCAATCGCAGCCGCGTTCCAGGTGACTTTCTTCGGCACGCAGCCGACGTTCACACAAGTACCGCCGTATCTTGACGATTCGATCGCGATGACTTTTGCACCGTGTTTGGCAGCTCGTCGGCCGGAGGCAATACCTCCACTACCAATTCCGATTACTAAGTAATCGCATTCCTTGGTCTGCGACGACATCCTGATGCCTGATGTAGAGAAATGAGATGCGAGGTTTGACAAACGTGCGGATGCCACTGCGGTTTGTGAAAGGCGGAAGTGCGGTCGGAGCAGGGAGGTTTGTCCTGGAGATGGAGGGGTAATGGTACGAAGACTCGTTGATAGAGCTCGCAGTCTAAAGGTCGCTGTTCTTTGCATTAAAGATGCAGCGGGACAACGGCAGATACTTATAGAATACGTCAGAGCACCTAGCTTCCAAATCTACTACTGCAGTCAGAGACTGGATTGGACGATTTGGTAATCCAATGGTGCAGGTGCAGTATGCAGTAAGGCTGCTTGCTGTACAAGCCAGATGTTCCAGAATAGAAGCGATGGAAGGTCAAACAGGGGCCTGCAATTGTCACGCAATGCCTTCTAGATGGCCGATGTATGCCGCTTGGTAATATGGGAAATAAGATTTTGCGATTAGGGAAGCAGCCGGCGATGACGCGACCTCGGTTTGCGGACATGTCGGAGGTGCTTTCGCGCTAACCGCTTGTGATAGCTACTTGGTCGATTACCTCATGGCTTCTAGACCTCCCCCCGGGCGCCCACCTGCGACACACGACTCGACTAGGCAAGCAACTGTATGTCAGTCAAGTGAATTGAGCCTGCCTTGACAAAAGCTGGTTGGGAAACATGCCAGCACATGATAGCAGTTCAAACTTTCCCGGATCCTGAATCCTGAAGCAAACACGGCAATCACCGAAGATATCACACCATCCCCACCACCGACATTGACACTCCTAACTTTAGCTACTTTCATCATGGGCGGCAGACTTTCTATGCCCAAGGCTGCCGATGGCATGAGCGAGACGTCCAAGCCAACTTCGGCAAATGCAGCAGCGCGCCTTACGAGGGGTCGTGGTATTATCAATGGCCGGGTACGAAATGTGTTTCCGAGCTTGTCAGTGTTGACATCAGCTAATGATTCCCAGACCATAATGGCACCCCTTGCAGCCCTCACTATGGCTGGTCTTCTCTTCGTATACGCCCGAACCTCGATACGAGCAGCGAAATTGAACGCCAAAAGACACCGAGAAGCAGATGGCGGGCAGATTAGCTGGCACAAGGAGAGTATGAGGCGTCACGGTCAGATAGAGAGGCTAGACGATGATAAAGGAACCTTCAGCGAAGCCCTCATGGGAGACATTCGCAAGAAGAAACAGCGAAAGGTCGACGAGAACCAAAAGGTGCCAGTTGAAAGGTCCGACAACGATGCCGAACTGAGGAAGATTATGGGAAAGAAAGACTGAGATCTGAAAGTGTGGCAAGGCTGTAGGTGACGGCAATGCCAAAGCAGTTCGCTGTATGATTGAAGGAAGGTACAAAAGTTACTCAGCAAGAGATAATTTTATCATGCGAAATTCACAAATCTATGAACAAGGCCGCTTCCTCGGAGCCGTGCCTAGTATGTGGACTGGATCGGAAGATTGTTAACACAAAGACGATGCTTGTTTGGATCTACTATGGTTGTGAAGCTGGAAAAGCATGTACCATGGTCCGCGGCCGGTAGCCTCGTGTCACACGCACTCTGTGCCAGCTTGAACTCGACTGTAGTTTGTTCGACCTCGGACAGTGAAGGCGGAGCTGTAGCGACAGAGAAGGCCATGGTAACACAGCATGTCGTCGTATACATGATGCATGACGGAACAGGTCTGGTCAAGTGCCGTAGCTGCCATATAGATGCTCTGTGATTTGCCGGAGCAATAGACATGGATGGTGTTAAGCTTCACATGTGAGCAAACCCCGCATCCAGCTGTGGTAGCTTCCCAGGGTGCGCCATACCACGAGCTGTGGGCGAGTAGCGGGAAGCACGATTCGAGAGCAAAGTCATGTGTTGGTATGTGAAGACGCTGATCGATTCGCATGTGTTGGATGAGGGATATTGAGGCACGTTGAGCCAGATTCAAGTGCAGCTCGTTGCGTCGATCGCCCCCCTGCAGCCAATGGCTTCATCCTTCCGTGGCCGTTAGACTGTTTCGGGGATGCGAGTTGCACAAAGCGTGAGCTTAACCCCACCATTCCACCACGACGCTCCGCATCCATACACATTCGCCAACATCAGCCATTGTCGCCCGAGCTGCTCTCGACCACAAACCTCGACGCTTGACGCCAATCGCGCACACCCGTTGCATCCGTCGAGCCGGACATCGCCGCGGCCTTCATGGAGCTTGCCCGGCTGCTGGCCCGATCGCGATTGCCGTAGGAAGACTGCAGCGTCTTCCACAGCTAGCGATAGCCAGTATGCCTAAGCAGGAGGAGGGGAGGCCAAATGTACAACAGGACATTCCAAATAGACCCAGAAATCTGACCGAGGTTTCAAGAGCCGTCCTGCGTAGTGAGCAGGCAAAGCGATGGACCAAGAAGTACCGCACCGAGGTCGCTGCAAGCTCCAGCAGTCTGCTATCTACATTTGCCGCAGTACGTGGGCCTGTATACAGTCCAAGATTACCGACCTCGTGATTGCTGATAGCTTCCAGTATCCTCTGGACTCAGTCAAGACCCGACTACAAGCGTACGCCAGACACCCAACATCGCCTACACCACGGCTAACATCGCATAGCTACAAGTTCAACTCCTTTGCCGACTGCGTTCGCCACACCTACAAGACTGAGGGCTTCCACGGCTTCTACCGTGGTAAGCTTCGCCCTTCACAGCTGCGCATCCATCACATGCTAATGTACGCGTCATAGGTGTCTGGTCTCCTCTCGCAAGCATAACCCTCGTCCGTACCGTGTCATTCTCCATCTACCAACGATCCAAGTACGCGCTCGATAATTGGATTTACCAGACCACCGGAACTTCACCGCTCGTTGTTGCGAACACCCGAGATGCATGGCCCACGTTTTCGACCATTGCATGCTTTGGCCTGGCAGGCGTCAATGCCGGCGCTGCTATCACAGTCATCGCATGTACGAGATGGCTGTTGCTTTTCACATGGGTACCTGGCTAATCTCGTCCAGGTCCTTTCGAACTGACGAAACTGAGCGCTCAAATCTCCGTACTAATGGCTGAGCGCAACGACGGCGGCGGCAAGAACGAAGCGGTACGCAAGAGCTACCAGAATTTGGGAACCTGGAAGACGGCGCAAAATCTGGTTAAACATCGGGGTTGGACAGGGCTATACTCTGGATTCCACTTGCATCTACGTAAGTGAGCCGCAACCATACAGAAGCCATGCAAGTGCTGATGAAATATAGTTCGAGATTCCATCGGCACCGGCATCTACTTTGTAACATACGAAAGTGTGAAACAGGTCTTGGCGAATGCGCGCGGCACCTCACCAACACATCCACTGGCTGTAGTTGTAGCTGGCGGACTCTGTGGACTCGTCAGCTGGGCATGCGTATGATTTTGAATCCCACCGGTCATTCTCGACGTACTGACAACCTTGGTAGATTTTTCCAATAGATACAGCGAAGAGTATCTACCAGCGAAACTGTCTCGTGGGAGGAAAGGACAAGGCAACGCGCCCGAAGATCCATTTCTTTAGTCGTCGGATGTATCGAGGTGAGCATACCTTTCCACACTCTCTGGGATTCAATACTAACTTAACTCAGGCCTTGGTGTTTCCATGTCTCGCTCCTGCATAGTCAACGCGATTTTCTTTACTGCATTCGAGTTCACCAAGAAGCGCATCAACGGCATGTCTTACGACGAGGAGCTTCTTCGCGCGAATGACTTGTGACCGAGTCGACATTCACGTACTTTGTATCTCTGTATCTGCATAGGGGCATGGAGTAGGCGCATATTTTGCTTATATTGGAGCGGATATGTAAACTATCCTGGATCCGAGTATGTCACAATGAGCACAGCAATCATCATGGCACGCACGTGCAGCATCCGGTCTTGATATCAGTCTCTATCTTCATCGCCGACTTACCGTATAGGCGTGACATCCAATGCTCTCTAAAGTGGAGATGCCTTCCCCTGTCTCTTGCCCCGAATAGTGTTTAGGGTGCTCCGAAAAAGCTTGCCCTTTTTTATTACTGAACACCTTAGATCCCATCGCCGATTGACATCATAGCAATATTCTTGCTAGTGTCTCCGAAATCAACATTACCGAAGCAAGTGAATCCAAATGTGCACCTTGGGTCTTTGTAGGCGCAATAGAGGTGACAAATTGACAATGGTGCGGGCTCCAATAAGAGGAAGAGAGCGGGCGATGATGGAAAGACTTGAAGTACATAGCTTCTAAAACACCTGGGCAAGCCCAGGGCTCAGAGTGTAGATGGGTGAGCAAGCAGAAAGACAAACACAGCGACCCTACTTGTAAATAGCTTCTTTTGGTTTCGCCATAAGACACGAAAGCTGTTCGGTTGATTTGTTGCAGATACAAGTATCGCAGCTTCTATCTTTGTCTTTAGATATCTTTATCGTGCCATGTACCACGACAATACACTATCTTCTCTGCTCAACACAGGAAGCAAGAGCTAGCAGAACATTCATGCCACTATCTATCCAGCCTCGCCTCTTCTCTCACATCTAGCTCGAGAACGAATAACCACTAGCCTCCGACTTTAACTAGGTCTCTCATTCCCGTACCTTCAACGATCACTATCTCGCCCTACTGCCAGTGGAATCAATATGACCAGCCAAGTATACTCCGAGACGTGCACTGGAGCAGAGCTATAGGTCTCTATACTAAGCTGCTGTGCTATTGCTGATCAGCTAAGCCATACCCTACGCAGGAGACTTTTGATATCAGTCTCAAACACTAAGGAAACTAGGGCTTTCACTGCCCTCTGTCTCTTGCTCACCATGCATGCCCTCGATTTCGCTCATATTTCTCGGAACAAGAGTGTTCGTGCTGTTCAACTAGGCGACATATCCATTGTTAATATGCAAGTCTTCACGAGTTGGCTTCAGATGAAGTACTCCTAGCACCCGGACACTAGCGTCCATCATTGGTCCGAATCTTCCAATGATCCCCAGTTTGTCGACCGAGAAGAGACGAGCCTGTGCGCTAAAGGAGTGAAAACTTCAACATTCCTCGTCTTCGTTAAGACGCCACTCATCGGGTGCTCTCGTGCCACAATAGATAGTGCAAAGACATGTGCACTGACACCTTTTTCGTCCATGTCTAGCGTTAGAAGAGCGTACAAGCACACTAGAGAAAGCAATATGCCGCGAAAAGTACTCCTCGATAGGTGGTGCAAGTTCGAAGACATACATAAGGCGCAGGATCGAACGCTACTGAATGTACTATCTTCAAGTCTTTCTGGTGGGTGCTTAGATCCAGCATGAAACGCAGGGTGGTGATGGGTACGGCAACATCGAAGTCTGGGATGGGCATGAGGAACAAGGTTGCATCACTCGAGTTTCTGAGGCAGATAGCGACGGTTACAAACAATTGAAAAGGTGAGTCATGGTAAAGGCTAGCGGACATAAAGAACTAGAAGGACGGCGATGTGTACACGCTAGTGCGGTGCTGGGCCTTGCACCATAGGACATTGAGGACAGTAAGCAAAGTTGTTTAGGGTAACCCTAGGCTTACATCTCGGAGTCGTAAAACGTTAGTGGGTGATCTGGACGACAGAATCGTGTCGACGTATCACATGCACCATATTTCTGGTCCAAGGCCATGCACCAATGGATCACCGTTCTTGAAATGTTGTCGCAGCCGAAGTAATTCTGTTCTGCGACATCACATCATGTGTCCGTTCTTTGCACTTTTCGAAGTATTCATTGACCTGCCGACCTAACATATCTCATGACGCCGTCTTTGTTCTTCCGGGAGGGCCCGTATGCAAGTCGTGTCACCGAATAGTCGTGACTGTCCCACCCCAGCAATGGGAATATGCCCGCTGATGAATCCGTTTTGCAACCCCGAGAAAGGCAAATGTCGAAGAAAGGAAGGGAAACGAGACGCTTAGTCGAAGAGACCGAAGCCCATGTCCTCGTCCGACTCCTCCTTCTCTGTTGTGTGTTAGTCTCTGTTCCTTGTTGCACAAAAAGCGTGTGGTAAACATACCCTCCTCCTTCTTCTCCTCAGCAGCTGGTGCGGCATCAGCAGCACCGCCAGCGGCAGGAGCAGCGCCTCCGGCAGCGGGGGCAGCACCGCCGCCTGAGCCGACGTTCAGTAGCAGGTCCTTGACATCCTTGCCCTCAAGAGCCTATTCACATATCAATTTCGTGTTCGGAATTCTAGCGTGTTCGTGTATGCGCACCTTGGCGAACAGGGTCGTCCAGATGGGCTCGACCTCCTCGATCTTTGCGGCCTTGATGAGGGATTGAAGCTTGTCGGCCTGTTCAAATTAGCCAATGTGTCCGCGATTGCGAATGGCACCTCGGGAGTCGTACAGTGATGTCGACACCGTCATCAGCGAGGATGAGAGCGGCGTAAGAGGTGGCGAGCTCGGAGGTAGACATTGCGACGGTTGTGATCGTGATACTGTCGGGAGTCGAGATGTTGAGAGTTTCGGCGCTGGTGAATTGAATTGATGGTGTGGAAGGCGCTAACCGTGGCTTTCGCTTAGCGATGTCTAGCTGGTTTGGGAGCTAGCGCATTCTCGCGGTTGCCCCTCGGTGACGTCCGAGCACTTTCCCCGCTATCAAGCTGCGTCTTGGCTTCCCGACCGGCCACTTCCAAGTTTCGCATATCGCAGAGTTGCAGCTTTCACCACCGTTCGGATTAGCCTCAACCCCACCAAAAGATCTCCCCATCTGTTGCCGATCCGCGTCTGCAGCACACGATGACCGACTCCCCACTCCCGCGGATCCCGCTGGATCCGAAAGAGCAGCCCATCCTCGACAAGCTGCAGTCTATACGGACGGAGCTTGAACTATTGAAGCGTGATCGGTCAACTTATGTCAAGAGCCAAGATGTCTTGAAATTGTACGACCAAGTCATCGAGCAGGTTATGATCCTCAACGAGATACGCGAAACCAAACGTCTGGAGCAGAACAAAGGTATGTCACGTTGCCACTTGCCCGATGGAGGTTGCTGTTACTGATATGGTCACATAGTTGATTACATGCTTGACGACTGCTTTCAGCTCATTTCACTTGCCTATTTGACCGTCGGAAAGAACCACGAGCCACCAGCAGTGTTAGTTTTCAATCATGTCATGTATTACTACGATCCAGCTGACACTGTTGTTAAGATACTCCTACATCTCAACGATCAAGGTATTTATGTATGTCGGAGCTTATTATGTACGTTCCTGACATCAAACAGCGCTTACTAGATCACCTCAAAGAAGCAACCTTCTATTCACAAAAGGACCTGGAAGCACTCGACAAGAACCTACAAGATTGCCGACGATATGTTGAGAGAGGTCGAGAAGAGTACAGCCCTCATTTACTTACCCTCCTTGACGCCCGCATCAAGGTTTGCGAGGAGACGCTAGCAGAACTGAAGCTCAACTTGTCTGAGCTCACACCCGAGCTGACACCGAAATGGGAGAAGCTGGTCTCAATACTAAGATCACTTTGCGGCTGCAACGCAAGGTCCAAAGTCAGTGAATTCATGGCGATTCCATAACCCATGCTAACTAGGAATCTAGTTCCCACATGATGAAGTTGAGGAGTACTCAGAGGAGCTTAACAAACTTGACGAGGAATTAAAAGAGTACGGCATTCGTGCATATGAGACAGAAGGAACTACTGAAGAGAAGCTGGCCGAAATGGTCGACAAAATGCAACTCGCCACCGAACACCCTGAGCCGGCGCCAGACGCCAAGACACTCATTGGCACCCTGCTACGACGCAATCTGCTATGGGTTACGTTGATCAAGCAAAAGTTGGTACCATTCATGATCCCCACGAATCCAGCTAACGTACGGACAGGCAAGGACGTATTGCGCCCGCTTTCAAGGATACCTATGACAAACTTCTTTCAATACGAAACAAGCTCGAAAAGCTTACCCTAACTCAGGCATGGTCTCTTCGTGAGACGGATCTTTGGGACTTTCAGCGACAGCTTGATCGTATAGACGAAGCCCGAGTTGACGGTAACTTTGTCGATGCGCTTGGACGGCCATCGGAGATTTACGAGCAGAGAGTATGCTTCTGTAGATCCAAATGTGAGGACCCACTAACAAGTTACAGACATTGTTGTACCTTCTCCGGAAGAGCTACGCTCTCATTTACCAACTGCTCTTGACATCCGAGCCTGTATCTGAGGCTCTACTGCCGATTTACAACCAACTAACTACACTCCGAAAATGCCTGCTTGAAGTCAAGAAGTTGGGAGGTGTATCTTCACCAAGGGAGCTGTACCCCTACAGTATGAAGGTTCGTGCACCACGTCATCGAAACACTGTCACGCCTGCTAACTCAAATATAGTTAAATTCCATTGACAACATGCGAGTAGACGGCAAGTTCATGGTGGGCGACGAGATACCTGATGGCCAAGGTCGAGTGACGCAACTTCTGGAGGAATGCTTCGAGCTCGCATACGACCTGAGGAACGACGCCGAAGACAACAACAGCTCTGCTGAGGTTACACCGTCGACAGAAAAGCCTGAGCCTCTCAGCACATGATATGTCCTCATCCTTCCATCGGCACTGTACATGTTGGCGTAGATGATTAACCCCGCACTCAGTACCCGCATCTCCCCCAAATTTCTGTCTCATTCCGGTAGGCGTCTTGTATTGCAGTAAACGATTCTGCGACCTCTGTACTTTCTGTACTTCCAAAGATTACTTAATAAGGCTCAATCATTCGAAGCTGTTCAATTTCGTCTTCCGGTGGCGTTGGAGGTGTAGCATCTGCGTCTTTGAAGGTCAGATGACTTCCGTATGATATGCCTGCATTTGTTAGCGCAACCGTCTATCAATTTCAGCTCTTTCACTTACAAAGCTCTTCTCCTGCGGGAATATCTCTCAGTGCTCGGTACGTAATAATTTGGCGTTGAGTATCACGCATCCATCCCACGTTTTGTTCTTGGGTAGAGTGGTTGAACATGCTTCCCAATCCGAATATGACGGCCTGGGCGACTTTGCTATTGCCATTGTTGTCTACAATTGGCCAATTGCTGGGATGAGTTAGGTTTCTCATACTTGCAACATCTCTAATCCCATTTCCAATAGATGCATCGATTAGTCATGTCGATGCTGTTAAGACGCGACTAGTGCAACTGTCTGTAGTAATGAGTAGAAAGGCTGGGGGAAACTGAGTGTATGTATGTCTGTGAGAAAAGACACTGCCTGCTGTGGGAGATTACATACTAGGTATAATGATAAAGCGAGGTGTTTTCTATGTGCTTTTTGTTTTCTTCTATTCCTAAAATCAATACTGGGCATATGTCTAGGATCGTCCGCGCTGGTATGTCTCTGGTAGCGAACACACCACGCCCTGTATACAACGTCAGTTGTTTACAACGAACGCGATGTCTGAGAGAACGGACCTTTTGGTGTATCAACCTTGATAGCGATGTCTGGACATCGTTGGAGCGGGATATCGTCTGATGATGCCTTGACACCCATAATAATTAGAAAAATCCTGGTACGTTGCAAAGTGATGGAATTGGATTCAAGTGTACAAACAAGTAAACATCTCAACACAGTTCGATTCCTACATCACTTTTGGTAATCGAATCACAAAATTTTGTCAACGCGCTAATTCCGCGGTCCGAAGGCTTGGACCCAGGTGCGGTTTACGCCCCACTCAAGCTTCCGCTCACGCTGGCCGCTTTCGTCACAAGTCCTTGCGACACGACGGTTGTCGATATGGCTCAGCAACGAGGGCAGGCGATGGGAGACACTCTCAAGACTGCGCATTCTGTCAGTCTGAAGGTTCTGCGGTATGTTGTCGATTTTCCAGCACAGCCTGGGCACACCGGCCCATGACGAAACCGATGCTTGCATCATCTTACATGGAGGTTGATAGCGGCTCGTCTACCTCATCGTATACTACGACTGCCGGTCAAATACACAGCTGGCAAACTAACGATGTTAATAGATTGTCTCGTCCATCCCTTGCGGTGCAGCACCCTCTCCCGAACTCTAGAGATCTAGGCATATCTCCCAAAGCCTCACTCGCCTATCCCACGCCGGATGACGCAAACGATCAATTTGTCTTGAGTCCTGTGCTAAATCTCCCTGAAGCATTCGGGAGCGCCTATGTTGGCGAGACCTTCTCCTGTACACTATGCGCGAACAACGAGCTCGATCCAGCCGACAACACAAAAGCGATTAGTGGTGTGCGGATACAGGGTGATATGCAGACGCCCTCGAACCCTACAGGCTCACCATTGGACCTGTCTGGCTTGCAAGGAGAGGTGGAAAACGCTTCTCCAGGACCAGCCGAATCACTACAACGTATCCTAAGATTTGAACTTAAGGAAGAGGGCAATCATGTCCTGGCAGTCACTGTCACATATACGGAGACGGCCCTAGGAGAAGGGAGGGCAGCGTCAGGAAGAGTTCGGACGTTCCGCAAACTGTATCAGTTCGTGGCCCAACAGTTACTGAGCGTTCGCACAAAAGCCGGAGAGATGGGCCCAAAGAACGGATGTTCACGATACCTCCTAGAAGCACAATTGGAGAACATGGGAGAAGCTGCTGTGTGTCTAGAGGTACGTCAGCGATTTCAACATATCACGATTCATGTTCCGGTACTATTCATTTATTCCAAACAACGAGTCAGGCCGTGTGGCTTTGACTTGAGGATTTCGGCTCCATCACTAGCTCGATCGCAGAGTCCGATCCGGCAGTGGTGTAGATCCGGCGCTATTTCGCTGCTTCAGATAGCCTACCACAACAACCATAGCCCTAGTAGGCATCAAACCACCACTGACTCCCAATAGGCAGTCAGTGTAAACCCGAAACCACCTCTCAGATCGACACCACTTAATTGGGATATGCAACCTTCAGGTCCCAGTGCGCCGATACTGAGCCCACGGGACGTGGTGCAGGTAGCTTTTCTTCTTGATCACCAGCCTAGCGATAACGACGAAGACATGACAGACTCCATTACGGAAGACAACAAGAGAGTGTTAGGCCAGCTTGCTATCCAATGGCGAAGTGCATTGGGCGACAGAGGCTCTCTCAGTACTGGATGGCTTACGGCTCGACGCTGAGGGAGTCTACAATAAAGTTTGCATGGCCCTGTCTAACGTCGCTAGGGATTGTATATCTCCGACCGAAGGTTCTGGCGCCGGTACCTGCAGTTCCAAGCGCTTGGTCTGGCAGTATCGAACTAGCCTTGCACTTGCTGAAGCCACCTGGACATTCGGAACCTGCTCCGTGCGTGATGTCAACATGAGTCGAGTGGTCCAAACAACATCGCCGAACAGTGAAAAGTAAACTTTGGACTATATTTATATGCGTACCACAGCATGTTTGTCTGCCACCGGCTATATACATGTCCGTAACAGAGGTGTGGGGATTTGCGAAGAATCTGTTGGTAATTTGTAATAACGATCCACCTCCAGAGTGATGTTACACAGTACATGGGTATTTCGAATTAGACAGCCGGAATGCGGAGGAGGATCTCTTGGACGATCGCCAGGCGAAGCGTACGGAAAAGCAAGGGCAGCGTCGATGATCAAGCCATCGATTTCGTCAGAACCACGGAAACAATTCTCCTAAGAAAGCAATTATAGACTTGCAGCATTGACCTCCAATGCAACAAGCAGATGGAGCGATAAAGCGATCATCTCTGATGAAGTCCGACAAGGCCGATGGGGAATCAACATGAGAATTTGGTGAAGCACGGCAGAGAGAGCAGGGTACCCCAGACGCTGTCACTAATCCTGGTACGACGAGTCGACAGACACGGGAACTGGACATGACAATCTCACGAACTGCTCGAGGGTCGGGCGATCGCAGAGGTGTCATCTTATCTCGGTCAAATGTGGGCTTTTGATATGTTTGATCATCACGCCACCAAGTATGCATTCAATTGTGAGATACGAAAGTTGGGAGAGCACTGACTGACTTGTTCGAGGTGGCTGCAGCTGTCAGATTAAACGCGCTCGCACAAGCAGTGACGGTTGAGGACTTTGTGTCGGAATCGGCTATCCACAGCGGGATCGACATGTGCATATCCTACATATGTCTCTGGCTGGACGGATGCGCAGCTCGAGCACGGTAGTCAAGACATATGCGGCACCATGTCCCGTAGGAAGACATGCACCGTTTTGTACAGTCCGGCAAGCAGAGTTGAAACGGCAACGGTTTAGATGGTGGTCAGAGCATACGATGCCGGGCTGGCGTACGGCAGCTATCTATGCACATGCATGGCGAGACGAGGCAAGGCAAGACAAGACAAGGCATGGCGGCGATTGTAAGAGTGTTTGTTGGCAGTGAGGAGTGCAGCATGCTGTTGACAGGTACAGTAGATGATGCCATGGGCGTTTAGAGAAATGTTCGGACGTTTGCAGGTGGTTGTGGGGCATTTGAATTTCTTTGTTTCGGAGGTTGAAGATGTGCAGTGCAGGCAGTGAACCGTAGTATGGGATCGTATAGGGTACACAGCATGTGTGCCCCTATTCCTGGGCAGAGTGCGATGCCGTGTATGCGTGCTGTACGCCGAAGGTGAAACACATGCAAATTGGACGCACACCACCAGTGTTTGTGGCCTAATAACAGTCGTGTTGGTCGCCAGCAGCCATTTGACGACCCCTGAACGCGCAATGCTGCCATGCCGACAGCCAGTGCTTGGCCCGCAGCCAATCCCACTTCAGCCCTCTGCCAATCGCGCGCCGTCCCAAAGCGGATAGGCCCCAGGCCGTGCCTTCCCAATCCATGCGCAGCCCCCTGGTCGTGCTTTCCGAGGACAGGGTCTAACAGGGCGACATGGGACGACGGCACAGCGACGGATATGCCTGTGCTGGATGCAGCATGTCCATGGGGCGCGACGGCGAGAGTACCACGGATGGCGACATTGGATCCAAACGCTGGGCGCAAATACACTTTGGAGTGCGCGGGTGCCTTGCATCGTCAGCCTCGCCTCTCCGCCGGCAACGCTGACAGGTCGAGCTTGTTGCGAGGTGCAGCAGTCCGGTCCAGGCCGAGGGGCAGTCGACGCGGGAGCTGTTAAGCGCTAGACTGTCTTCTGCGAGCGATAAGAGCGCAAGCGGGTGTGAGCCCTGCGACGAGGGTGCATGTGGGTTAGTTGCTCGAACAGGCCGGAGCCTGTCCATTTGAATCGCCTGTGACCGAGCGCAGTGTGCACTGAACCCTTCTCCGCCAACCCTCTCCCCATTCACTCTTTTCGCCCGCAAACAAGCAACAGTTGGCTATACAAGACGCTCTGCGACACCAGTTCGCGACCACTCTGCCCAGTCGCAGCTTCCGGCTAAGCTCCCCCGCTCGTTTCGCTGCCAGGCCGCCGCCCGTGCAACCGCTTTCTCTGTCCCCGTCGCACACGCTCTGCCTCTGCCGTGCATAAGCCGTACGCTGCCCCATCACAAACCACCGTTGGAGCTGGCGTCCAATCTCCAATGACCTAGAGACACACGCCGACTCGACGTCCTACACGCCGCGCCCGCGCACCCCACGACGCTCTTTGATTGCCCATCTTTTTTGGATATCCTATGCCCACGACCTAACATGGCGCCCGCTCCCTCGTCCACGGCCGACCAGTCGTCCACCCCGCTGGCCGACTATTTCTTCATATCTGGCATCGAGTCCTCGCAGGTCTACGACGAGCGCACCCAGAACAATGGCATAGTAACCTCGCCGCTTGCACAACCCCCGGTCGACGAGACCATCGAGGAGGACCGCGCCCTCGAGACAGACTCAATCCGCCCAACCTCCCAGGACGGCCTGTCCAATGCTGACACCACTCGACGGAGGTCTGCGAACCGATTCAGCGAAAACCGCCAGTCCAATGGTACAATCGTCGGCATTGGCTCCGATTCCAAGCAGACTGCAAGCAATCGTAGCAGCGCCACCATCAAGGGCCTGCAGCTTGGCGGCTCTGGCCTCAGCGACCAGGAATTCGACATTGCACTGCGCAAGTTCGCTTCCGAGCGGGATACCTTTCTCGAGGAAATACAGTTTACTGCTGGTGTTGCGCAACAGGCCCGCTCCACCCCCACAAGGCCGCGTCCCAGACCACAGCGCGTGTCACAAGCCAACAATGACGACGGCGTTGGAAATCTCAGGTCCGGTGTTGGAAGCATCCGTCGCCGTATCTCCACCATGCAGAGCAGCCTGAAGCGCCAGTCGTCGACAGCGAGACAATGTAAGTCACCTTCCACATTCACGCCCGACCAGGATCTTTGCAGGGCTGGGCCTTGGACCTGACATGGGTCGTTTGCTTTTTCCTCGATCTTGACTGACGTGCATACAGCCTCAATTCGAACGTCGAAGCGCATGTCCGGGTACAACTCTGTCATACCAGTACCACAGCCCTTTCAGCCTGATCCAGACATGCATCCTCTTCTCCGTCGCTACGAGCCTGTGCTGCTGGACCGTTATCCACCCCGGAACATGGTCGAGGAACTTAAGAGGCGGAACCCATTTCCTGACTACGTGCCCATGTTTGCATTTCCCAACGATGTTAGTGTCGTCTCATCTGACGAGCGACCAAAGAGCCAATGGCATGGATTTGCCATGACCAACGGAGACGGCTCCAAACTTTATGGCATCTGCATCATCGTTTGGCTGCCACTGAACGCCACAGCTGCAGAGGGTCTTGAGCGCCAATGTGAAGAATGGAGAAACTTGCACATGAACCCAGAAGAGCGAGAATTGGCGAGCAGCCTGGGTGAACGTCTAGCATTGGAACGCGCGAAACTATCCCAACTCCTAACTAAGCTTCCATCCGTGGCTCCTGACTCCGAGGAGCGCGAAGATCTGGACGACCAGATTGGCGCTGTAGAGGAAAAAATCCAGTTGATGACCGATCTGCTTCGCCCAGTGAGGCATGGTGCAGCATCCAAGATCGAGGGTCTTACTGACGGAGACACTGGACTCTGGATACCCCGTGCTTATGGTGTCATGGGTCGAGATGCGAGTCTAACGCCCTTCTGGAAGGAGTGGCTAAAGGCCGTCGTTGTCCCAATGACCACGGGTGCCATCCTCCGAGTCCCCGCCAGCTCACCGCGAGTAGGTATGTGGCAGCCGCTTGAGCGATACGTCGTCAATCTGTGTGCAGAGGCTCTTAGTCCGATCACCTCCATTACGCAAGTTGAACTAGCAGTTCGCGAGCTTCGCATGTACGCTCGAAAGGAGGCAGTCAACGAGCTCCCCGGCTCCCGAAACATCGATATCTATGCTCTCTTCCGATGCATGTCCATACCCAACATCATCACCTTGTTTGAGTATGTGCTCTCGGAAGCCAGAATCATTCTCCTTTCCTCTCACACGGCTATGCTACATTTGGCTAGTATGGCGATAACCAACCTACTGTATCCCTTCCAATGGGCTGGTGTCTTCATTCCTATTTTGCCTGCCCGTCTGGTACAGACGATAGAGGCGCCATGCCCATATATCGTGGGTATCGAGCGTCGTTATGAGCCCGCTGATTACCCTGACGACGACTATGTTCTCGTCGACCTGGATGCTGATTCAATAGTCTCCAACGGTCCACCACCACCATCGCTGCCACGCCAACAGCGACGAAAGCTCATGTCTCTACTTCAACAATCTGCGCCGCATCATATACGATACGGCGTGCCTACTGGACCGCCAGCTTATGCTGTAGAAGCTTTCCCGTACGATACGTTCGCCTCTGAGAACCCCGGTGTCTTCTCATACAGAGCACACCCTTCGACCGTCCAGAACTATGTCGGCCTAAATTCTACGTCTTTTGGAACTGTGGTCGGACCGCCTAGTTCCAGGCCTTTGATTTACAACGCATTCCTGCAGTCAAGTGCTTCGAGCCGTGGCAACGACCGACCATCCACAGCCACCACCATAAAGACGTACCAATCGCCGCCTTCGCCCAAGGTTTCCCCAGTCTCGACGGTCTTTCCACCCATGCCTAGTACCCCTATATCGCGAAGCGATTCTGGTTATGCTCTCCAAGCCAATCTTCGCGAGAAGCGATCCGCCCACTTCGAGACTTCAAGTCGGCGAAGTTCATCGGTAAGTTTGGCTTCACACCCTTCATTGTGGTAGTCCATTGACTAACGTGACTAGTTTGGTTTCGAACGTGTACCCCAAATTCGGCGCCCCTCTCAGCCGTTCCTTGGCCACGCGCCGAGCGCATCAACATCGTCTTTGAGTCATGAGTACAAGGCGGGGTCTTCGTATGCCCCATCCGTGTATGCTCAGTCAACACTGGCTGCTTCGACGATTATGCCTGGTATGGCTATGCAACAAGTACGGAACACTGCAACAATGCAATGGCAAGAGGGTCATTGCCTGCAATGGAGACCGCACGAGGATAAAGCTCTTTGCTCGATATGCGAAGAAAAATCCGATGATGGTCTCTATCGCTGTACCGGTGAGTTTCGGATTCGCTTAGTGTGATTTGCTTTTCTAATGTCGTGAAGGTTGTAGCACATACGCCCATGGTAGATGCGTGGATATGATCTGCATCGTCTGCCCGACGGCTTTCCGACCCGACCAAGTGCGTGCATCTTTCGTGCGGTGCTTTGCTAGTCTATTCTACACCTACCGGCGTTATCTGATACCGGCTACTGGCGAACGCAAAAAGTCTGGTATGACATATCAATTCAAGATGGACGAATTCGTGAAGAGTCTGCCAGCGGAGAACGTACAGTATATCACAACGCTACAGCAGACGCAAGGTACGTGTTGCCATCCTACTCTTTCTTAGGCGTATGCTAACATGCAATAGCTTTCAATGAGTTCATACATGAACGCGAGAGCAAGTCTGCAGACGATCCCACCATCAAACTGTTTGATGAAGTCATCTTGGCGAAGCGGAACCGCGGAAAGTCATCATTCTTCTACAAATCGAAGGTGGACTTCCTGTCCGACACAACGGATCATCTTTGGCGCACTGCGTCCGCAACTCCGCCAAATTCGCGTTTTCCAGGCGATTATCGTTCTGTGATCAGCCGAAGTACGTTACACGCATCCCTTCACTCGATGATGCTAACAAAGATGATAGTCCCCGCAAAACTCGACCCCACGCTCATGAAAGAGCCTCGTGTCATTCAAGGTGTGCCACGCGTCCCTCAAGGGAAGGCCCGCCGTAAGCCCATTCCGTCCATGCTTGGACCAAACGGCAATAGCCCACCACAAATCCATACCTCATGATCTCGACACCACAACCTTACGCTCTCTATAACGACGAACCCGACCTCCATGCCTCTCCCTCTCTCGTCACAGACTCTCATCTTTCTGTCTCATTACTGTACCGCATTTATCATACCTAGCGACGGAGTTCTCGGCGCATCATGGCATTGCGAGTGGACCTTGATAGTCCGCTGGCCGGTGCTTGTTTCTCAGATTGGATATCTGACGGAAGGATAAAACGTCATCTCCAAAACCATCTTGCATCACATGGGGTGTTTTGGAAGTGCTTTTGCTCGGATCGACTCAGAATTCGACTCCAGTGCAAATTGTTTCTCGGCTGCATGCTGGGCGGTGCAAAAGAAGCATTTGGTTATTATGCGAGTATACCTTTGTAATGCGTTTTCTGCACTCACTCGCCCCAGATTGGCATATACTTGTAGCAAAGGCTAGGCAGTGGCGAGCTTCTCTTGTATATTATTGTGTTAAGCATCAGATGAGCCAAGTGATGTATGGAACAGACCTCGACTATCCGCTTCAATAGCCTTGTGCAAATGTTGATTTCAAGCCACCCGTTTGAAAAGTCACCTCCCACCCACACGACTTCAAGCAACGCGCACCACGTTTGTAGCACTGACACAAACTGCAGGAACCCGTCCAATCATGCACGTGTTTCTAAACTTGTTGTTCCTGACTAGCATGTTTAGGGCGACCCCACCAAGTAAGCGGCACACTGGCTTGGCAAGCGTCCGTGTGAGCCGAGCCCCTTGAGGATCAGGTCGAGACTCAGGCATCTCTTCTACTCTTCCCTCTCTTCTCATCAACCGTCCTCGTTGTCCATTCATTCTTTCAGAATCGATCTCCTACAGTCACTCTTTAGACTACACTATCGTTAATAAAATCCACCGTCTCTACCACGACTCGAATCGAATCGAACCAACCTTTCATACCCACCAACACTCCTACTTCAACCGCTAATATGCTCGGACGTACCGTTTTCGCCGCGACTTTCTTTGCGCTCGCTCAATTCGCCATGGCCAGCCCCCCTGGCTGCCTCCTCGGCGCTGTCAACCAATATGAAGACCCATCTGACATCAAGGCCGTCTGCAAGGCCAAGGACCTGAGCGAGAAGGTAGCGGAAATCTGCGGTGACGATGCTAAGGACGCTATGGCTGCGATCGCGGAAATTTGCAACGACGCGGACGTCGACGTTTGTAAGTGTTCCCTTTTGCAGTGAACACCAGTTGCAACGATTCGGACCGAGGAATAGGGCTTGCTGGATGAATGTAGGCTGACAGAATGTGTAACAGCAACTGCTATCTCTGCTTCTGGCTCAAAGACTGCTACTGGTTCCTCTCACAAGCCCACCGGCACCTCGGGCTCTACCCTCGTCTCTCTCTACCCTACCGGCTCGAGCGGACACGGAAACGGAAACGGCACTGTTCCTGTTGCCTCTGGCGGACCTAAGCCCACGGCTGGCACTGCGACTGGCTCTTCTGGTCTACCAGAGGCCACTGGTGCCGCTGGCAAGGTCGAGTTCGGCCTTGCCGCTGTTGTTGCCGGACTGATGGTCGCTGCTTTGTAAATCGGATAGGGATAGCCAAATACACCAAAAGATAGTTGGGCAATGGTGGTGAGATGTTGCATAGATGAGATACATGTGGCTGTAGATTGCATTTGGGTGTTTGTAGGCGTAATTGCATAGACTTCAAGAACACTACTACCTTCCATTCCGTCCTCAGTCGATCTGCGATGCTCTGCTCCTACTGTAGAGCTTGCCCTCAACGCCAGATATATCAGCAAACTATTCAGTCACCGTTACTATGAGTATTTCAACAAGAAGGGGCCAGCTCATGTTCGCGGTTCTGCGAACCTAGCGGCAAAGTCAACATTGAAGCACTACATGGGCAGATCCCCTTACAATTTACCCCGAAAGCGCCGAATTTAATGAGGATTCTAGACCACAGTGAACGACGAAGCGATATGTGCCTTTGGACGTCATCCACGTAAAGAAGTCGGTACTTAAGTACTTAGGCAATTCAGCCATAAGATACCTTCGACAGCTTTTTCTTGCGGTACACGTTACGTACCCTCGCTACATGCGTTGGATCGCAGACAATAGTATAGCATCAAGAACGCAGTTGTATCGAATTTTAGAACCAGCCTAAAGAGGCAAGCGCATTATGCAATAATCCGTGGTTGAAGTGGATGTTCACATACCGCAAATAAATTCGCTCTATCGTGCCGCGTACCCCACCACCCCCACCTTCATACAGTCATATCGTGCACCACAGTGCCTGCATCACTAAGAAAGATGGTTTGCGGGCTCAATCCACCCCAAACTCGTACGCTGTCATTTGTACAATCTATATAATGTTAAAGTTTTGCGGCTTAGTCATACAACACATCCAGGCAAGGTTCGTACTCCCAGTCATTCCAACTGGTTTGCAACATATGTACTAACTGAATTCAAGATGGCCGAGCGGTCTAAGGCGCTAGCTTCAGGTGCTAGTAGAGAAATCTGCGTGGGTTCGAGTACGTTCTACCACACAGTACTGGGTTGTGACAGCTGCTAACATATAGTAGATCCCACTCTTGTCACTATACCTTCTTTTTTTGCGCTTTGATACTTTGTTTTAGTAGCTAACATCCTTCGCGTCGCTATAATACTTATAAACAATTGTGTCCTGATCCTTTTAGAGGTAACTACGTAGCTGTGGATTCTAGCATTGCCGTGTTTGGGGACCTCGACCTTAGCATCGAAGAATAGTTGCCTAGATTGGAATACCAAAATTTCTTTCGACTTGATACAGATACATGACGCATGTAGTCGCGCCTCCTATCAAAGTGATTCTTGGTTGTCTAGCATCCGAGGCTAGAGAGAAGAGAGTAGAGATACAAAGTAAGAGAGCGAAACATATACTTCTCACCTAACGCTTGGTCGTTCAGAATAAACATCGGCTTTGGCCTTCTTCGAAAAAACTCTAGCTAGGTGCTATGCGTAGTCGTCGTAGTAGACATCTCAAAGTGGAAGTATTGTTCATTTGCGTAAACAAACATCATATCGCTAGCTCTTGCTCACTAGTTGCAACCGTGAACGGATGTGAAAATAGGTTACCGTGTTTCCGTGTCTGCCTCGCCTCAAGCACACTGGTAGTACGTAAGAGTTATAAGAGAGATCACCACCCAGATGTTTCTCGGACTAGTCGTGGTAGTACTATGGGTGCGCGTCTCGGAGCTTGGCTCCGAGTCCCTATTATGTGGCAGTCATATGGGGAAGATACTTTGGACTTAACAGCCACACAAAGTAATCCTAGCTAAACCGGTGGGTTTACATTTCTCAACCATGTCTTCTAGCATCTTATGCTTACTGCCATCGATACTGGGTCCTGCGGGTTCTCTTCACCTAATGGTCGCAGTTTCCGTCAGCCATGATCTCTCATCATATACTTCCATGTCTGCGGCTCCTCTACCGTTCTCCGAGAAGTGACGGTTCATTACTCGTGGCAGGAACTGATGGATGAAGTTGGTCAAGTCCTAATCTCTCCAAGCCGTTGCCAGTTTTCAGCAACGCAAATACCAGTTTGATTGCTTCAATACTGGCTGCACTGTTCAGAATCCTGTTCCAGCATCATGCTTCTCTCGTTTTCTATGCTCAGCTATCGGAGCAAAAGTCTGGTATCTTGCCGCTAACCGCAGTTGTCGCAGTGGGGCTTCATGCGGCTTGTGACCAAACTCCACGCCAACTGACGACGGTACACCGGTACCTTTTTCACTAACAGGGTTGTTTCAAGATAAGCAAGGCTTTCTGACACGTTCAACAGTACCTTCCTCTGCGATGTCGCGATACATCCAACGTCACTGCGACCTGATAGAGCATTCCAGCCCAAGGAAGTGCTTTGAAGGAGTCGTGATGTTGGTAGTAAGTACCACATCTTCATATCCAATGGAAACGCATGCCGTTCATCGCAACAAAACTCTTTGGATTTTGATCGACAGAGATTTCTCCTTAAGAAGTCGTCCTCTCATCTTTCTCTTCCTCTATCATCCCATCACCAGATCGAACGTCTTCTAATGTGTGCCGTCAAGTACCCATAATTCTACTATCGCTTTATAAGTTTGGTGCCTGTCAACAAAACTCATCAACACCATCCATATCACCGCCATCATGGTATACTCTTCAAGAGTGATGGCAGCCTGGAGGCAGCCGCCCAAGGTCTCGCTAGACACCTCTCCTTCTCCTCACACTACCCAACCTACGACGCCGACGTTACCACCACTGATCAAGCGAAGACGATCCTCCTCTTCATCAGATGACTCTTCTCGTTCTTCCTGTTCCTCTTTCTCTTCCTCTTCGTCAGACTGGCATAGCGAATCACCGCCACCTCGGCGCAAGGCAGGACTACCATCATTCGAAAGGTTGGAGGATGGAGACATCCTCTACCTACCAGCCACACCAATCCCATCATCCTCCATCATCAGGAAGCATCCGAACCAGAGCGAGGTTGAAAACCACCTTGTCGTTGTTCTTGGGAAGAGAAGATATCATGGCAAATACATCGTCTCTTTCCGGCAATTCACCACCTTCCATGACATATCAGTCGAGGAAAAGAAACCTGGGCGCCAGCGGGGTTTCTTCATGCTGTGCGATAACGACGAAAGTATGACAACAGAATCGACCAACCCAATAGCCAGGATGGCCTTGGGTCTGCCGCTAAAGAAGCGGAGCTATATCAATCTTTCGCCCAACTCTCTGTTCGAAATAGAGTACGAATACCTTGACTCTTTTCACAACACACTGCGGAGACCCAATGCTGAATCAGTCGCATTCATCAAGAGAGCACGGTGATCCATCTGAACTCCCCCTCTCGACCATGCCGAACGCCACCCTTGGCTCATGCCTGAAGGTCCCCGGCTCCTTCACTTCTCGAAAACGTTGATCGCCATATATAGTTTGCGCCTGAAAGTCCGACTACCCGTCATTGGAATTCATATCTAGAATGAATGGCAACCCGCCAACCTTCGAAGATATCATGAAGAGACTGGGTGAGGCGGCAGAGGAGCAACGACCAAAACAAGTCGCCGAGCAGGAAAACATTCGAGGGAAGGATAAGAAAAGCCCACCAAAATGCAGCGGTCAGAACGCCTGCTAGTGTTGGCCAGTGTGCCAACACCAACAATAGTGATGCAGTATGTGCTTGGTAAGTTCTCGTCCCTCTCTTCCCTTCCAAAGATATATGAGCTAATAACGATAAAGAGAGTGTACCGTACGTTAATCGCGCGTTTGTACATATCGATTACACGGATTACAACTTCCTAACACATGTCGCAGCAGGAGTGATCTGAAGATGAGCCTGACAATTGGGTTGGCAATGTATTATAGTATCGAATAAAATTTCCTTGGATAGGATAAGCCCACGCTACCCAACCTAGCCGGTCTAGGTCAGAATCTTGGAAGGGTAGAGTGTGGGGTCTCATTGAACGCAGGGTTACACGCACTACCTCGAGGATGGCTCTTAGAATACAGAGGCGTTGTCGTCTTCACGATGCGCTCTCAAAAATTGCACATAGCTGGAGTAAGCTCCAAGGATATCCAGCTCTTGTATTAAACCGATATATTGGCCAGAATAGTAACATGACATAAGCTGGTGTCTGAGTTGGGGAGGCGCTTTTGTCGCAGTTTAAGAATGCAAATGTCGAATAGGTTCGACGTATCGAATGTTTGTGATGGCGTCCAAGCTGTTGGGTTGTTGATGCTTACGATATCCGCGTGTGTTTTTCTGTGGTGTGTTAGGAATGAAAAGTTATAGCTTCTATGTACAGTCCTTTCGTAGATGTGGATGTAAAAGAACAGATACTACATTGGCGTAATGAAGAAACTCAAGATAATTAAAGTGGCCATAATTACGTCATGTCGCACAAACCACGGTTGCTTAGTTCGCAACCGTTTGCACGTACATCGACACCGACTTGAGCTCCTAGTAGACAGCGCACCAGTGCCTCTTTCATTCTATTCATATTGGGCTAACAGAAAGCTTGCATATAAACTTTTTGGTCACAGACTGAGCTATATACTATGGGCTCGTATATGGGGTTTATGAGCAATACAAGAGGGGTGGCTCTCAACGTATTCATAACACATGTTCCGAATTTGCATGAAGATTTTGGGTGCTTGTGGTCTGTATTTGTAAGAACCAGTAGCATAGCTTTCGCATTCTTGCCCCGACATAGTTTCCAGAAGCGGAGAGTCCCAACCACATCGAACGCCGAGCCGGCCCACTACGATCGTATGTGGGTTCGACGCAATCAATGACAGAGATTCTATACACGCTCAGGTTCATCTCATTTGATGTCATCATGTCAAAAGCATATCGCCGGCCATGCCACTGGCTGCGGAGTCGTGGTTTGAAAACTTGATGCGTAGCTTATCATATCGACCCGATACTTATAGACGCTCGACTTACGTATCCAATTAACCAAACAAAAGAGAAAGGATACGAACCGTCCGGTTTTCAATCGAGTCCTGAACATCCTCGAGCCCCTGATACCTGAATCATGTGTACTTCTACGCGCTCTACGCAGCCAACAGTATTGGTCCTTGCGCAGGAGTACAAACTACGATCGAACGTCAGGAATAAGAGATTCGGAACGAGTTGAAAGTGAACTAATCCATAGTATGATTAGAAGCTCGATCGAGAAACCTTTCGACGTGATACAGAACTTAGCCGAAAGTCTCGTGTACGAGGATATTGACTTCTGTAGACAAATGCCACGATATGTTGAGACTGAAGACTTACCGACTCCTTGTGTAGAACGGGACATGAATACATATGTTACAGAGCGTTTCTGTATCGAGCATATGAACTTCAAAGACTAGGTGGTAGTCATGCTGTTAGACGACCCGCCATCGTCCATTCGAGGTGTACCCATCCTTGTCACGGAGAACCAGTATCCATGCTTCCGACTCTTGCGCATTATGCCCCTTCGCAAGAATTCTCATCTCAACCCAGCAGTGAGGCGCGGAACTGGAATGCCTCGTCAGTTGCCCACGAGTTGCCTGAGGCCGATCTCCAAAATGCCTCTTGTGTCCAAAACCGCATGCAAATCGTTGGCTCAATTGTGTCATCGTAACACGCTGAGTACCATTAGCTTCCCGAGCTTCTCTTTCACGTTGCTCATGAAAGTCCGCATCTGCTTAGTGTCATCACGCCCGTACTGAACCAGTTGATCCCTCAACGATGTTGTCAGAACAATTTGTTTACTTTACTGCCCGGCTCCCTTCGCTTGCCGACGATTCGGTAGGGTATCCAATCTCAGGTCTGCGCTGTGCTGTCAGGCTACCCTGGATCTCGGACGAGGACCAAGACGATGCGAAGGTGGCGACGTATGAGCACCAATCTCCTGTACAGATCTCAGAGTCTTTGGTTCGTGAATTTGGGAAGTATATTAGTGCTCTGCGTATAGCCCGTGCAGACTGCTGTGCGGGGCATGGATGATATATAAGAATGAGGTTAACATTATGAGCAGCTGTTAAGACATGAGGCGGTTGCGACGGACGAGTCTTGTCTGTTTAAACTGCAGGAACGAAATGGAGAATAGTGGAGCTCTGTGTCCACAGCCTGGGCTTGATGGCAGAAACTATAGGGCCATGCGGAGACCGAGGAGAGGACTCATTGTATTCGACTAACAATTCACTCACCTTGAGAACACCTTGAGAAGGCGGTACGTCCTACTGACAATACCGCGTCACTCGCAAATGCTTTTGTGTCGCTAGCAGTACTATTGTCACGGGCTCAATGCAATCTTCTAGCTCCTTCGTTGCTAACCGCCAACACCATTCAACGCACTTTACCATCCTCTCGCGGAACCACAACATGTACTGTTTGAGCGTTTTCTTCCTCTGCTTCATCACGACTGTTGCTGCCTCGATGATTGCAAAGGCCGTATAGTACCGGTTTGACGTTGGGCAAGGGCAGCCGCCCTAGAAGCTCCCTTTGGCGCATCACCTACTACCTATACACTAGGAGAGGAAAGCCGAGCAGAAAGTGAGAACCCACTAACCCCTTTACTCATTTCGCAATAGCAGGCGTATTGCGACCCAAACCCTTGGAGCTCGACCTGGAACCTGGAATTGGACCTGGATCGTCGCGCGCATCACCCGAGATTCAGAAACAGCATTGAACATTAATTCCCAGAACCCATCTCTTATTACGCACTACCTTCCTCGAGACGAAGGCCACCATGGACAACATCGTGGAGATTCAAGGCCAAGGGCGTCGTGGGTCCTTCGGCGACAGACGTCCGACCTTTTTACGCAAAGTGGCCGACTCGAGTCAGAGGGAGCAAACAATCTCGCTTTTTGCAGTTTATGCTTAACAGTCTCTGTCATTGAGGAACGCCACCCTCTGAATGACTGCAAAACCTCGGGTGGAATTTTCCGATGTTCTTCGAGAAGCCACCAGGGTCGAGATCCTCTCCCACCTCGCGCCACGGAGCCTCATCCTACTGCAATTGATGATAACCTTCTCTCACAAACACACTAGCTGGCGCTATCAAGCGTCCGGTTCCCGCCTCGTCCATGGACCCAAGGTCTGGTTCCGTCTCCACAAACTACTGAAGATCCAGAGCAGCTCGTGACCTGTCACGATCGAAGATGCCATCCGCGACCGCCTTGTATCTTATCGTCCACCGACGCTCGCCGTCTCACCGACATTTCTACACCGGGCAGAACGTGCTGCCAGCGCCCCACCTCAGAAACCATAGGCGTCGAAGAAAATATCAAGTCCAATAACCAGAGGCAATATGTGTGGAGATAAGGTATTGAGAGATCAGAGAGTGAGGGGATGCGCTCAATATCGGCGTGGCACATGGCAGTGTGCAGCCCCTGTTGAAACGGGCTGCAAATGAGATGCGTGTCAGAGAGAGCGTTTCGAAAGCCACGCTGACGGTCCTCTATCAAATCTCATTAATGCTCGGGTAATGTTTGACTGCTGCAATGCGATCCTCGCGTGACTGCAGTAGCGCTGAGAGGCTACGTTCAGAGGACCGTCGCATTGTTATTGTCCACACTTCTCCAAGCGGTTAATGGATGGGCAAAATGCCTCGGTGTTACACAATGCTGCATCGTTCACGCCAGCGGCCGCTAGGCAAAAGGAATCGGTTGCCACGTGTTGATACCCCTGGCAGCACGGCATTATCTTGACGAAAACCTGCATGAGTCGTCGTGCTCTGAGGCTGCCGTAAGCGCCGATGATCTTAGCCTTGTAGGGTAGCCATGGGATTCTTGCGAAGATAAACTAAAGATATTTCTCTCGCGGCTAGGGCGGGCAAGCTTCGAAAATTCGAAAACCTTTCGAAAAAAACTTGACCCCAGATCAGCAATATGGGCTGATGTTTGCAAGGATGACGGCATTTGCATGCGGCAGCTAGGGATCTCTGGCGGCGGAGTATGCTGCACCGGCATCGCTTCAGAATCATACAGTTTCCGGGAGGCTGAAAGGACGATGGGCGAACATGACCATCCGAAGCCTCCGGGAGCTGCTCCATACCACTTGCATCATCATCATCGTTTTCGCTGAGCTTGGCGAGAACAAGTATATGCTCGTTCACTAGCCGCGTCTGCTCTCGCCACAAAGTGTGGTTGAGCGGGAAGAACCCGCCGGGCACCCAAGAGCCTCGGGAGGACGCAATGATGCGAGGGCGCGATGGATGCATTCTCGTCCCTGTGTCATCATCGCGTGGCTCCAAATTAGTTCCGAGTCCACCGCCACTCTGAAACGCACGGGTGGATGCTTTTTTTTTTTCTCTTCACCTGTTGCACGTGCTGCATCAAGCCCAGCAGCTGGGCACGTCGAAGGGCGGGACTATTCCGGAGAGGAGACTGTGGCGGACCGTATGCTGAGCGTATTGCTGCTTGGGCTTGAGATATCGGCTATACTCTGCTCACCATGCAATCAACGTAGAGAGATCTGCAGCTGCTCACCCGTAAAGACGCCACGAATCGTAGGAGTTAAGTCCGAACGAAGCCGAAGGTGATAACGATGGGCGGATTGGGCACACAGGAGGCTTAAGGCTTGAAGGGTCCAGCATGGCGGAACTGGCAGCAATGCGGGCCACAGCCAAGGAGAGCGATGTCTCGCATGGGAGACCAACGATTCGTCGTCGTTGTGGGGTTGCACACGTGGAAAGTGCGGCACATGTACCATTCTCCAGGCTGAGAAACACGACAATCTCCACAGGTATGATCAGAGGTAACAGTCAGGCATCGATCGACTGTAGACGAGATGTAGATCTGCCGAGTTTGTCTAGACATGATGACGCGTGGACATGATTGATGCAATGCAGAGTCGTGAGATTTGGCAATGATGCTGTCAGCGATTTGAGTGGGTGCGACACTTGCTGCACGTCGTGCATGTCGAGGAACGCAGCCATGGTGACCATGGCGGACATGGCCCAAGGCCAGGGTGCAACGTGCATTCCACGTTTTGGCGGCCTCAGCAGCAAAGTTCCGGGCCTCTCGATTATGGCGACGTGTTCCACACAAAAGTAGGCCGGTAGTGTTGCGATTGGTAGGCGGCAGCTTACCATGGCACAGTACGACCAGTTCGTGGGCCGAGAGTGGTATCGGTCGCCACCAAAAGGTTACGCGAAAACGGGTCTTGCCAGAAGTTGGACAAACGGCGGTGCAGATGCGAAACGCGGGAGTTTGTGGTGTGTAAGAAGCTGCGGTGTTTGCGCAACGACGCTTTGCTGCCTTCAGCGGCAGGGACGTGTTTGCGGAATAGACAGCTGTCTGCGTCAGGCCATACTGTGGCAGAAGCCCGCCTCAACAGAGCACAGAGGCAGCACGACATGCGCGTATCACTGGCTGCACCGTTCTTGGGTGCAGACGCAGATGGCTGCCTCGTCTCGCGTGGTGGCTGATGGAGACATAGATGGCTGGCGGTGCTGCCATGGTGTGCGTCGCAGCCGCTCGCCGTGTGCTGAACAGGTCCAACACAACAAGCTGTCGCAGCGAGCCTCGTCCGGCGGGCCCATTGTAGCGGCCGGTCCCCTTTGTCGGCGTGCGGCGTAGTCATCGGCAGCGTCTCACCGTGGACAGGGGGCGGCAGAGAGCAGGGATACCTCGTGGAAGCCCATAGCCAAGTGCTTTATTCCCATGCGTTGGTGGACGTGCATGCCGCCATGTGTCTCGTATGCGACTAGGAGGCCGCTGCGGTTAGTGCCTTTGTCATGGCCCAGCTTCAGGGCTAATTCGGCGCCATACTAGGCCATCTTAGCTGTCTTAGGAGGGCGGTGTGAGGACTGTTCAAGCGGCAGAAGACTCAGTGGTCACGGACCCCCAGACTGTGAAGGCCAATCCCAGCTAGGGTACCCACACATTGCCCTTCAGTGAGGTCCGCGATTTGATTCTCCGCGACCATCTTCTGCTCGGCATGCCCTTCCAGACGACATCTCTTCTCCCCTTGACTGTGTCTGTCTCCTCTGTGCCTAACAGCCTGAGCCCTCCTCCCCCCAGCGAGCCCCTCCTCCCCCGACCCGACCACCAGCACAAAGACGACAGCGACCGCCTACCCAGTGCACCTGCCTCCGCCGGCTCAGACGCACCTGCCTCGACATCGCCAGCGAGCAAGAGCAATCCGCCCCCGCCGCCTTCCTCCCGTGGTCCCATCAACCACGCGAGACGCTACACGCTTTCCCGCTTCCCTCTGCTCCGCAAAGGAAGCCGCGAATTGACCAGGACGCCCTCGACCACAAAGAGCCCCGCCGAATCGCCCTTCTACGCTACCGGTGCACCGCGCTCCTCACAGTCGCTTGCGCGTGGCCCAGATCTTTCGCCCGCACGCGAATCCGCTGCCAGCCCCCACGAAGACGGCGACGTCATAGCTGAAGAGGAGGAAGCCACACGACATCTATCAGAGAGACCGAGAGCAGGCAAGCCCGACAAGATGCATCAAACAAGTTCGCGGTTACTCCGCATGACCGACGATGAGCGGCCCTATACCAGGGTGAGTACAACTATTCCTCACTTCCCGACATATCCACGTCAAAAACGCCGAGCCCGTCCAACTTCGACTATGCGAAGACGTCGGCTAACACTCGAATCAGGATTTCAAGGATCTCTTCTCAACCCTCATGGTCTCACTTCCCCTTACAGCACATCGCGTTCGCTTCAGGATGATTGACTTCACCTTCACATCAGACGAAGCAATCACCAACCTTGGATCCCTCAAATTTTCCCAGTCAAACCGCATGCCAGATCCCAAGGACTCATCACGTGTCGTCACCACTACCACCACAACCACTTTCTCAATGGCCAAGGAAATGGCCCGCTCCGTCTGCCAGAAGTTCCTCGAGGCCAAGTTTGTCGAGTCGGTAGAGGGCAAGACAGATTTCATGAACAAGAGCTCGGTCTGGCAACTTACGCCCAAGGGCATTCACATCCTGGAGCGGTTTTGCACACGCAACGGTATCGCTTCAGCTCACGTCAAGGCAGTCATCGAGTCCAACAGGAATCCCCGACAACTGGTTGTTCTCGAGCGTAACACCGAAACTGACAAGCTCCATCATGACGAACAGACTGTTGAGATCCTCTTCCGCCGCTTCATTGGTACCACCGCAAATGAAACCCAGTCAGATTCCGACTCAATACACGAGTTCTCAAAGTGTGATGTTGGGGTTAAGCTTGTCAAGCATCGGCCTACTTCGCAACGCCAGTTTGAGTACACCTTCAATGGACGCAACGCCGCACAGTGGCTCATGGACTGCACAACTATGGTTGACCCCCGCGAATCTGTCGAGGTCGGCTCATTGTTCTTGCAACTAAAGCTTATCGCTCCAGTTGATCCTCGTAATTCAGAACACCAGTTTCAGCCCTCCAAGCAGGTACACTATTACATCACCAATCACGGTGAGCGCGTTGCTGGCTGGCTTCTGGACGAAGTCCCCTCAGGTGGAGACATTGCAGTGAAGTCAAGGGATGGGGTTGCCCGCGATTCCAACAGCAACCGCACCAATGTCATCATCCGTAACCCTTCATGGCGCCTTCTGTACCGCGAGTTCCTCAAGGAAACCATGTGTGAGGAGAACCTCTCCTTCTACCTCGAGGTCCAGCAGTTCAACAAGCAGTATCGAGACGCTATCAATGACAAGGGGGATAACAAGGTCGAGACCATCAGAGAGACTCTTGCCGCAGCTTATGGTAAATCTTCACACACTCAAGCTGCAAACATTTTTTAACTGGTTTAGGTTTGTACAACGCTTTCCTGGCTCCTGGTTCACCCAACGAACTCAACATCGACCATGGTCTTCGTACACAACTCGCCACTCGTATGACACGTGCCGTTGGGGACGACGCAGCAATGTTGCAAAGCCTCAACGAAGTTGCTTCGCTTTTTGAGAAGGCACAGCAATCCATCTTCAAGCTCATGTCAAGTGTATGTTCTCTCTTGTATACCCGTTACCCGAACATCCTGCTAATCTCACATTAGGACTCTGTACCCAAATTCGTAAAGCACCCCAAATACGGACCCCAACTCCGCGGGCTCGATGCCGCTGCTGCATCCGCCTACGTCGCCTCACCAACTGCCACCCGATCATAGAATGAATATCTGGCCACTCTTACGACTGATTCTGATACCTTTCACATGACGACACAACGACGATATGCGAGTGCCGAACCATCTCAGGCTCGTGCGCCTCTCTTGGATAGCTAGCATCATTCTCCTGATACCTCTTTCTCTCGGGTTCTCAACCTGTTCTCCTACTCCATTGCATCCAGTCATAGACTGCGGCGTTTTATGGGTTCCCGGCCAAAAACATTAGCATCAGGTGGTCGTTCGTGGAATTACCCCTTTTCTTCTTTGACCTATGTCACATTTTGTTTACCTTTCTTGTCTTTTCTTTTTCTTCATCTGGTGGTCATAGCGGGATCCAATCTGCAGGCGTACGTCACTGAACGCTTGCAAACAACCGAAGTTCGCAGGTGTTCTTTTTCTTTTCCTTTTCCTTTTCCTTGACGGAGACTAAAAGCTGGGACCGAAGACTATCGGACGTTGCCCAGAGTACTATTTTTGGGCACCTGTTCACGGCTGCACCCCAGCTATTCTGCCCTCTTCATCGTACTTTCCGACGAGCGAGCGTCGAAATGAGGACGATCGGGGCGGTATAGATGGGCACCGCGACAGTCTCCTCACCGAGACTTATGTAAGTTTAGGTTGAGGAGAGTTGATCAACATGCTGGATATGGGAGAGCAGTCGACACGACCCGACGAAGGCACTCGATAAGCATTGGACGGATGACGGAATGCAAATAGAGCACTACTGTACCCTAATAGGAGGTTTCCGATGATACCCTCATACTATAGAAGAATTCATAACGATACTACATATCCTTGCTTCTTGCTGGCAATGACTTGAACTCTGTTAACTAATTTGACAGCGGCCGACCACAGCACGGCGAATTCTCCGAGGGACACAACCGCACATCTGCCTAGCCCCAACCATCCGCGTTACATAAGCACACTCACTTCACTCCTGAAAACCTCCACGACCCTTTTACGAGTCTGGGCCCCGGGCCACTTGGTATCTCTAGCCCTGGCCCCTTCTAGTTCAACTTATCTGCTACGTGCGCATGCTACGTCCGCGGACGCACGACCGAGCGTACCCTGATTTTATCTGTCAGAAGTCAGAACACGACCTTCCACCACATCGCGCGAATCGTATTTTTTTAAGGGAGCTGCGGGTCCATGCAGTCAACTCCGAAAGCTACTTTTGCATGTTTTAAGTCGTAGGTTGGTCGCATCGGTGGGGATAGTCGGAGACGTGATGGGTCGTTGGTGCAGGCGTCGCCCTCCGCGGGTTGTGGTTGGTGCGGAGGAGGACCGGGGAGAGCTGTTTGGTGGAGGGCGAGGCTGCGGATCGGAGATGGGCTGCCGACAGTCGTTGTCGGGATTCAATCTCGGTAAAGCCCCGGGGAGCGCTTGAAGGGTCGAGGAATATACGGAGCGACGGGGTGTTCATGCATCGATAGAGTTTCAAGGATGAGAACTGTCATACCAACGAGGGAGTTCTCGGGTTGCAAAGGTAATGTAAGCGTAGTGGTACGACATTAAGCCTTACCTCATCTTCTCTTTTTTTCCGGCAATATGGATTTCAGATGTTGACACTACGATGCCGAGCTCTGATCGCCATGCCATGTGAGTTCCTCGCGATCACCACCATATCCAGCTGGCACTCGATTGGCAGATCAGCCACTCGCAGTTTCCATTGCGTAGTCAGCATTGACTACTCATCTTCGGAACAACCCTCTCGGGCCGGTGACCGTCGTCCGTCGTGCATCTCCGACCGTATATAGCCGCGTGGTGGCTTGTCAGCGGCGTGAAGATTAGGTTTTCCAGATAGGGTTTTCTTGGGCCAAACGGCGCAGTTCTCATGTAGTTTGGTGCATTGCGCTCGCGTGGCTTCTTCGGTGGTATTAATTTGAGTTGAGGGGATCTCCTTGATCGCGTAGGGAAGAGCCCGCAACCAACGGCCGTGGATGCGTCTCGCATGTATGTGTTTATGGCAGGTGCGTCAGTGTCCCGTTCGTATGATTACATGATCGGTCAACGAGCATCCTGTTTTGTCGGGCGTAGAAAGGGGTGACCCTGGGTCGTGTAGTTTAGAGTTTGTGATGCCACATGGAGGAGCTTGGTGGCAGAAAACGTGCATCCATTTCCGAGACGGTGGTAAGTTTTGCAAGCGTTGCTGCGCCGGGTGCAAGATTGAACACGATTGGCCAGCAGCGCTAGCCTTGCACTGTGGATTACTGGTGGGATGTTAAGTGAGAGAGCGTGGACGGGAAGTTTCTCCGGTGTACTAGAGGATGCGAAGATGGTGTAGGGGTCCAGGTAGAGGATGTGCAGTAGGAGCACGAGATCTTCACGTCCGTTATACGCGAAGACGTATCATGCACCGAACGACATGCCAGCAAATTTCAAGGATCAGATCTTCGCGCGCTCCGTCATAGACGCCATGGATAGCCCTCCGCCGCTTGTAGGACTAAATGCTCGAGTCCACATGCTCCGAATCTACTCAGGATATTATGAGACGATGTATGTGGGCGTGATCGACAGGTACTCATTCTTCTTGGAGCAAGCCCAAGCGAACCGAGGTACTTGTGGCTTGCAGCGTAGAATGCTTGTGGCTTGCGGGATTTGATGCTACATTTGGGTTGAGAGACGATGACGTCTGGGAGGCTAAGTGGTAGTGCGAAGGGTTCATGTGCGTGCGAAAGAAGGCTTCGGAACGGGGCATGTCGAGCCGAGGCAGATCTGTTTGACACGAGACAAGACGGCTCGACCACGTGAGCTGGCGTGCGCGCGTTGCGCGTATGAGCCAGTCCGTGCGTTGTGTTTTCGGGTCTGACGCGACCATGGAGACGGTCGCGATAACAGTGATCAGGCAACAGCAAAGAGTCAGCATCACAAAATTCGCGCCAGAGTCTACTTTCGCATTACAGGAGCTCACTAGCGGTGCCTGCTCTCATCTTCCCGGCCTACCTTGAACACTCGACATCATGGGCCCCGCGCCGCCCAACAGCCAGATGGCTCCTCTGCCTACGGACCTCCCCTTCCGGCTCGTCAGTAAGACGATTGGACAAGGCGCATACGCTTCGTACGTAGCCATACAACTCTATACAAGATGAGAGGAACTCGCTAATGGTAGAGACTGTAGCATCCGCAAAGCCGTCCCACACAACTCGCCCAAGCCCGTCATCGCCATCAAGTTCATCAACAAAGAACATGCCCTGCGAACCGGCCGCCTCACGCCGAAACAAATAAAGATGGAGATTGTATTGCACTCGCATCTCGGGAAGCACCATAACATCATACACTGCCTGGGCTCTGGAGAGGATGCGCTGTGGACATGGATTGCCATGGAGTTGGCTGAGGGCGGGGACTTGTTCGATAAGATCGAGGCAGACGAGGGCGTGGGCGAGGATATTGCGCACTTCTACTTCACCCAATTGGTGAATGCTGTGACATACATGCACAGTAAGGGCGTCGCGCATCGCGACATCAAACCTGAGAACGTGCTATTGAGCGCCGAGGGAGACCTCAAACTCTCTGACTTTGGATTGGCAGCACTCTTCAAGAAGGACGGGCAACTACGACTATGCAATACCGTCTGTGGCTCGCCGCCTTACATTGCTCCGGAGATTGTATCAGGAAGGCGAAGCAAGAGAGCTGATATGCTAGACAGTGGCTATGCAGCGAATATTTGCGACATCTGGAGTTGTGGTATTGTTCTCTTCGTTCTCCTTGTCGGCAATACACCTTGGGACGAGCCGACCAAGCGTTCGGCCGAATTTAAGGAATACGTCGAAACCGGAGGGCACACTACCGATGAGCTCTGGAGCAAAATCCCTCCTGAACTCACCAGTCTGTTACGTGGTATGCTGAAAGTCGACCCTAAAGAACGCTTTACCCTCGATGAAATACGCACACACCCCTGGTGTACACGCAAGAACCCATACTTGACAGCGAGTGGACGCAATGCGAATCCAGTGGGACTGGCGACACAGATGTTATCCCAATTACGCATCGATTTCTCAAGACCGCCGACGCAATCCCAACGTGGATGTTCGCAAGATGTAAATGAAGATGGGGATGCCATGGACATCGACACTGATTCAGATCCTCGTCGCTCAAGCGCTGTACATTTCCTTTCTTCAACGCAACCCGAGACTCCATCTGCGGAAACACCTTTCGACTGGGAGCGACCTCCACGTATCGCCTCTTACGACGGAATTTCCGCATCGCAACCTGTCTCGATACCCGATAACCGTCCTATCAATACGAGCTCGACGCCTTATCTATCCCAACTTCCTTCTTCAACACAAGATATGCTCTCTCAAGACCCCTCTATGACACAATTCAGCTCCACCCCTGGCGTCCCTCTGACTTTTACTCAAGCAGCCAGGAAGTTCGCCGACATCCTTCCTTCCTACTCTCTGGCACGTTTCATCTCTCCCCATACTCTCGGCCTTCTTATGCCACTTCTCCTTACCGCTTTGCATCGGCTAGGTGTCCCTGCACCATCCTTTAGTGAAGCGCAGATCGAGGAAGCAGAGACAGCAGGGACAGCTAGTATACGCGTGAAGATGGCAGATGGGCGGAGACAAGGCTTGAATGGCCATATTGTCATCGAGCAAGCAATATATGAAGGGAGTGCGTATTGGGAGGTGAGGTTCGTTAAAGCGAGTGGAGATCCGTTGGAGTGGAGGAGGTTTTTCAAGAACATGGTGCTTTGCGTGGGCGATGTGGTATTGCGGCCCAATTAGATAAGAACAAAGACACATTACGGAGGTAATATGTTGATATACCCTGGGTTGTATAATGATGGGATGGGATCATAGGCGTTGGCTAAGCATTTAATGATATAGGCAGATGGACTGAGAACTGGGCTAGGCTGGCGTGGATATATCTACGGGGCTGTTGGCTATTGACGCTGTATTCTACGGAAGACGATATGACAACAGCATCATGAATACGTGAAACAGTTCACTGCTGGTGGTCGTGTAACAAATCAATCATCTCAGGGAACAACAGTATCCCAAATTATACCATTAGGTAATAACAAGGTATCACTCCATGCCTATGTCAGATGAATAAACGATCCCACATGGCGTTGTTTGCAGAAAGCCCCCCAAGTTTCGCAAAATCTAGTTCTCGCTTTCCAAGAGACAAGAAGCCTTCCTTGGAAAAGCTCGAAATGTGATTCATGGCAGATATCCGCAAATTTCACCATGCGCAGTCGGTATGTAGTCAGCGATGATAACAGCTAAAGGGATTTTCTTTGGCTGTTTACAAATAGCATGCCAGCTCAATGTAACTATATCGTCATGGCACCGAAGACAGCGGCAGCAATGGCAACGACCAAGCTACTCATTCGTACAGTGCTCGCAGCACTTGTATCATCGCCATTTCCGCTTCCGTTACCAGCCCCACTCCCATTCGGCTGATCCTCTGCCTTCAGCTCACCCGCGCCATACGCCTTGAAGCCTCCTGAGATAGAGCTTGCATGTCCAGTAGATCCCTCTACACACTTGCTATCGTCCTGAAAAGCATCCCAAGCTTGCTTCCAAGCAGCATCGGGATCAGCATAGGTTGTCGCAGTGTAGAAAATCTTACAGTCACTGGCTTCGTATATGTACTGTAGAGGCGTACCGGAAGCATCGCCTTTTCGCACTTGATCCTGGGATTGAAGGCGTGAAGCTCCATCTCCGGCGCGTGTGATTATTTGCGGAACATTCGCAACTGCTGATAGAGCATCGTCGTTGGCGGAGTAAGATGATAGGGAGAGTGCAGAACTCATGTTCAACGCGATCTGGGCAAAACTTTGCCAGTAGATTAGTGGTGTTACTTCGCCACCTTTGGACCCGGTCACGGTTTGAATAGGCTTAGTCTCTGGTCGGCCACCAACTGTGACAGCTTTGATGCCGGCGATGTTCTTGAGCTCTTCATGGAAGGAGGCGCAGGATGAGCCGCAAAGAGCGTCGGTATACATGACGATGTTGGATGCATTGAATGGAGTTGGGCGGGTACCATTCACGAAACGCCAACCTTCAGGGAGGATAGACACTTCATCAGTGTACTGTGTTGGTGTTAGCATCGAGTATATTTAAGCTAGAATGGTTTCTGTACTCACATTGTAACGCATCGTCTTTGTGTACGAGTCGTCATTCAACTCAACTGGGCCATTAAAGTCATCCCATCCATCGAAGTCCGCACCATCCGCATTGCGGAAGTGCCACCAGGACCAGTACCTGAATGTATAGCTTTCCTCAATACTTTCTTCAGTATACTGGGCAAACCTTCTAGCTTTGACCTGGTCACTTCTGATCTCGTTGATAGCGTCGCCAATCTTCACAAAGGCATCAGTGGCTCTGTAACGCTGCCCGGAGAAGGGCTCCATCTCCGGAAAAAGCTGCATAAAGGCATCAAGAAGCAGATTAGTGCTACCGCCACCGTTCTCGCGTAAATCGATGATGAGTTTCTGCTTGTTCTCACTCATGCACTTGCTGAGAAATGAAGCAATCGTGACCTGCAGTGTGGAGAATGCAAGGTCAGTGTATGTCTCGCACATATTGAATGCACTAATAACTTACCTGAAACTCGTTGCAGAACTCAGATTCACTCAAGTCCTCGCTAGGGTTACTGAAAGAGATAATCTTGAGAACTGCAACATCGTCGTAACCATCACCATTGAGAAAGTACCCAGCCACTGTTCCACTTGAGTCTTGCTCAACAACATTTTCTGCATAAGATCCAGAAGTAGGTGTCATTGTCTGACGCTTGTTGCGACGGTGGTAGACGCCGGTGGGAATACGGGGAACTGGGCCAGGAGCGCTAGGCGCTATAATATGACTGATACCAGCAGGCATCTTTGGTTTTGGCAGAGCGATGTCAAATGAGCCCGAATCAGCCTTTGTATTGGCAGAGAGGGGCGAGGAGCTGCCGGTGCAGAATCTGTCGAAAAATGACTGTCCATCAGTAACACCTGCGAACATAGATGCATAGTCTGAGGATGCGCCGTTAGGTATGGAAACTGTTGAGCCATTCGCCCATGTGATATCAGTGCTGGGCCCGTCATATCTCCTTTGATTCATAAAACTCCCAAGGTTGTCGGTATCTCCTTTGGACAGCATGTCGTTGATGAGACCGTCGGAATCGATGTATTGTGACCAGGAAGTGGACTTGAGGAAATCGTATGGGTTCTGACCATTGATCTCGGTAATCTCGGAAACGTCTGAACTGCCCTCGGCTACACTCGCAACATCATCAGCCACATAGAGCTTTGGAAGTGCCTTGCCGTCCTCCGAGATGGAAGCCACATTGATCTGTCTGAAGAAGTCGAACACTGTGAGTATATCGGGCCTGTAGTTGAAGTGGAAATTTCCAGTACGGATAGTAATGTTCTGAATAGCTAGTTGAACCGCATATTCACTGGAGAAGGAGTTGAGGTTGTCCTTCACGCTATCCAGTTCTGCTTCGATATCCAGGGGTCCAAATTCCCAATCATCGCCTGGTTTCTTCAACCACACAAGCTCGGATTGGAACTGCCATATCTGCTTCAACTCATCAATAAGCTGTGCGTTTCCTTGGACGTCGACCGGGACGGAATCAAGACAGTCGAAGGCTACCTGTGCTTCGATGGAACTGGATTGCCTTAGATCCGCGGCAGCAGCTGCGCAGGGCTCGGAGGATGAAGATTGTGCTGCGACGAGGGCCGTTGAAGCCAAGAGCAGGGCACTCTTCAGCATAATGACATGCGTGGGCCCCCGAGGGCGATCTTGTCCGAAAAATAATGGAATAGGGTTATTGGACACCACTCGAGCAATAAGCAAAACAAAACACGGAATTCAACAAAGCAGCTGAAGACTGAGGCGGTAGGTGACGCAGTGACGGTAGAGGTCTTAAGAACCCAAGAGCTTGGGTGTCTCATCGGAAGGCAGCAGGATGTCGCCTGCCTCATATAGGACCAAGAAAAGGCGCGCTCTAAGTTGCTTTACCTTCCTCAGTCTAGGCTTTCGGGAGGCCTGAGCCGCAATGAGACGATTGGGATTGGCGCCAGGATCTCCGCAGATGACATCCGCCTTTGAGTTGGCTAGTCTGCTGTTAGGGCTGAAAATCCACAGCCTACCAGACCTCGCTTCCACGCACCGCCCATTCGAAGTTCAAAGCCCATCTGCTGTACTATACAGCACAAGCTACCGCAACACGCATATTGGCGCGCCATTTAGGTCTTGGCTCAAACGCGCATTTGCATCAAGGCGTTTCCTGAGGAAGGTGGACTGGTGTTGCGTAAAAACTGAGGCACGATTGACCGCCAATCAGACCACCAAGCATTACATGCATGAGCTTTTTCTCCATACCAGGTGTCTTTTTGCTGCTGTACAGCAGTAGCGTGCCAAGTGTGGCACAGTGATATGCAGGATTCAGAGTGAGGCGCGGACGAATGCCCAATGGAGAATCGCGTCTGCATGGTTAGACGAGCGACGAGGGGTTATTTTGTTCACCGGTATGGACTATGACTGATTACTGTTTCTATAAAAGTTATGGCGAGCAATAAGAGTAGTTGGGATTTGTGCAAATGTGCTGCGTTCCGGTATTGCGAGTGATGGATGAAGGTTGCTGTCCTGTAACAGAGGATCCCCCCTGAGGTCATGCCAAGCCTTTCGCGTGTGAGAAGTGTATCTTACGTCTCGCACGCACGTCAGACTACATTTTGACATACCCTGATTCGAGAACATAACGATACACTGCGCCTTGTGACAAGAGGCGCCCTTGCGAAGTAAGGGCGTGAGTGCTCTACATTCAGGTACAATAACACCTTGAGAGCCTATGTAGGTAGCCCGAAAGTCATTCTATACTAATCAAACCATCTGACGCTAATATCGATCTTCCGCCGGTCAGCGCAAGCTATGGAACAGGCAATCCATATGGCTTGATGACTGAGGCTATTTCAAGCTGTGCAAAATAGATCTCAGGCTACAGGCTCCATACGTTGCCTTGGCAGGTGATCCTAGGATTAGGCCACCAGAGATCAGCCCTAGACTCAGCCCGTCTGTCCTAGATAAATGTGTGACGGACCAAGTAGACATCAACATGGGCTTTGGCCCCCAACTACAACGCCATTTCATGGGCTCTAGGAAATTGAGTAGCTTGCTGGAACAGCTGACCTAATAATCATATACCAGACTGGACAGACCTTGTGATATAGCCATAATCCAAGGGTGTGCTAGAACGTCATCAAGACTAAGACGCTTCGCCGCATCGGGGTTCAGCAAACGCAGCCAAGTCAGAGCATACCCTTAATCGGCGCATCTGTCATGCTGGGTGTGTAGCACTTACTTCGACGAACCGACTCTTCTGCCCGCTTACTGATATACTTCGAGAATCCGGTTCCTTTGCCTTTGAAGATCACAGTCTTTGTCCACGTACTTCTTGATATCTTTCATTCCGAATAGCGATCTTCCCACGAGCAGCTTGTACATCAACGCCCCTCAATTCCACTGATCGATTGCCTTGATATGCCTTCCTCCGATCGTACCGGGCTTCAGGACCGTGGCCGCGACCTTGGGGCTTAGATGACCCAGTGTGCTGCAAACGGTAGATTAGGATCTCGACTCTGTGTGTACAGAGTATTCGAGATCGATAAGCTTAACCTCGCTGTGAAAGCCAAGGAGTACGTTTTCGGGCTTGACATCACGGTGCGTAATGTTCTGACCATGCGGTTAGTGGTGTGCGGAGGTGAATTGAGTGATTTATACGGAGGTATGCTGTTCAGTGAATCGGCCTTTTGTTTGTTTCTTAATGTTCGAGTATAGGCTAGGAAAGCCGCTGTACTGTTTCCGAGGCGTTCTCGTCCATCCGCCATCTTACTCCTCGTTTCTCGCTTTGTGACGTTCGATTAGCTGTTTGATTGGAGGGTACTGAACCTTGCTTTCGTCCTTTACATCTATTCCCTTATCAGTGAAAAACGAGAAGTAGGTAAGAGAAGCGACTATCTATCGATTACTTCAAGTCTGCAAGAGCAGAATGGGCTCCCTTAGTGATTGAGACGTTTGCGTCTACGACGTGCTGTATAGGCGCCACTTTGTTCATTAGCGATGTATGTTTGGGCTGCGTGCGGCCGAATGGTGTTGTTTTGAAGACGTGGCTGTAGCAAATTTCAAAGTCAGAGTGTGTGCATGAAAAAGTCACATATAATGCTACGCTCTATCACTCTCATCGATCTGGTCTCAGTCCCGTTTGTTCCTCGTCACCAATGTGAACGCGGGTCTCAGTATTCACAACACCGACCGTCACAACAAACGCCCAACACATATTGATACCAGTATCAACGCTGCCACACAACTGTCACTACCTTTTGTATCTTCATCTTGCTAAGTTTAGATTTAAATACGTGAGCTCTCTTAAGTTGTTCATCAAGAATCGAACCCGATTTGGCATTCTTGGGCATTAGCCCACTCAGCTCTGCTAGATCAAGGTCGCCGATTCGATTCCTGAAGACAGAAGGGAGACTGAGCAGACGCCCAGATTCGCCGGGTCGCACAACGAACGTCTGGCGAAAGAGAATAAGGAGTCCGTCACCATGGGTCGCGTGTGAGGGGCGCCCATCAGAGTTCTGTCTTGGTAAGTTTTTTTGTTAACCACTCTCCTTCTGTAGCTTCTTTGTAAGGCGCTCGCTTGTGTATACAAATATAGCGCCAAGCTTGCGTAGAGTGCGGCCCTCTGCTACTTCGTTCCTTTTTCTCGCTTGTACATGCTAGAAACAGCAGTGTAGCTCGAATAACGTAGGATATAAAGCATACATATCGGCGTTCACAGAACCGTAGAGGACTGTCTCTTAGTAGAGCAAATTTCGGGCGTCATCAAGGTGTCAGGCCCAGGCGCTGCTCAACCACTTCCACAATCTCCCTCCAGTCTTTCATTGCGCCGCCTCCGATATCTCCGCACGCCAACTCTTTCTCCATGGGCTGCAGCACCTCGAACCAGCCCCCGTTCTTCACACCCCACTCTTCCTCCAGTACCAGCACCTGCTTCTTCGTGATAGGCTGAAACCACATGGCAGTATTCATGCTTGGTGCGACTAATATCCTCTTTCTCTGTATGCCACCTTCATCTTGCGGCCATTGCACGCCAGGTATGCTCCTTACCGGATCGATCAGACCGGTGGTATCCCACGCGCGTACAACAGATAGCAGAAGGTTTTCCGATAAGCCTTGTGTTATCTTAGCGAGCTCGTTGGCGCTCAATGGTGCAATGACCATAATGTCTGCCCATCGCCGTAGCTCAATATGAAGGATCTTGTTGCCTCGTACCCATGGTGCCCTCCACTCGTCTTCGTCAAAGTATATTCCGTCTACATTCGGCAGGGCTTCTATATCTTCCATGGAAGGCTGTTCGCCGCTCTGTCCCTGCAGGAAGCTGGTCGCCGCAGCCGTGAATATGAGTCGAATCCGTACATTCGCATGTTTCGCTAACGCGTTGATCATGTTTGGTATCTTGATGGTCGCAACCGACCCTGACGCGCAGAGAAGGATGTGGATCTTGTCATCGTGGTGATGGAAGTCGAAAGGGTCTGTCTTGGGAGGGTCGTGGACCTGATGTTGGACAGGTCTAATGTTGAGCGGCTTGAGGTCGTGTACTTGAGCGGTCATGTTGTGTTACCTTTAACAGGTCGTCACTAAGTGTCAGTGTCTAACTAAGAAATCTGAGCGAGATGTCTGAGATCTAGACATTGTCCCACTGTTGAGTGTGGCGGCGGCGTTACGAACGCGGTTCGCCATAGTGGGGGAGGGAGATGTGGTGTCGTGAAGTTTGACGGACGCTAATCCGCTTGTCGGATGGTTCGCGGGAAGTGCCCGGCAGCTGCGCAGTCAGCGACACTTCAGTCGACCCTTCTCGAATTTCAACGTCGAGCCACACAAGACATAGCGTGTAACACATTCCGAAAGCCTTGGGCTTCTCATTCTGACTCTGTCCTCATCCAGCCACAGTAGATCACCACTCGAACGGAGTACCGGCGCCTTATCTCCGTATCACTCCGTCCCACTTTGGTACACCAGATAATCTTCACCATGTCGTGCAGTCAGCCCAATCGTCGGCGTGATCTGTTCGTAGAAATCTTCATAGAGGCTCAAACTTCACATTCGAGCTGCATGTGCAGTGCTGGGCAGTATCTGTGTCAACGAATAGGTATGATTTCATCAATAGCGGGGTTAAGGAGTTAACGGCGGGGTCGTCCGTCATTATGTGTGGAGTGCCAGCGTCATTGCGATGATGGGTACGCGCCAGGTGCTCAAAGATCAAGCTCATCCGACTTGGTCCGTCCAGAACCTACATCTCCAACAACTAACAATCTCTCTCGGTCGAAGTTCTGCAGCAGCTTGTCTTATATCCGCCGGAAGACACTACCCCCGTCGATACTCAGCAGATCGAACCACAATAACATAAATAACGACAACTTCACTTGCAAAAACCAACTATCACAATCACCAACACTACTCAGTACCAACGAGAATACAAGCTTCACGATTTCTATAATGTCTCTGCTCACTGCACCTCTCGGTCGCGATGGCCCCCAAGTCACCCGCCTGGGTTTCGGCCTCATGGGCCTGTCCGCCTTCTATGGTCAGCCCAAACCCGACTCTGAGCGTCTAGCGCTGCTTGACAGAGCTCATGAGCTAGGCGAACGTTTCTGGGACTCTTCAGACATGTACGATGGTCGCAATTGCAGGCCCAGCAACAGCTTACAAGTGCTTTAGGTACGGCGACAACGAAGACTTGATTGGGAAGTGGTTCAAGGCCAACCCCGACAAGCGCAATGATATCTTCCTAGCAACCAAATTCGCGGTCAAGAACATGGGCGCCGAGATCGACTCTTCTCCAGAATACGTCAAGGAGGCCGTCGAGAAGTCTCTGCAACGGCTCGGGATTGAACAGATCGATCTTTACTACTGCCACCGTGTTGACCAGAAGACGCCCATCGAACTCACTGTGCAAGCCATGGCTGACCTTGTCAATCTCAAGAAAGTAAAGTACCTTGGTCTTTCAGAAGTCAGCGCCGAGACGTTGCGAAGAGCGCACAAAGTTCATCCTATCTCTGCTGTACAGGTTGAATACTCTCCTTTTGCCCTGGAAATTGAGAGCAAGCAAATCGACCTACTGAAGACATGCCGTGAGCTAGGTGTGGCCGTGGTTGCCTACTCGCCTCTAAACCGCGGTATGCTGAGTGGTGCCCTCAAGGGCCCAGAGGACTTTGAAGAAAGCGATTTCCGTCGATTCGCGCCTCGTTTCAGTGCTGAGAACTTTCCCAAGAACCTCAAGCTTGTGGAGCAGATCACCGAGGTTGCAAAGGCCAAAGGCGTCACTCCCAGCCAATTGACTTTGGCGTGGTTGATGGCGCAGGGTGAGGACATTTTCCCTATCCCAGGCACGACTAAGGCTGCGCGCCTGGAAGAGAATGTGGGAAGTTTGAAGGTTGAAGTGAGTAAAGAGGAGGAACAAAAGATTCGCAAGTCATGTGAAGGTAAGTGTGCCTGTGCGGACTGCATGTGAGACATAGGCTGACTTTGTGCGCCCCCGTTTAGAGGTGGAGGTTAGTGGTGGACGCTACCCTGAGAGCTTCATGAAGTCGTGCTATGCCGATACGCCGTCACTTGAGCAGTACCGAGATGGTGGTGCAGGCTCGGATGGGAGTGGAGGTGACGGAAAACCGACCAGGACAGCGGATATCATTGGCGGGTCGTAGAGCATCATGTTGGACGAGAAGGAGCGGATGATGCAGACAAGGGAGGAAAAGACAGGCAAAATTACAATCTGACTCAACTCTCTACAATGTCCCCACAGCACACCGTGATTGCCCACAACATGTGTTTACTCCGTGCAGGTGTGTGGTGGAGTCGGGCGCGCCGGCGCTAGCTGCGTTCGACGGCTGCTGGGATGTTACCGCTTTGGGACAAGAGAATCCCTGGCAGCGGTGGAGGGAGGGCATGGCGCGATTTCAGCGCTGACCTCACACCCGAGTCAACTTTCCACCATCTAGACATCCTCGCATCCACGCCCAAGACGGCCCCTCGCATCCATAGAGAGATAGTGAGACAGGGCAGTGCATCCACCTGCGAGGCCATTGGCCCTCGACGCATCTAGCAAGAGAGCATCGTAACCTCGCGCACACGTCAACCTTGGTCCAGCGCAGCCATGGGCTTCATCACCGGCTTCGTAGGTGCTACCGGCCCCTTGCAGTGATGCCAGCTAACCCAAGACAGCTCGGGGGCGTCACCCTCACCACGGGCGTTCTCTACCTCACCATCTCGCTGCACACACAAAACCGCATAACACAGGCCGCGCTCCTAAGACAGCAACGCCAAGTCCTTACCGAGTTCTACGAGCCCAAGAAGCCGGAGCCAGAGCCCACAAGTCGGGAAGTGCCGGTTGGTCTAGCTGAAATGGCCAAGGACAGGTGGAACAGGAGCCTCGAGGAGGGCGTGAAGAAGGTGTACACGACAGATTGGAGGAGAGTACGCGAAGAGGCCGAGGACAGGGCAAGCGCCATACTGCAGAAGATCAGGGAGGGCAGCAAGTAAGCGTTTGCCCGCGCGCGTGTAGATTAGAAGCATGTGAAGGTGGCGCGATAGCACGGCTGCGACGATACCCTTCCTGCGACTGTACAAATATCTGGGGCTTGCAATTGGATCCGCAAAGGTTCACGTCTCCGCACTATCTGTTCCTATTGTTCGTTTGCGTTTGCATGGCCACACTACGCGTCTGCCTAGCCCTCCTCCCACCTAACAACATCAAGTCAGTCATAATTTCGTCTCCAACAACACCGCACATGCCTGCGCAAACATAGCATCTCATGGCAAGGTCCTCGATCTGTTCGACGACCGCTACCTGGAATTGCAGGACGTCATTGGCAACGTTGAGCCGCTGCCCACACTCGTGCCTTATGAGCAGTACAAGCAACACGCCATCGTCTACCGCATGGACACGAACCATGACATCTTCATGGCGCTTCTGCAGGAATTCACAGAGCGCAAGTCACTGGAGACGGGCAAAGAGCTGTGGACGTGGTGCGTGCAATGGCAGGTTGATGAAACCGCTACTCGCCAGCCAGCCGTAGCACCACACTCACCCAAGAAGCCTCGTATCGATCCGAGACAGCCGAACAGTCCTACTATGCAGCCATCTTTAGGTCGTGGCGCGCCCCCAATAACCGCCCAAGTTCGCAGAATCGATCCCGAGCTGATGCATCAGGAGGATATGCTGCGTATATTGGTCGACATCGTCCAGGTCAACAGCACTGTGGTGCCAAATTTTATCGAGTTTCTATACCGATGGATCGACTTCTACGAGGGAGATGGAAAGGCCTTGAACGCGGCTCTGTATGGAGAAATTCCAAGCTTATGGGACTTTGAATATCATCCGATTCTTGTTCCTGAGGACGTTAAAAAGAAATTAGACGAGGCAAACAGTATCACAAGAGACGGGAAGGAATATGGAACAGGAATCAAGACACCAAAACACGCCAACGCAGAAGAGCTCGCTCAAAATTCGCCCACCAAGAAGATGCGTCAAAAGCCCGATTTGGCGACATTTGAGCGTAAGTTGGAAGAAAGTGAGCGTCTACAGTATCACGAAGTACATTTCGGCATACAGCCTCCGAAGCTCAACGAGCCTCTGCCGCCTCTTATCAATATTCCTCGGGACCGGGTCAAACGAGCGAAGTACCACGCTGCTTGCTTCAAATCACGCCAACGCGCCCTTTACCTGCTCATGGAAGCTGGGGTTACTCCGCAACAGTTGAAAGATTACAAGAGGTGTCAGACAATGAGTCTGAAAGACACGCCATCGCGCGAGGGAGCACATGGCCTCGAAAACTACGAGAAAGATGCGAACCTTGCGCAGATGATTCATTCAGCCAAAGAGAAACAGAGAGTAAAGCAGATGGAAATTGCCATCAGCAACAAGTTGGCACACGAGGCTCAGCTTGCTGGTCACAGCACTATTTCCGCAGGTTCGTCTGGTGTGCCTCTCATCCCTATCATGCCCCCAACCATTCACAGTCTGGATATAGCTGGCCAAATATCACGTGAGATTCAGCAGACTAAGGATGAGAGAAATCAGAAGATCAACATCGTTCCTGTACCACTTGTGGCTAAGATGAAAAGCCTGCTTTTCAAAGGCGCAATGGACAGAGCAGCCTTACTAGAGATATGCGGGCCTGATGGGCGGTTAGCAAGCCCACCTTCTTCTGTCGATACTGATGGCCATGGGTCGAAGAACGAAGATGAAGGCAATGGGAGCACCGATGGAGACTCAAATGATGACATCAGTGCCTCTGGGGACGGATTGTGTACACTACCTAGACCAGTACTACCGCCGGTCTCAACGCTCCCTCTTCCAAATCTACCACCGCCATCGCGTCCACCTCCAGTAATGATGTCCAGTCAACCTCGAAGCTCTTTTGACTTCAATCCTTCGTTTTTCTTGCAGCAACAATATCCATCCGGGCACAGTGGTCCGTCTACCTCTGGTCCTGCTCCCCCAAGAGTGTCGTACCAGGAAATTATGGCTGCGAACAGTGCTAGAATCCAACAAAATGTCCTGGGTGGACAGGTAAGTGTGCAAGGTCCTCAATCTACCAGCAACACTAGATGCGATGCTTCGAACATGATCCAAAGAGCATCCGATCCACCCACGGAGACCGGGCAAGCTTCTTATCCTCGACCATCTGTTCTGATAGCATCTCGATCTTCAAACATAACTGTGCCACCACCACCCGGATTTGAACACGATGGTCCTTTTATCTCTGGAAACATGCCCCCTCCGCTCGGACCTCCACCGCCGCCGCCGGCGGCCTACCCCTCTACTAAACCTCAATCTGATACTTACAGCTCAAATCTGCCTCAACGAATTCAGACATCACCGTCTTATCCGGTTGGATCTGAATTCTCTACTCCTGCGCCACCACCAAATTTCGCGCAGCGCCTTCTAGCCCTGGGTCATGCTACTAGCCTTCATCAGGGACTTCGTAATACTGGGCCGACATTACTACGAGAACCAGACATGTCAGCTCCTAACAGCCCAGGTAGTCAGTACAGATCAGCTCAAGAGCGTCAACAGTGCTCTCGTACGCTCTCTTTACTTGATTTTCCCTGCTCGCTCCCTCCCCACGCCAGTATGCAGCGTATCACTCCATCCCCACTCACACTTCGACCACCGCCCTCTCCACTTTCGTCCCTAGCACCAAGCTTGCTAGCCACCTCGCCTTTTACCACCTCTCATAATGGCATTCCAGTTCAGATCTTTTTGCCCAGAATCCTCATCCCCTCTAACACCATTGGTCCAGGCGGAATGAAACTAGGCAACAGTGGCTGTGCCGAAACAGATGCTTTTCTTCTCGGATATACGCACCCTATAAGCGGGAAAATCACTCTTAGTCGCGCCGTCTTCTTACCTTTGGGTGTGTGGATCAATGCGCAGGATAGGGTGCGAAAAGGCAAGTACAAAGTATTGGAGAGCTACATAGCACCGAAGAGAGATACTTCAGTCTCACATCGTGCTGTTTACGAGAGGGTGAGACAGGCTTATGATCTTATGAAGACGGGATCGCCGGCAGCGAGAGAGTGGGAATTGACGAAGAGGTGGAGGGCTAGTAGGGGGAGGATGAAGGAGACCCAGAGAGGTGCGGTCTGGGAAGGTTGGGCTGTGGATGTTGATAGGGAGATTGCGATGAGTAAGGAGGATAGGACGGGTGCGTTTGTGCAAGATGCGTTGATCGATGGAATTGATGAAGATAGCGAGGAAGTCAGAAGGAGGAAGGAGATTGACGAATTGCTTGAGACAGACGAAGCATGGGATTATGGAGAGGATGAGGATGTGCATATGCACGGCTAGGATCGAGTAGATGGGGTGTGACGGCATTCAAAAGCTTCATTCAGGGCGGAAGTCTGTCATAATGATTTTCCTGAACTAACTTTTGTAGCAAGGGTAGATTAGATACACCGCCCACCATCCACTTCGAGATTGACCCCAGTGATGAACCCTGCCTCCTTACTTGCCATGAATATACACGCATTCACCACATCGTCTACTTCCCCAATCCTGCCCATAGGTACATTAGACGTAAACTTCGTCCTGTTTTCCGGCGTATCTTCCATTCCGGTAAAAGCAGAGAAGAGACCTGTCCCTGTAACGAGGGGGCAAATGGATACGACGCGGATCTGATGTGGACCGTATTCTGCTGCAAGTCCTTTTGTCGCCTGAATGGAATGTGAGTAAATAGAACACTCATGCAGATTGGAGCCACTATAAGAAGACATGACTCACGTTCCATATCGCGCCTTTACTCGCATTGTACCACACCAATCCTGGTCTTGGCCGCGTAGCCCCAACACTGGCAATATTGATGATCACACCTCCTTCTTTACGCTCAATAGCTTGATCTACCCAAGCATTGCAGCCCAGATATACACCTTTAACGTTGACGTCAAAGACCTTTTCGAATTCATCTTCGGTGACAGTCGTGGTAGGTTTGTTAGTATAACTCCAACCTGCGTTATTCACGAGAATATCACAGCGGCCAAATCTCTCGATACAGGCTGAGATGGTGGCTTTCCAGTCTGAGGTTTTGGTAACATCCATTTGGTGAAAAGCAAGGGAGGAGGGATTTGTTGCTGCAGTTGCTTCCCCACCAGATTTATTGATGTCGCAGACAAGGACTTTGGCTCCTTCGGAGGCCATTCCTTTTGAAATACCAGCGCCGAAGCCTGAGCCGCCACCTGTTGAGGTTGTTAGTGAGTTATGAGAGACGAGACAGAGGATGCGATGTACCAGTTACGATGGCGACTTTGCCGTCTAGTCTACCCATGACGAGAGCTCTGGCGCCTGCGATTCACAATGAGTTATGTTTAATCGACCACGATTTCGAACTACCAGCGCCAATGTCGATTGTCGGATAGGCAGCAACGGTGTTGATGTTGTGACTGCGAGAAGGACAGTACGGTCTTGCCCACCATTTCATGCACCCTGCTGTCTGCCACCGGTATCGCATCTCCAATCACAGTCTGCCGACTAGTCGTTTCCAAGGTTCCAGCACAGCACAACAGTGAGGGGTAAGCGTGATGCCCCGCATGATGTTGACATCGTTTTGGAGGACCACCGAGATTTGAACCAATTGGAAGTCATCTACCCCGATAGCTCCTCTGTGTCCAGCGTCTCTGGCGTCCCTCCGGATCACCTTTATTGGAATAGCCGAGTGTAACAGCTAATCAACAAATCGGTCATGTAGGCTATATGATGAAAGGTGGGGAAGCTTTTGGTGTCTGCAGATGCCTTTGTTGATGATCGCGGAATCGGCGCGCCCTCCGCTCGAACATCACGACTCCTCGTTACTAGAGCACACTGCTTTGCGCTGATTATCTTCGGCTGCCGATACGTATCTCTCGATACGACCAGTTTCTAGGCCTATAGAATACGCAGACAAGACTCTGACCAATAGGAACATGGCTGTGGACAGCAAACATCAGCTCCCGTTTAAGGTGTGTACAGACTACTCAATGGTTTCTCATATTGTACTGATACGTTCAAGCTCAAAAATCCGAATTTGATACACAACCTATCCTTTGTGGATGGTAGCTGGGTACGAGCGAAATCAGGAAAGACATTTGAAGTAGTTGGTCTGTCACTGGAGCGCATTTGAAGACTCCGATCTAACAAGCCGATAGACCCTGGAACTGGGAAGCCGTGGATCGAGTGTCCTACAAACGATGCATCAGATGTAGACAATGCTGTCAAAAGCTCACACGAGTGTTTCAAGAATTACAAGAAGATCAGCCCTCGACAACGGGCGCAGATGCTCTACCGATGGGACGCTCTCATCAAAGAGAACAGGGATGATATAGCGACTATCCTTGTGTACGAAACCGGTAAACCCATATCTGAGGCGTATGGAGAGATTGACTATTCGACGGGCTTCACATGGTGGTTTGCTGGAGAAGCAGAACGTATACAGGGCAGTGTTTTCACTCCTGCACTACCAAACAGACGCATCTTCACAATCAAGCAGCCACTCGGCGTTGCTGCTGCGTTGGTACCATGGAACTTTCCCATCGCGATGGTTCTTCGCAAAGCTGGTGCCGCATTGGCTGCGGGCTGTACAATGATCGTAAAGCCCAGCCCAGAGACACCAATCACTATACTCACGCTTGCGTATCTCGCGCAAGAAGCTGGATTCCCCAAGGGAGCTTTGAATGTCCTGACTACTGATCTTGATAAGACACCAGAACTCAGTGAAGCACTCTGTCGGCATCCACTTGTCAGTAAAGTCACCTTTACAGGCTCTACACGCGTTGGCAAGCTAGTTGCTAAGATGTGTGCTGATAATCTGAAGAAAGTTACACTGGAGCTGGGAGGCAACTGTCCTGTTCTGATCTTTGACGATGCAAACATTGAACAGGCTATGACCCAGATCTTCGCACTGAAATATCGACACGCGGGTCAAGCTTGTATCACTGCGAACCGAATATACGTTCAATCTGGTATTTTCGACAAGTTCCTCGAACGCTGGAATGAAGAGACGCAAAAGATCGTTGTCGGCCACGGTTCAGATGAGAAGACCACGATGGGACCAGTGACGACCCCAAGAGGCGTCGAAAAAGCGCTCGCGCTTGTTGAAGATGCGAAGAAAAAAGGCGCGAAAATCCACACGGGTGGAAACAAGATCAAGAAAGATGGCGGCTACTTCTTCGAGCCTACTGTCATTACCGGCGTTACCTCAGACATGGATATTGCCAATGAAGAGGCTTTTGCCCCGATTAGCACATTCATCAGGTTTGATACTGAAGACGAAGCGGTAAGGGAGGCCAATGATACCAGCATGGGTCTTGCTTCCTACTGCTTCACAAAGAACGTTGATCGTACGTGGAGACTATTCGAGAATCTGGAGGCTGGCATGATTGGCCTGAATACAGTAAGTCAGGCGCGAAGGCATTGCGTTAATGTACTAATGCATTCTAGGGCAACTCTTCCGCTGCAGAGTCGCCATTTGGGGGCATCAAGCAATCTGGCTATGGCAAGGAGTCTGGGAAGGATGTCGCTGTGAACGAGTATCTGATTACGAAGACTGGCACTTTTACGCTAGAGGAGCAGTAGTTGTGAGTTAGTAGCTGGTTTTGAAGGATGATGTCTGTCTCGGACGCATGCACTGGCTTCCACGTATGCCGTGACCATTGGGCGTGATTTTGATGTATAAACGATTGTTAGTGACGAAGGACAATGGCGCACAGTCGTGTTGTCGGGCACTCCAGTCCTGCACGTGATCACGTTAGTGCCCGCGCTTTGGAGCTTACCAGCGGCGCGCGCTGCTCTCGAAGTTGCACCAACAACGTCGCCCAATTGCCAAAACCTCTTTGTTAAACTTCGCCGCCATGGATGACACTGACATGACCGATGTCGCCTACGATATTGACATTGATGTAGGCGAAGACATAGCACCGGCAGCACAAGCGTCGCAACCACAGCAGGTTGTCCAAGTGAGCAATGCGCAAGGCTGCACAACAAAGAGCGCAGTTGACTGACATGCGCACGGCAGAACAACGCGGCCGAAGCAGAGCGAAGCGTGCCCGCGGCCTACACCGAGGACATTATTGTACACGAGCCATGGCCGGAATCCCTCAACCTCCAGGGCGTGAGCGACTTCGACCCCAACGATCCGCTCTACTGGGCTATGGAGCATTGTCAGTCAGACCCGCGCGTCAAGCAGCTGCGCTGGGTCAACGACAACTCGGTCAACCTCGAGTTCTACAACAAAGAAGACGCGACGCTTGCCCTGACCATCCTCACACACCCCGACAACGGTGACTTCAGCAACGTCTCCATGCAAGAGCCCCGGAAGGCGAAACCGTACTCGAAGAAGCCGGACAGCGTGCTCATGGTCAGGCAGTCCAACGCCGGGGATCAGAAGCCGAGGGGCGCGGCCACTAGGAGCAACTACTACCAGCGCAACCCCGATGTCGCTGGCAACCGCCAGAGGGAGCCACGGCGAAAGCCGCCTCCGAAGAAAGACTATCTGGATTACGGCGATGAGGAAATGGCATCTGGTGAGCGACCAAGGCGGAGAAATAGTGGAGATGAGTCCATGGGCGATTCGGGCCTTGACCAGAGGGGCCCGCGCCGGAACGGACGAGACTTTCGCGACGACCGCGACGGGCGAGACAACCGGGGTCGCGGCAGGGGGGGCCGTCAACCAGCTTCAGGCAGGCTCAGGAACGATGCCCAGGGCCAAGACGTCGACTCGTACCGACCAGGCTCAAGAAGGTACGTCAGCACATTTCCTTCCATGGCTGACCAGCAGGCTAATAGTCCCAGTCCGGCAGAGCCACGCTTTGGTCGCCTGCGAGGACGCAGTGCCTCCCCGGCCTCTGACGAAGAAGGCGACGGCCGATTCGGGTTTGCCGAGCACGAAACGCATGCAGGCCGTCGGCGGTACCGCAGCCGAAGTCGTAGCCGTAACAACCGCCGTCGTCGCGAACCCAGCCTGGATCGTTGGACGCACGACCGTGCCAACTACGATCGTCAGAATGGCCCTACAGCTGGCGGACGTTGGCAGAAGGACGCTTTCTTTGTTGACACTTCACCAATGGGCAACCACCATCGGTCAAACGCTATAGACGTATCCAAGACACGAGGAGGCGGGGAATCGCTACTTTCGCGCATGACCAAGAACGGACAGCCCGTGCTACCGCAGCCGAAGCGATCGCTAGCTGACAGGATTACACGCGATGATGATGAGCCCGAAGAGTTGTTTGGCCGCCTAAAAGGTGACGACCGTGATCCTCATGTTACCGACTTCTCGGAGCCATCACGGTCTCGTCGCGGTCTGGCAGATCGTATCACGCGCGACGGCGACATCAACATTCGCGGTCAAGGACGAAACCGGAGCCAAGAAGGCATTAACATCCGCGGCTCCGCTGAGCGAAGCGGAGGAGGCGGTATCAATATACGTGGTGTGGCAAGCGGTGCCTAGAATGCTTCCGCTACTGAGAGAGATGGACGCGGAACAATGAGAAATCATTCGTCTCCCCAAACTGGCAGAAATTTAGATACTATTCTGATTTGTCGCCGTCGCAGCTTTGGAATCATCATGGAGGATCCCGAGTTTTGAGCAGAGATTGGACATAATTAACATGGCAGCCCACGGGTGGCTAATCAAGCGGGCCTGAATGAAGTTGCTTACTACTCTACTCTACTGTACAATTTTCTTACCTTGTCTTGCATCCTACAGCGGAGTGGCATCCACTCAAAAGCGTCACCAAAACTGCAAGGCTCTTTTGCTTATGGCAAGCTGAAGGTTCAAAGCTTAATCGAGATACCAGTCCATGATAATCATTCTAGACATATTTTGCCATTCCTTCCGCTTCGTGACTTGTGGGTGAGTGATGTTTCTATGACTTCTCAGACAAGCGATGTAAAGATACTCAATACCAGTCTAGCACGGAGCTACAAAAAGGCTGCCAAGACTCGCACGATTCATTAGAAACGGATTGGAAAGAGAAGCTGGAGCGCAATTCACATTGAGTGCAATGGAAATGATCAAGAATTGTACACACAACGGTCGTCGCTGTTACAACCACATGCACACCTAAAACCTAGCCTCAACCTTTTGTTCTGTATCTTGTAATGCCCATTGACTCCTCGCCTTCTTGCTCCTGACAGCTTCAACCTGCTCCTTTGTGAAGCCCTTCGCGACAGTCGCTGGGTTGTATCCTAGTCCTGTAATCTTGCCAATCTGCTCATCTGACTTATCCGTCGCAGCGCTTCCATCGTGCCTCTTGTAGACTGTGCAGACTACCGCGCCCCCGAGACCCAGGTTGTGTTGTAAAGCCACCTTGGTGTCCTTGACTGAGCGATTGTTAGCCCAGCCGCGCATGTGCCAAACCAATTCTGCGCATTGGGCGAGACCCGTGGCACCTAGAGGATGGCCCTTGGAGATCAGACCGCCAGAGGGGTTAATGACAACCTTTCCACCATAGGTTATGCCGCCCTTGCGGATCAGCTCATGGGCTTTTCCTTTGGGAGCCAAGCCGAGGGCTTCGATGGTAACCATCTCGTTGGCAGAGAAGCAGTCGTGGAGTTCGCACACCTTGACATCGTCTGGCGATACGCTGGCCTCCTCGAGTGCTTCACGGGCAGCCAATTCACTCATGCTGTATCCTACTAGTTCAATTGCGCTTCGGTTGAACAGTGACGGTGTGTCGGTTGCGAGTCTTTGTCCAGCAATTAGGATAGCCTGGTCCTTGAGCTCGGGACGCTTGTCGAGAAACTCCTGCGAGACAAGGACTGTGGCAGCAGCTCCATCCGAGGTCGGGCAGCATTGAAGCTTTGTGAGGGGTTCGTGAATCATGGGTGCATTCATGACTTGTTCGAGGGTGTATTCGTCTTGGAATTGCGAGTAGGGGTTGTTCTTGGAGTGCGCGTGGTTGATGCGACCGATTTCTGCAAAGTCTTTGAGTTCAGAGCCGTATCTATGGAAGCGGTCAGAATGGTTTGGATGTGACTTGTACGTGTGGCGCATGTCTGAACTCACTTCTCCATGTGCTCCCGTCCAGCGTTTCCGAACATCTGGGCGGCACCAGGGGCCTTGGTAATGCCTCTCGTCTCTTTCATCATTAAACTTGACGTGCCTGTCGGGTTTGCGCGATCTTGGAAGAAGGTCTGCAGCGACCCTGGGAACATCTTCTCAAAGCCCACTAGATATGGGTGTGCGCAGTCAGTGCATGCCTCACATACAGTTTGTACAGGGACACTTACCGACCAAGACGCAGTCGGCCGCTCCATGCGCAATCATGTTTCGTCCCATGTACAGGCCTGTTGAGCCAGTCGAGCAGTTGTTGTTGACATTGTATACTGGAATGCCAGTCATGCCAAACTGGTAGAAGACGCGCTGACCGCAAGTTGAGTCGCCATAGCAGTAGCATGCGACACCTTGGTCGACGTCGTCGTAGTTGATGTGCGCGTCGAGCATGGCTTTGACACCTGCTTCAAACCCGAGTTCGGGATAGTCCACCTTGCCACGAGGTTTGATGAACTTGGTCATGCCCACGCCGAGGACGTAGACGGGCTGCTTCTTGCCGACCATGATGGCGGTTGTGAGGTAGGAAGGGCAAGGCGTGTAGAAGCTCTAGCAGTGAAGGAGCGCAAGTAGGATTGAAAGGAAAGAGCAGCACGTTGCAGCTATGTTGGCTCTTGGTCGATGAGTATGCTGGACAACCGAGAGACGCGCTCCATGATAATGTATGTAGCGCGACGGTTGTCCCCGCACCTGCAGCACCTTTGGCGTGTGGAGATGCCGAGGTGCGATTCGTGAACGGCAAGGCGGGTCAGAATAGCCGGATCCTCCGCGTGGGGAAGCCTGCAACACGACGCATCTGACACCAGACAACCATCATGCAGTCTCAGCAAACTCCTCGGTATGTAAGCTAGAAGAGATGGCCTGTTGTGTAAGTAACGAGCCACTGTGGTTCGGCTTACGCTGAGTATGGCGCAGAAAGCAGAGTTGTGTAGTACATGCGACACTGACACTCCATAATCTAGTTAGGCACTTGCTGGACAGACCGATGGTTAGACCTCTATGCGATAGATGTAGAACAACACAAACAACAACTTGGACTAAACTTGCACGACGGTAGTCGACAGTACGCCTTAAAATCAGAGAAATGTCTCGACACGTTTGGCCTTCCAATACGCTATCTACGTAGCACTTCACTCACCCTGATCATCTTAGCACATGAATACAAGCATATATGTCAGATACACGCAAAGTACAATAACTTGGCTTCACAACGATCTTGGTGGAATCAATCACGTCTTCACGCAGAACTAGTGCTTGGAGTATGTATAGTGCCCTACCATGTCCTTTGATATTGCTCTCATCAAAAGGCAGGAGTCAATTCAATACGAGGTGAGTAACCTCGGGAGCCTTCTAGATTGAATTACATTTCTCAAAGATCCGTACCCGCAGTCGGAAACTCCCGAGGTCATCTTTACCGGCCGATGTGGTCTTACTGGAGAGAAGTTCGGAATTTTTCTAGTCAATATGATTATTATATTTCTCTTGCACAAGCACATACGACCACAGGATCTTGAGACCACGGCTTCCCGTTCGCTCAGCCCTAGTTAAGCAAGATACCGGCGGATTAGTAGTCAGGTGGGTGACCACTGGCGAATCCCCGCTGTTGTATGTTTTTTGTTTCTTTCGAAAGAAAATCATTAGGCCGAAAATAGGCGTACTTGTTATTCTTTGGTCTTCCCGCAGATGCTGTTTCGCATGGTCGAACTTCTTTGACGTCGAGATAGGTAGTAAAGAGTAGGCAATAATTGTGGTTTCATCGTGACCTTAGGTCCTAGATACTCCCCGAAGATCCGGTTCTGCTCTCCCGTGGTTCGATTTGCGTGTTATGTCATGCTCCTGCCTTCTTTGGTTGGCGTACATGTTGGTGCTTCCATGTCTACGTCCCTGAAGCAGATACAAGCCTCAGGAGTGCATAAGCTGAGATGAAGGTTTTTGCTTCTTATTTCAAAATCCATCCAATGTTAGCCATGCCCTCTCAGCTCACGTCCTCGTCCTCCTCGTCCCTTTTCCTTTCTCGCTCGTCTTCTTGCTCCTTCAGGTGCATGGCCTCGACCAACTCACTGCCGTCCATGCCCACCTCTTCTCCATTGCTTCCGTCTGTCGGTTGCTTCTCTCTTATAGCCTTCTGCGCTTCCACTCTTTCTCGGACCAGCTTTGCGATGGCGTTGTCTGTTTGTACATCCAGTCCCTTCATCTTGTGCTCCAGGTCCCTCTTCAGGTCCCAGTTTGGCTTCTTGGGCTGTAACTTGAAGAGATCTAGTCCCTTGTCTTCTGCCTTCTCTGCGTCCTGTTGTGCCTTTGTTTCCAGCGCTAATTGCTCTGCCTTGTATTCCAAAGTATTCGTGGGGTCAGCGATGGGAAGGTTGTCGAAGCCCAGCTTGACGTTCCGCGTCGTCGCATCGTAGTTTCGGCCCGAGAGGTAGGTCGCTGCTACTGAAGGTTCCTCGTCGTCTGTGCGTGTAAGAGCCTGCGATGTCTCGGTCTGGAGCTGGGTGGATGGCGAGTCGGCAGCTTCTGGCGCGTCTGAGATTTGCTCTTGTTTCCGCTTGAGCGACTTGAGCTGTGCGAGGCGTGACTTCCGGTCGTTGGCGGCTGCCGATAGCTTTTCGTGTGAAGACATGGTGAGAGCTTTGCGCTTGCGCCGGGTCCAAATATGGCTGTATGTAGAGCCGGGGGCTGCCGAAAGCTTGGCTGTGGCGTGGTCTTCTTTCGCAAGAAGCCTTGTGTGATGATGCGCAGGGGATCAAGGCTGCGATGGGGGATGGGGGATGGCTGAAGTTGTGGTCGTGTTCACGAGCGTTGCGGAGAACAGCTCGGGAGTCCAAGATCTTCCCCGGTTGGCGTTCCTGACCAAGTACGCACTTTCTCAGGTTTTCGTGCTACCGCCACCAGCTCCCATTCAAGACAACAAGTCATGTCTCGATGAGGTCCACACAGCCTTCACCTTCTCATGCCCCGCTTCCGCGTCCCCAATGCTAGCCTCATCGCCAGCGCGGACCTTCCCATCCTTCCGTTCCTCGCGCCGAGAGTCTTTGCAGAGTCAGCTATACCGAGAAGGAGCAGGCAGCACCGCCGGCGAAGCGATGCAACACCGGAGAAAGAGAAGGGAACAGCAAAACATGTAGAGGGAGGCACCAGAGTGCAACCTAGAGATGGCAAACCAGAAACCAGAAAGGCGACTGGGACAACATGTCGCAAGCAACCGATGCACGACGCATCTGCAACGGGCTTTCTACAAACGTCTGGTTATTGGATGAGAGGAACAGGCCACTCCGCTTCTGTCAACCGGCTCTATGCTGAAATATCGACCTTTACTCGCCAACATGCCCGATCATACGCAACCATCGCATCCAACAATCAAAACATACCAAAGAAAGTCAACTCCTCGCGGCGCCTAGAACGAACGAAGGCCATACCAGAAAAAGCCAAGTCCTCGCGACGCCAAGAACGGGAGAAGGCCCTCTCTGTGGAATACGCGCGTCTCGATTACTACATGTCCACGTTGCCTTCCCAGATCGAGGGGTCCTCCTTTGACCGCAAGACCCAAGGCCAATACAGATCCCTAACGCGCCGCATAACGAATCTCAAGCGCTGGGGATTGACACATCTAGACCTGACGAGGGCAGCTGAAGGGTCAGCTAAAGAAGTCGGGCTTCATTACGCATTTGCAGCACTGGATCGACCGCTCTATCCCTCCTTACGAAAGTTCACGCGCAGAGTTACTATCAAACATGATCCTCGATGTGCGCGGTTGAGTTGGACACTCTTTACAGCCGGGACTCACGGGGTTTCTCCGAGTACACACCAAGTATGGCTGAAATGGCTAGCACTTGATATCTCGATACGGAAAGCTTACGCCCATCGGGTGCTCATCTATCTCCTCGATCGTAAGCCTTGCCGTGCTTTGCATTTCGTAAAAGTTCTGGCCAACGATCCACTCCAGCGGGGTCGAAAGACTGGAGTAATCGCCGATGCTCTCGACCATCTCGCTCAGCTCCATACTCAAAGATTGCACGATAACAAGAGTTGGGGTGCCGACCCAGAGGCACACAAGCGCCGGTTTGTCAGTGCATTCGTGCACCTCTTCGAAAAGTCGTTAGCTGGTCAGATCGGTGTTTGTTCTCAGAATTTGTTGTACAACTTGGTAGAGCTAGCCACAACGAAAGACTTGAAGAGGGTATTTGATTGCCTTGTGCAACATCGGGTGGGCCTAGAGTTTGACACTGTGCTGCATTATGCAACCGCGTTTGGCAAGGCTGGCGAAGTGCAGTATGCGTTGAAATGTCTTGACTTGCTCACAGCTAGAAGTACGGCTACACCCTTGGAGGTTATGGTGGACCGCAAAAGACTTCGGTGGACATGCGCTGGCATATTGCGAAGGAGTATGAGTGAAAGTAAAGACTTCCATCAGACCCCGCTTGTCGTCGCTGCTATTGTACGCCTGGGCATCAAGATGGACATACTTCTTTACAATATCGTCATGCGTAACGCTATGGAAGCTGGAGATTATGCTACAGCCTTCAAAGTATACAACTCTTTGGAAGAAAACGGACTACGGGAAGACAACCACACCCTCTCGATAATGCTTCACGGATGTACCATGCAGAACGATCCAGCTCTCTTCCAAGCTTTCGCACAACACTGTGCTGACATAGCAGGAGACACCCGGGACCCTTGGTTAGCAACAGACTATATCTACTATCTTTATGTACGCCACCACGGTGACGAGAACGTCGAACGTACCTCAGCCATACTATGGCAGTCCTACGCCAGATACTTCTCAGCAGCGCTGCTGCAGTCGTTTGTCGGCTACGGAACTCCAGACCTAAGGAACGTCAGCATCTCACAAAAGACTTCTGCGCTTGGATCCCTGTATCTTGCTCCTCCACCAGTGGCGTTGTACATTATGCTGCGGACAGAGATCCGATCAGCGTTGGCAATCAGCAACACGCGAGTCTATAACCTATACATCAAGTTCAAGTCGGTTGTAGAGGAAGGAAATCCAGAATTTGATGCGTTGGCTCAAAACCCAATAATCTGGAACGCTTTCCTCCTCGCTTTTTGTGAGAAACAGCAATTTGCAAACGCATCCCAGCTCATTCAAGACATGACAGACGGTCCAGCGAAGCCCAACGTTTACAGCTGGAATATCTTTATGCAAGCTTTCTTCAAAACACGACAAGTGCAAGCGGCAGAACGCGTCTCCCAGCTCATGCGAAATAGCGGTGTTGAACCTGACCGCTACACATGGGGAGTTTTGCTGCGGGGATATGCAAGAGCACAACTCGTTGATCGAATCGGCGATATCATTCCGCATTTAAAGCCAGAAGAGGAATTAGACGATGATCTGCTGAGACATCTTGCGAAAGTAGTTGACCGGAGGAAGCTGATGGACGTATTGGAGGAGAACAGGTCCCACAAAGAGACGATCGCGCTAGAGAAAGCAGCTCAAGAGGCAGAGGATGAGCGATCCAGGTGGCGGGATGAGCTCACAGATGGCGAGGCAGCAACAATAACAAGCGGTCTGTCTCCAGTTCAAATCGACATGATTGCGGCGGCGCAAACCAAAGAGTTGCCTGCCACTCAACCTGGCTCATCGGTTGTTCCTCCAAAGCTTACTCCAGTACCTGAGCAACCAACAGAATCGCCTCCAATGCACAGACGCCCGTCGGGATTACCGCGCGCCAATTTGCGGGACCCTGAAGTTCAATACAGAAAGCTTCAAGAGCAGCTAGGTCTCGTCGAATCTACCGAATCCGCAGTCAATGATCGTGTCGAACCGGAATCAGTCGAGCCGTCTAGCGCAGGCCTAGCTTTCAAGAGCATAATCAGCAAGAACAGTGTAAGAGCTATAAATTCTGGCAAGCCCGCTACTACGCGAAAGAGGGTTAGGTTCAATCTCGTAAAACCCGGGCGGCGGGGATGACCTGAAGTGATGGACTCTAGAGGGTCTATAGTGTATATGATATTAATTGAATGCGTACAGTGTGTAACTTCACTTTCAATATTAGATAAGTGCATGTGACGAGGGTAGAGATCTTTTACCTACCAGCTCCTTACCCTCGAACCTCTAATCACCTCTACTTGCCTCTACACTATCGTCCACGCGACTGAACGCTGACTCCTACTCCCACTGCACTATGACATTGAAGTAGCTGCACTAAAGCCCATAACTTCATAGTATCGACTTAATCTTCCCTGTCGCACCCAGACTCATTGTATTCCATCTATAACGGTCTCGAGGACTAGCTCATGCACATTTCCATATCCCTACCAAATAACGAGTAGCCCACCGTCATTCTGTTATTATTACACACGCCAAGTAACCTAGCTATAATTTACTACCACGAAATATGACGGGGAACCAGTAAGAAGTCTAGACCAGACGGGTAGCTGGATAATGAAGCCGCTGGTCAACCAAACTCCACTGTCGAACCCCACAATGACACCAGAGAACTGGAAACTCGCTCATCGACAAGTCGTAAATTCCAAGCTCCATGTTCGCCACAGCTGACATTCTCGTGCTTTGTCCAGGCCGAAAGAGAAGCAAGGAGTAGCCGAGTACGATCGTTCATAAGAAGAAGGTGCGTCTCTGCTCGCCCAGCAACCGAAGAACGACTAACATCCATCTCTATTTCCTGGTCCGGGCCGGAAGAATGTTCACCGCGGGGTCGGGAGGATCTACATTGCATTCGCATGCAAGCTAACTACCTACTACTGTATACTAACGACCCGTTGGAGCAAACCAGGCTTTCTCAACATTATTGCCGTCCCGCTCGCCGCGAAGAGATCTAGATCAAAACAGACCGCCTTACGAAAGCGTAGACCTGAAGCATACGAGTGGGTCGAATGTTGGCGCAGAGTAGGGTGATCGTAATGTAATGCAATCGGATCGATCACTGTCATAGTAACCTGCTGGAAACTGATGAACGTTTGGGCCCGTCTTTGTACAAATCAGACCATGTTACAGAGAACACTATTAGAAGAGCTGGAGCACGGAATATTGTGTAATGCTTGCTTTCAGTCTATTTCTCTCTCTGCCTACAACTCCTGTCATCATTTGTAGGCTCAAACAAGTAAAGGAAAAGATATTGCCGAAGAAATTGGCGTGCAGGTTGTAGGATAGTTACAGAAAGATAGTGATGTAGAGAAGGCGTTGGATAATTACAAGAGTGATGTATTGTTCGCATAAGAAAGCGTCAAATCCTCCGAGATTCCAGCATCAAAATGATAGAAGATGGTGAAGAAAAAAAGCTGCCAGCATGCATCATCTCACTAAGATCCAGACGAACATAATTGTCGTCTCTTTGAATCTTTGTCGACAATTCGACTACAGTAAGATAGGCATGCTGCGCTAGTCCAAACTCAAAGTCGCTCGTGCTTTTGATTGTTGTGCTCATTACACAACATGTAGCTTGCCGGACTGCAACCCTGCAAGCTCAATGGGCAGGATCTTCCGATGTCGTACCACCTGCTTGTGTCGGCGAGCCTGCTTCCGTATCTTCCGGATAGAAACCCCTCGCGTGAAGGGGGCATGCGGAAGTGCATGCCGACATCCATACAAGTGCGCACCGCACCAGTACAGCTGGCAAAGACCATTATCAAGGTTCGACGCAAAAAAATGAATTGATGACCGCCCAATGAACGCCTCCGTTTGGATATATGTCGACTAAAAGCTGAAGGAGATGAATCAAAGATAGGGTCGCAATATACAGGTAGCGATGAGTGAATAGATAAAGCAGCGGTCAGGGCGAGACTAGAAGTTTTGCGCGATGCCAGAGTTCCCTTGCTGAGGGAAAACACTTGGATTTTCTATCCTTGTGTTGCGTCGGGCTGACACGTCTCGTATGATTGGCTGTTGGTTGCCGGCATATGGGTCATTTCCTGCATATGGCCCGTTTTGGTAGTACTCTTGATGCTGGTAGTACTCTTGCGGGTGACCATTGGCCATGCCAGGGTAGTCGCCAGAGTTGTCAGAGTGATTGGCTGCCGAGTATGATGACGAGGCGTTGGATGGTCCACGGTGTACCCCAGCCTGGTTGTTGGCGGAGTTGGTCGCTGCAGCGCCATTGACAACACCGAGAGCACCGATACCGTCCGAGTCCATGGTCTGGCGACGGCCGTCTACAAGCGGATCGTTGGAGTGAGCGTCAGAGTAGGCGCCGTGGGTGGGAGAGTGTGGGCTGGTGTAGCCGCCGGGATTGCTGTTGCTGTCTGAGTAGGTCATGCCAGAGGTGAGGGTGGTTGACATCTTGCGGTTAGAGCTGGTAGTGGTGTTGCCCCAGCCTCGGTAGCCGCTGTCATCCTCGGCCATTTGCAATCCACCAACAGCAGGCAGCGTAGGGTCGTGGTTGGGGTTGAAGCCATACTCCTCGACCTCTTTGCGACGTTCGTCCTCGGCGCTCTTGCGCTGTTTGCGTTTCCGCCAAAAGAAGATGCCGCCCAATACTAGTAGAGCGACGACAACGACAGGAATGACGACAGCAATGGCTGTCTTGCCGCCAGTGCTGATGCCGCCAGAGTTCTCTTTTTGCGCGTTCTGCAACTGAGTGGAGTCGGTGTTGGAAGGGTCAGCAGCACCGGTACCAGTGGAAGATGCACCGTTGGTTGGCGCAGCGGCAACGTCGGTGCGTGAGAAAGTTGCAGTAACGGTGACGACCTGGGGTGTTTCGCCTTGGCCCGTCGGGGTCGAGGTTACAACAGTGACCGAGGTAAAGACTTGGGTGGACGGAGGTGCCGACGAAGCAGTGACGACGCTTGTCGCGATGGGTGCGGCATTGCTGGTGGTGGCTGCGGGAGGGGGCGCTGCTGACGATTGCGGTGGTGCGCTCGACTGGGCTGGTGGAGGCGCTTGTGAGGTTGACGGGGCAGGAGCGGGCGCTGAAGAGGCAGGCGGTGGCGCCTGGCTGGAGGGAGCGGCGGCCTCGCTCGAAGGAGCAGGTGCTGCACTGGACGGGGCGGCGCTCGAGGGTGGAGGAGCCTCTGACGAGGGCGCGGCCGCTGAAGGCGAGTTAGAAGCCGGTGCGGGACTTGAAGGAGTGTTTTCTGGCGGATTGGAAGACGGCGCGGGAGCAGAAGAAGCCTCAGTAGGCGCAGGTGCTGCGGAGGGTGTTACAGACGGCGAAGGAAGATCTGACGAGGGCGGATCTGAAGATGGGGCAGAGGCTGCAGGAGCAGGAGCAGAGGCAGAGGAAGGAGCGGCTTCGGCAGTCTGAGAAAGAATAGAAGGAGACAACGTACTCGCAGTCACATTGTTGCTAGACATGTTGACGACAATGGCAGCCAGAAGCTATGGTGCCGGGGAAAGGAGCGGCTTCAGCAACGATAACGACGACGCGACGACGGATAGCAGGTGCCGCCGGGAGAGGGTCAGGTAGCAGCAAGGGGACAAGATTCTCAAGATGAAGTAGTTAGAGTTCCGTGGTACCGCTGGCGGGCTCGTAGGAGTGGGCGGCGATCGCTCGAGTGCTCCGCCCGTGGGTCCGCAGTGATGATGTATCGACAGAGGCTCTTTGTTGCGAGTGGGCGACGGGCGAGGTTGTGCAGGAGTGTTAGTGGAGACGCACGCCAAAGGACGGGCGATCCCAGCAAGCACCTGTTGATTAAGCTGCCGAACCGAAGACGCCCAACAACAACAAGCGCGCTCTTGTGCCCTGCCGCCGGTGCCAATTGGGGGCAGTCGATGGCGGTCAAAGGTTTACGGCGAATTGCGATCACCCTCACGCGTTTCTGAAACCATGCCGTCGCAGCGCGCGCTGGAATGCGAAGCCCATGGGCCTCGCGACTCTCCAGCAGTGCCGTGCCAAGGCCTGCTGCAGCCTCTGGTGTTGCACCCAGCAGCGACTGGCTTGGAGCTTCAGACGGAAAAGCGGGTGTCTAATGCACCCAAGCTGACTAGCATTAGCCCCAAAGGGGGAGGTTGTGAGATGCAAATACAAAAGGCGCGCCTGGCTAGCGACCAATGCGGCATGTCCGTGGCTGTGTGCGTCTGAAATCTGTCCACGTCCATGAGCCCTGGACAAGACGCCGTCACGGCAGCTTTCATCTTCTGCGTCGCACACCAGTTCGGCCATGATGCAACGTCCTCGCTGCCATGGCCGTCGCATGCCGTCATCCAAACGGGCCTTGTGTGCGAAATTTCCCACATCCCAGTCCCAATAACATCATCCGCTCGTGTTGACTGGCGAGCTGCCTGTTCTTTTCAGCCCGTGCGCCCGTGATTGGCTCCGTGGCGTGCCACTCTTAATATAGATGGTCAGAGTATCCTCGGCACGTTACCTCCCGTCTGCTCTACTGTGTGAACAGCGCACCGTGGCTTCGCAACTGCTGCAGCTACCGCCATGTTACGAGGCAAAACGTCGTAAAAGACACGACTAGATGCGCGCTTTCCATCAGCTTTCTTCGTATCTCTTCGTCATATGCTTTTGTCCCTGCCACGTGCAGACTTCGTCGCTCCACCCGCGCACTCGCTAGTGACCAACAAATACTCACCGAACTGTCTCGTCCAAAACAAGTCAACCCTGAACTGATTAGACATCAGTACCCTGTCGCAGTTCATCGTCTTGTTCGGCACGCGCTGCTGCATAGTTGCCCCCACCATCTTCACCACTCCACAATGTCACGCTTAGTGTACCACCACCACGCACTGCCCCTTACCGCTAGTACTGCACAACTTCATTGTTCGCTAGATTGCAAAAGCCACACGTATCGCTTGTCCACTGTTCAACACCGCACCGCCAGAAGCTTGATTACTAGCGTACCAATAAGCAATATACTCCCTAAAGCACGCCCGGAATTATGGCCTTGCGCCCTTGCAGCTTATCCTTCCCAAACTTCTTCTCGTACCACCTCTTGCCCTGCAACGCACGCGGAAGCATGGTAGTCACCTCGTTGAGGAGAAACGTGCGTGCAGGCACACACTTCCAACCCCCAATCATCCACCAGCCCGCCCACTCGATCCATTCGCAGAGGTAGTGCGCGTGCAGCGAGTACTTGAACAGACCATTCTTCGGTACCATGTAGATCTTGTCCACGCTCTCCACTGGCTTGCCCTGTTCGGCGGCTGCCTTGCGCTGTTTGCGATCTGCCGCTCTCCTGATCTCGCGCAGGTCGTCGTCGTGGAACATGTTCGCTAGAAGTCCCCAGCACCAGATTACGAGCCCTAGAAACATGTACTCTGATCGTGCTGCCCATTCGTATTGTGATGTCGGGCCGTAGCCTGCGAGGTACCCGCCAATGGAGATTGCGTTGAACATCTGGAACCCAAATGCCATGGTCCAAACAAAAGGATGTATTGGCGACATGCTAGGATTGAGCAAGAGGGGAGACACAACGGCGCGGTAGAGATAGTGGAACACCTTGAGTATGATTAGCACATTTCTCGCCCATCTTTCACCTCTACTCACAAAGCAGCCAGCCATAGTCCAATTACCCCAGGGTAGCTCTCCAAGACCCAATTCTTTCGGGAGCGAGTACATGATGTACAGCAGGGTTATAAAGCCCGCCGATTCCATCGTTGCCCACCCTATCTTGCCGTCGATGTTGAAACGCGATTCAATCGACGTCTTGCCCTGTGGGTACCAGTCCAGAACCCATTGAGCTGCAGTGATCTTTGTGAATGTTAGTAACGGCTGGAACAAAGAATGCGGGGCTGCGGCGCCGCGCCTATGCTTACAATAGGGAAGAACTGCCAGATGTAGCAAATCAGCTCCCAATTCTCGCGCGACGGTGGAAGCCAGTTCTCCACAATAGCCATAGTTGTATATGGAAGGTGATCCTGCGCGAAACGAGATCGTGGGAACGCGTAAAGGATGTTGCCGGTGAGGAGCTTGGGACTTTGAAGCAAGTTGAATCGCAAACAATGATGTCACCATAACAGTATCGCATCCGCGCCAAGCCGAAGCGTATCGTCGTGTCCTCCGCCTCGACAGCTTTTCATCACGCTTCGGTCCGGATGAGCTGATCCACTCGCATGTGTTTTTCTCTGCGCGGCGCCAGTCAAAGATCTGCACAGTCCAGGAGTTCTTAGGCTGCCCCTGGATTCTGCTCGGCATCAATTTCCAGTAGGTATATGATTTCTATGGCGTTGTTTCTTTCCATCAAAAACCCGTCTCCTTAGCTCAATTGGGAGAGCGCCAGACTGAAGTCTCAGTCACTAAATCTGGAGGTATCGTGTTCGATCCACGAAGGGGACAACGTGCCTGGGTTCGCCCAGGATTCTTCGAACTTCTTTTTTTGCATTCGCTTGTCCGTACTGCTGAGCTAGGACATGCAGCGTGTTCGGTTTCTTTTCTGCCTGTAGTTTGGTGGCTACTTCTTTTTGCGAGCATGCCTGTCTTGCAAGCTATGGCAAATTCTGGTCTTGCCACCAATCGAGTCCGCTGAGAATGTCCACTAGTACGTATGCCAGGGCATGGGCACGACCAAGCAACGTGTCCAAGTCATTTCACGTTGTGTATGCACAAAAGCGTCAACAATTTCAATGAAGAGAAAACAATGCTGTAAACTTATGCTACGCTATGATGCTTGCTGATAAAACAAAAAACAATGGTCCGTGGCCCGAATATCAGAATTCTGCCTGGCGCCTACTCGTCTTGCCTCGCACCACTTGCCTGCATATCGGCATCAGTGACAGGCACACTCTCCCTTCGCAGCTGTTCGGGCGCTCTCGCTTCGTTGCCCTTCTTAATGCCTCTTCCTCCAGGCGTCAAAAATGTGTTGTCTAGATTGGGCAACTCCTCGCCAGGAGTGGGGGTCCAGTGCTTGCTCTTCCATGGTGTAACGTGGAGGATGTACATAGTGTCAATTTCTTCGAGGGTGCGGCCATGAGATTCGCAGACAAAGAAGTAGACTACTATAGCGCCGAGGAAACAGCAGGCCGCGAAGACGTATCCATATTGATAATCGATGGCAGCCGTGATATAGGGTGTGACTAAGAATGTGCATTAGTGGGGTTCATCCCGGCAATGTGAAGTGGTAAGAACTTACAGAAGGAGATGAGGAAGTTCCAGGTCCAGTTGCTGGCTGTGGCTAGAGCCATGGCCTTCGCACGGTATCGGCTGGGGTAGATTTCTCCAACGACAGCCCAGACAATTGGTCCCCATGTCATGGCATAGCCTGCGATGAAGAGACACGCAAAGGTGATCATAGCATACCCAACACCCTGGTTCGAAGTGCCGTCGTCATTTTCCAGAGCGAAGTGGCCCAGTGAAGCAAAGACCAGGAAACACATGAACATCCACAAGGCACCAGTGATTAGTGCAGGCCTCCGTCCAAACTTCTCAACAATATACAGACCGGGGAAGGTCATGCCAAAGTTGACACCTCCTAGGATCATGGAGGTGACGAACGAATTTGAAATACCAACAGACCGGAAGATCGTGGTTCCATAGTAGAAATAACTACAACATGGTTAGTATGGGATACGTTAGAAGTACTTGAAATCGACTTACTAGTTGGCACCTGTGAGCTGCTGGAGGGCTTGCAGACTGATACCAAGTAATACACGATACAACATGCGCGGTCCTGTAAAGATCTCGTACCAGGGGTGGTGGCCGCCTCCCGCTTGCTCCGCCTCTAATTTCTTCTGAATTTCCTGGACTTCGCGCTGAACCTCTGGGTGGTCCTGAGAAACACCGTACGTAAGGGCGATAGTGTGTATCGCTTCGTCAACTTTGCCCTTGCGGTATTCCCATCGTGGAGATTCCTGCATAAAGAGGATCCCGACCATCATAAGTGCTGACCAGATAAAGCCAACACCCATTGGAATCTTCCATGAAGCTGAACTGCCATCATCCTCAGTACCGAAATTGATGCCTAGAGTGCAAAGTCAGTATAGGTTCCAGAGATGGTTAGTAGATAGGATTGCTCACAGTAAGCGGTAAAGATTCCGAGGGTGATAAAGAGCTGGTAACACGATACGAGCGCACCTCGTACGTAGCGTGGTGCAGTCTCGGACTGGTACATTGGCGTAAGGACCGACAGTCCTCCTACACCAAGACCAGCGACCCAACGACCTAGGGAGATTTGATACCATGTTTTCGTTGTAGTAATCTGAACAATGACTCCGATGCAGAAAATGATGTTCCAGAAGACGATAGAGTATTTGCGGCCGAATTTGTCGGCAATAGGAGCGGCGATTAAAGCACCCATCAAGGTACCGATTGAGAGTAGGGCGACGATCAACCCAGACTTCCAGTTGCTGAAAGCACGTCCGCCTGTTTCAGGGTCCGTCTGATCCGCAAATTTGTTCAGAAAGTCTGGCATTTCCAGGAATCCAGAGATTTGACCGGTGTCGTAACCAAAGATGAACTACATGTCGTTAACCAACGTACCCATATTGTTTCGTATAATACATACACCACCCATTGACACAATGATCGCCATGGCAATGATACGCATGCGGAAAATCTCCTTCACACCACCTTTCAACATCTGCGGTTTCTTCTCAGGATCCTGATCTATCATCGTGGAGGAAGCAGGCGAGGCGTGTGAATGCCCACGGAATCGGTCGAGTATCGCCATGGCTGGTGAAAGGCGAAAGTTTTGTGCCGATCAAAGGTAAGAGAAAGTAACAACAGATTTTGGGGTCGTGGGGTCTCCGAGTCCTATAAACCACCCATATTTGCTCCGCTTCTTGGCTCTTGAAGACCCCAATGCCGTCATAACGGCACGCTCAACCGTGGGTCGTCACCGCATTCCCCATGCTTACCGCGCAGTTTGGTAAGTCCGAAGCCATCTCGTGAGTGTGCGAGCCGCAATGACCGACGTCATGTTTTGCATGGTCCAGGACCCCAGCATACGGCCGCTAGCCACATCGCCATCGATAAGCCCGGTCAATCGAATGCTTGATAGAGTTAAGCTATCAACAAGCGTCGCGTTCCCATTGGTTACGGGATCACTCCGGAGCCAATCTTTGAGCCTCCAAAGCTTGGCCCAGGGAATTTCTACCGACGTCAAAGCTGCGCACGTCATCTTCACTTCGACATGTGGGGTAGTGCAAGAGCCGTTGTATGTCAGTTGAGTTGTCGTTGGCTGTCGTCGCGACAGACTGCCGAGGCGTCCCGACATGTCAGGACGTTGGCGTGTCGCAGCAATGATCGAAGGTGAATGTGATGCAAGTGTATCACAAGATCTGGCTTGGCGTCCATCACGTTGATCCTTTGAAGATGATATCATCATATCATCCTCTCACTCCAACATATTTCGACTATCGCAATACACAAGACTCACATAATGTTTCATATCGGACGAACGATTGCGGAGCGGAGCTTCTCGGTGTTGGTCCCAGTTTTCTTTCTTCTACGGGTCTTCGATGCATGGACATTGTGGGTCACGATCGCCACACCATGGGGCTCCCACTGCCGTTAGGTGTCTCCGGATTCAAAAATTTCGATGGTACCCAAGTACCGGTAACGTCATCTCGCTTTATCACGCGTCAGTCATGAGTCTGGAAATACAGTTCTTGTGCGGCTCAGCTACCGAATGTGGATGTTTGCGAGTCAGATCCGAGAACTACGGTGTACGGAAGGTGTCGCTATCTCGAGAATTACCGATTCCAGAATTTTATACGAAAGCGCGGCTCTATTGTATCAGCGTTTTGATTTCAGGGCGGAAATCTATTACCAATCACTGCTGATTGTACGATCTGCCGATAATGCAATTCCCGCCTTGAAATGATCTTATACTGCTGAAAGCTATAGGAGAACTCGTGCTTCCGAATGGTGTGTTGCATGGCAAAATTGGAATTGTATAACATGACAGTGCCTCGAAGGGTAATATTTCCACCAACAGCATAAGTGTATATTTCGTTCTTGTATCATCATATCTTCTATTATCCAGGTAAGCTGATAGCGAAATCATCCATACATCTCGGATCGACAAACACGAATCCTTTTATTATGCAGCGTCGGCTGTGCGCGCGATTTCTAGCCCACTATCGAGGTATGTGATTGAACTGGGGGTAAAACTGCATAGTTTCGTAGCAACTTGTCGTCTCGTGCACGTATCCCTTTGAAACTCTAAGTACTTTCTAACCCAAACGGAAATTGATCTAACTAATGAACCGTTTGTGGCGGGTACGCCATCCGAGCCATTTCACTGTCTGACGTGGCTTAAGCCGTCCACATGCCATCCATCACCTCGAACCTACCCACACAATTCACAAAAGCCGTCCCAACAAGGTAATTGCGTTCAATGGGTGTAGATTACAGATGAGAAACACGGGTACAGTTACCGACCACTCAAATTTCTACCATAATGAGAAAAAAGACAATTCGACTGGGTATTGTACCCGGGACGTGGTTGCTTCTTCAGTTGTCGGGTCACCGTGCCGTATGACAGCGCGCTCCAACCACCACAGGTGTAGGTAGCGAAAGGATTCAATCACAGATGACTCTGATTTCATCCCTCATCGTCTCCAAACAAGAACGAAAACTTGCCCTCGCGGACGCAAGACCGAGGTATGTCATCCGCGCTTCCCTATTACCCATACCGATCATAGCTATGCATGATGTCCGCCTGCCCATCTGTATTGGCACGACTTAGCTTTTGCTGTACAAGTCTTGAGTGTGTACCGTGATAGGCAATCTTGTTGTTTTGGGTGCAAAGCGTAGAAACTAGGCGTCTCACGGCTACTTTTGCTGGCGACATACGCTTCGTAAAGTGTCCCAACAACCCCATCGGCGTTACTTAGGTGGAGATAGCTTCATCAAAATAGTGTGGGTGATAGGGACGGTTGATAGGACGATGGATTCTATTCTACAATTCTGTTGATGCTCACGTTCGTGGGTGAACCCCCCGTCGTAATAGAAGCAAGGTTACAATTTTATTATAGCTACATGAATACCGCCCATTCCGTCTACTAACCGAGAAGAAAAGTGCTTTTACCTAGTGACCTAACAGAAAGTTGAGAGGTGGGAGAGATCACGATCAGGATGCGGACGATCCTCAGCATGCAAGCGGGAAGCATAGAAAGCACGCATTAGATAAACGCCTCATTCTCCCTTCGAACCTGTCCCGTGCCCAGCCAGATAAAGATGCAAATAAGTCCAATGGAGGCACCGTCGCAATGCTAAAGATCATGTCGTAAAGCGTTAGTTGGGGTTCGTGTTGTTATTGAAGTTGCCCGACCCGCCTCGAGTGGACATTGTAGGAGCATTGTTAGCAAGCCCGGATGATGGTACTCGCGTCATAGAGGGCAAAGCAAACGGTGGAGCTGGAGCTGGAGCTGGAGCTGGAGGCTTTGGAGGCAGATGTGAAGGTGTACCATATTTTGCGATGCTGCTTTGAGATGACCCCGGCTCGCCAGTCTGGGAGGCGATTCGGTTCATGGAAGTGGCTGAGTTGTTGCCCTGTATACTTTGAGGTGACCCAAACGACGGTGTGGAATTAGAAGAAGGGTTGGGTCTAGGCATTTGAGCAGGCATGGAAGTCTGAGCCGACATTTGGTATCCGCCGTACCCATTTAACTGAGGCTGTCCCTGCATCATATTTTGCTGCATTCCGAAGGGTATGTTACGTCCACCGGGAACAAAAGCTTGAGTTTGTGGGTTGAACTGTCCACGGTTATAGCTTCCTGGAAGAGGATGCTGGTTGCGATTTGACTTTCCATTGTAAGCATTTGAGGCGAACTGCCCGTAGGAATACCCAGGCATTGGTGCTTGGTGGGGTGCGGACATGGGGCGGTTGCCAGGACCATTCTGAGCATTGTATGCACCCTGAGCTATGTGGAATGAGGGCTGTTGATTTGCGTGTGACCAACCAGAATTCACAGGCATGTGTTGTGGTTGCTGGTAGGTATCTTGATAAGATGCCATTTGCGGATTGGCCATCTTCGGAGTGACTTGAGAAGGCATGCCAGCGCTCTGGAAGGACGACATACCCCTTTGGAAGTCTGCCGATATGTCGTAACCATTCGATGCTTGTCCATAACCGGGGTACGCCATCATTGACCCGTTAGAGGCCTGGTACTGTTGACCAGCCCAACCATACTGCGACTGCGCCTCTGGGGCCATCATGCCCGGATACGGGTTGCTGAAAGCAGCCGGAGGAGAAGCACCAGGATTCATGGTTGCATATGGCGCATTCTGTGCAGGACCTGGGTAACCGTTGTAGTAGACCGCGTTATCTCCAGTGTATGTAGCCACAGGATACTGTTGCGGGTAGTACACATTAAAGCGGGAACGAGCCTGAAAGTCATCATCGTCGTAGTTACGCTGCTTCTTGGGCTTCTTCTTTCCAGCAGCGGAACTTGATCGTGAGATGTCCTTCCCTTTGTTTTTGTCTTCTCCAGGTCCATTGCTTTCTGCCACCTCGGGCTCTTCGCTCTCTGCACTTCCGAAGATGCGCTGACGGGCCTCACGATAACGTGCCTCACGCTCTTCTCTGGATAGAGCGGCTTTATCTTTGCTGCCTTCGCCGTCATTGCTGCCCTCACTACCACCCATCTCAGAAGTCGTCTTTGAGGCATTTTGCGAATTAGCTCCAGTGTTTGTACCTGATTTTCCATCGTCGCGACGCATTATCTTACGAGCAGGAAGCTCTACAGGAGGTGTATTGGTACCCTTGGCAGGATCAACCATCTGTGACACGGGAGGTGGGCTGTGAAACAGTCAGCAACAAAACACAACAAACCTCGCTAGATACTTACATCCTACAGTAAGGTGTTCGTGTAATCTTCACACCAGTCATAGTAGTGTCGACCACGTGGCCGAGCAAATAGTAGTCCGCAAGACGGTGGGCAAGCATCCTATAGAAAGTATTACAGTTCGGCAGACACAATTCGTTTTCTCTGCCTCCCGTTAGTAACGATGAGAAGAAAAGTAGTCACCAGTAACGTACCGAGAATCTTTGATGAAATCAATAAAGTCTTGTTCAATCTTGACTACAAACAAACGATCGCGTGGAGACCGCAGTGCTTCAAGCAGCTTCTCGTCTGGAATGGCGGGCATGTTGGGAACACCGTTGAGTGAGGGCATACCATTGACCATAGGCTGCGACATGAGCCCTGCGCTGTTCAGCGACTGGTTAGGGTCGTACAAAGTTTGCGGACCATTGGTTAGTGTTGGAAATCGACCTGGAGGACCTTCTCGCTTAGGTTGAGGATTCATCACCGCTATTTCATGTAGCTGGTCTCGGAAGGCACGCGCAGCGCCGTGATCAGATCCCTGCCGGGAGTCTGCAACGACTGAGTCGGGTGGGGATGTGACATCCTCTTCCTCGACTGCCCTGAGGCTGGCACTGTCGTCTGGGCGCAAAGACTCCTTCTCGTCGAGCGCAAAGGTGGTTGCAGAAGCAACACTCTTTCCATCAACACTGGGAGGTTTCCCGGATCCATCTGACGAGGAGAGCTGAGTGCTGCTGTCCTCGGTAACAGACACCTTGACTACAGCAGCAGACTGGGGCCTATCGACAGCTTCCCCTTTGGGGTCTGTGGACGGTGTGTCCGATAGCTCGGCGGTGCTTGTCTGCTGCGCCGGCGGCGAGATGGCATTTTCAGCGCTTTTGCTCGCATCGTTATCCTCTCGCTTTTCCGCGAGAATTCTGGGCGGTACCTCGCCGTTCATGGGGATAGAGCGCGCCTTGTGGGCGATGGCAGGTATTCTAGGTGTCGCAACAGGCGGCCTCGCTTTTGGAGCAGAATCTTTCGACGTCTGGGGTTTTATGGCGGAAGCCGCGACCTAGCGCTGTTAGCACACCGCCCATGGAAATTGCTTCTTAAAACCGTACCTTGGCGAATGACAGAGGCCGCGGGGGCGCCTGTTCTGCTGGAGCCGGTGTCGCGGATGCCATGGTTATGAGGCGGTGGTTGGTACTGAAGACTATTTGGGCGGTAGGATGCGATTCAGATGGCCTATGCGCAGTGCGCAGACGGTGTTCAAACGCGGGGGAGGGCGAAATGGATATCCGGGAAGTTTTGGAGCAGCAGAGCCGTGGAATGAACTGACGGACGCGTGTTTCTGAAGCCGAAAGAATCACCAAGCTCAACGCCGTACGTGGGTCGTCGTAGACGGAAACGAAGGTGGTGTGTTAACCGAAGTGATGGACGTAATTTTTTTTCAGGAAATAGGGTGCTCAAGGAAAGTCGCGATAACCGGAGCCAGAAAGCTGGACATGTTGGTATGCCGACATTCGTGGGAAAAGGGTAGGGCAGTGGGTTTGTTGGATCGAGGCCAAGGTGAAGTAGCCTTGACGACAGGCGTGCGGTACAGAGACGTGGGCGTCGAGTGTGCAAGAAGCTGCCAAGCACCCGGAGACAGGGCGCACGACAAAGGACGACCGGTGAATTGGCTCGTCGACTTGGGTATAGGGCGGGGACCAGGCTGTTATGCGGGGTGCAGCGCAAGGCGTGTGAAGGATAGAGAAGCGATGATGGAAGCGGCCAGTGGGCGGGCTTAGTCATGCCGCTCCGCCCAATTCTCCGGCCAAGCTGCGTCTGCGCTTTACTGCATGCGAACAAGGCTGGTCGCGTTTCCTCGCCGAAAGTGACAGAACAAGACTGAACTTGGCGAGGCCTTGATCACACCTCTGCCTGCTGCACCGCTGACGCAAGAGTCGCGTCGAATATCCCTGCCAGCGTCGACGATAGGATTTTGGCCCAACAGGACCCTATTGCACTCGACCTCTACTGCAACTACAGTCCGCCATGTTCCGTCGTCCGGGTGCTGGGCGCTCCAAGGCTTCAGCAGATACCCTCTGTCAGAAGTGCCTCAAGAGAGGACATTACAGTTACGAGTGCAAGGCATCTGCCCAAGAACGCCCATACAAATCTCGACCTTCCAGGACACAACAACTACTCAACCCCAAGCTGAAGCCCAAGCTTACCACCGAAGTACCCCAAGATCTGCTGCGCAAGAAGGGCGTCGCAGATGAGATCCTGAAGAAGAAGGAAGAGGATCGCAAGCGCGCGCGGTCACTCTCTGCATCATCTGCCGACTCTGTCTCCACCATCTCAACAAACCGCTCCCGCTCCCGCTCACGATCTCCACCACGACGGAAGCGCAATGCACCAAGACATCGAAGAGACGACAATGACAAGGAGCTGCGTAAGCGCAGCAGGCGATCAGTGTCCATGGAATCGCGCTCATCCTGCGTATCGGATACAGCAGACAGAAACACAAGGCGGCGCATGAGCTCCTTCAGCCCTGGCGAGCGAGGCCGCCGAAGAACCAGGTCAAAGTCGAGGTCAAGGTCGGCGCGCATGCAGACATCACATGAGAATGCCAGAGGAAGAGCACCACGAAGCATGAGTGGCAGTATCAGGTCACGAAGCAGAAGCGCAAGAAGAGATAGGAGGCGGCCAGTTCGTCGGTACTCCATCTCGAGATCACGATCGAGAAGCGCGGATCCCATGGATACGTCTGATGAGAACCACCCACCTAACCGACTATCAAAGGGTGAAACAGGAGTCTCACATTCAGGGAACCGTGAACCCTCGAGGCCACTCTCACCGTACCACAGCGGTCGCGATCGCAGCCCCAGTCCGTACTCCAAGCGCAAAGCCGCACGCCGGTCGCGCAGTCCACAAGAAGCGAGAAACGGAGGACGACTTCGTGACAGTTCGCACCGACCGGCAAGAAACCGCTTCGACAATCGACCACCTGTGTCAAATGGCAGAGATACGCCGCCGCCAGCGCAAGCACCCCCACCCGTTCAGAGAGAGCGTAGCTTGAGTCCGTACAGCAAGCGCTTGGCCTTGACAAAAGCTATGCATTCAGGGTAGACAAGATAGCAGTCAACATTGGGAAAGTCAGAATGCTGCAGTGGTACCTGGAGATTCTTACATTGCAGATGATGGGACGATAATATCACAATGAGTTATCAAGGTCAGAGCCGCTCTCGTGGCTTACCGGGTGACCAGATATAGGTCTGCACCAACTACGAGCATATTAGAAAGGCGTTTGCATCGAGTCCAGATAGTTGTTTCAAGCTAAGACAATGGTTTACTAGCTTCTTCATAATTATCAAATTACATTGGAAGAGTTTGATCTAGGATCCCACCTTATGCTCATATCATCTCTAAAGTCCACGCTCCTTTGTTGTTTTACTTGTGGTATGATTCTTCCTTCTCCCCGCCGTATCACCAACCCAGTCTTCCATTCGGCGTGAACTCGAGCCTGTTCGATCGTTCCGAGACTGAAACTATTGAAATTCTGTATAGGCGAATATTGATTGCGAAAGTGGTATTGGTCGCTGAATTTTGAGCATGCTGTCGAGAGGTGTTATCGCAGCGTTTCGCAAAACTTCTCGAATTTTGTCGCTGCAGATGGAGAGCATTTCCTAAAACAAAGAGTTCGATAGCACCATGCTTCGAGGCGTCCTGAATCATCGGATATCATTTTAGACACTGCCCAGATGATGATTTGTACAATTCTCAAATCATCCGTGAGTTCCACACAGTGTAAGTTGATGCTGACGATGATGTATGCCTTCGTTGCGTAGTCTACTATGAAAGCCATGGGAGCTGTACTAGAGGGGTTGAATGCGTTGTGAGCAATCTAACTGTTGAACTGTACATTTCATGCAGATAAAGACTGTTGCGTAAGGCAGGGTCCGGGACAAGAATCGAGGATGCTGGCGAAGCGCGAATCATGGTGTCAATTAGACGCTGCCTCATTATACCTAGGTATTATCCCTCAGATATTCCTACGACTTTCAGTCGAGAAACTCAAATTCCATCGGGTTGTTTCTAGCTTCTCTCTGGTTCGACTGGGTGCGAGATCTATATCGTTGTTGGTTGGTTGCGTTCAAGATAAGCTGGAAACTAATGGAAACAGGTATCTTGAGTCATTTTGATACCAAAGGACCTCGTAAGTGTAGGGTGTCGTAATGTGCTTAACGGATACCACCAAAAACTATCTGTGGGGTTGCATGGCTCATCCTGTGGTTGACAAGTCGGCTTCGCTGAAAGGGGATGAAGCTTAGTTAGCATAGCCAGGACATGGAATGCCGTATCAGGGGAATGCCACATATTAAGCGGTAATATAATTCCGGATGTAGCATGAGACATGTTTCCAATACGTATTGTACAAATGTCGTGATGTTGCACATGGCTCATGACGTGTGGGCAGGGGCCATTGAGAGGGATGAGCTAACCGCTAGCGTGCCAAGAAAGCCATCCATGTCACTCAATTTTCTCCGCGAAGCTTCTGCTCTTCTTTTCTTCACATATTGTCAACGGTCTCCAATAACCCTAAGGTCCTTCCTTTACGAAGTGGATTCGCCTTTTCCAGAGCAGACCCAGAGAAACAGAATTGCCATTCTAATCCTGCAGCTCGTCCACGTCGACTTCGGTCGGTATTGGAGCTGCGGGTTCGCTTTAGGCCAACATACATCGGTGCCTATCTGAACAAAGGGGCCTCGTGACCTTGATTTCAATATCACCGTGAAGAAGAGACGTGTATCTTGGGACGAATATGATGCCCTGACAGCTGTTACGCGTGGCGTTGGTTGCTACATGCGTTGAGCCGTCACCGGCATCCAAATCGGCCCCCAAATCCCGACACCCGCATCATGCATAGTACTGCGTAGAGCGAGAAAAGAAATACAGGGTTCATCGTGATTGGCATGCTATTGAGGCCTGTCGTTGTGCGGATCTAGACTGTTAAGGTCAATGGCCACAAATAACGTTGAGCGCCCAGCTGAAAGACCTCCCCGCATCTTCCGCCGTGTGTCACTCCACACGAAGCAAGAAACGTAGCTCTGGATCGAAGGACTCGAGAGCGGCTGAGCAGCAGCTTCCGATTCAGTCTGACCACCTCGCTACTACTGGTCGCAGCGATAGTATTTTCTTCGCCTGTTCGTCTCATTCGATCTGTCTCAAGCCACGTACAATGTTCGTCGCAGCAGGCCACCCTTGGCAGGTCGGCGCCGTGTTCTCGCAGACTTCAAACTAGGCCTATATCCTGCTTGGTCAAACGCCTCTGTCGGGCCTGTAGATCACTCGTATTTCGTGTGCTGTGATCTCATTGGAGATAGGCGTCCCACAACTCACGACATGGCTGAGAAGACGGTCGCCTAGCAATATTACGACGCAGTCAGATCGGTGAACCGGAGTGCATCAACTCAACGAGGTGCGCCACAAACGACAACCTCAGACCTTCCGCCTACAATCCGGTCCTTCTGTCGAGGTCATCCTCAGCCCTGTACATATCCACTCCAACGTCTGTGGCCCGCCCCTCCTTCCTGCTGCATCCTACAGTTGTCCTTGCCTTGAACAGCTTTCGCGCCTTTCCCATATCTCACGTGTGCTTGTTCAGGAGCGTCATGCATGCATATCATGGCCTACATTCTACGAGATGCCCTTGTTCTGCTTAGTCTTGCTACTCAGTCTTTAGCACAGCAGGACGATCCTGTGAAAGGATTCTGCCGAAGATGGGGTCATGCAACGGCACGGGTTGACTCGACGCTGTACATTGATGGTGGCATGGTAGGAGAAGTCCCTTTCACGTCGAACCATTCCAGTATGTAGAGCTTGACAAAACATCGTTTACCTCTCTTCATATAATCTAACGACTGCTATCTAGATACATGGCTTTTGTCTAGTAACTTGAACTCATCGACGGTCGATGCCGGGATGCCGGAACAGAAGGCGTACTCGAAGCCTGGACATATTCCCAGCCTCTCCGGCGGTTATACATGGGCGGACAATACGAACAAATGCTTCTATCAGTTTGGCGGAGAATACGCCGCCGGTGCTAGTCCTATGGACTTCGGTATTTGGACCTACGATGTCCTGCTCAATCAATGGAACACTACCGAGACGACTGGCGACAAGGAGCTACAACGAGTATCGTTTGGAGCCGGGACGCAAGTCGAAAGCCGCGGATTAGGATTCTATTTCGGCGGATGGCTAAGCAACAGAACAGCGCCCGGTTGGAATGGGCCTCCCATGGCCACCAACGGGCTGATTCAATTCGACATGTCTACAGGTGACCTACAGAATATAACCGGACCAGATGATATTGGGAGAGCCGAAGGACAACTTTTGTTCCTACCCGTTTCAGACAGCGGTGTGCTTATCTATTTCGGTGGTATCGAAGACTCGTATCATAACGGCAGCTTTGATGCAGTAGGTTTAGACCAAGCCATACATGACTCAACATACTAACGTAGTGTATCAGGCAAACATGAGTGTAAGCTATCGAAGAGATATCCAGCTTCTACATAGCTGACGTTATAGACTATTCACGTCTACGATATGGCTTCGTCGAAATGGTATACACAGACCGCATCTGGCGATATACCTGACACCCGCAGACAGTTCTGTGCTGATGTCACTTGGCCGGATGACGAGTCATCTTTCAATGTGTAAGTTACTGGATTCTTGTCTTGTAAAAGTCATATTCCTGCTGTTGCTTTGATCGACGCCATCGGTAAGCTGGAAACGTCCACAGGGGCTAGAGGTCGTTGATACGAAAGAGGATCAACGGAGTCCCAAGGTTTTTGCCCGTGCTATCTAGGGTCTCGAGAAGACTGTGAGAAATTGCAGTTTGTCGCTAAGATCTCAGTGCCATATACAAGCTTCGTATACACATTGTGTCGCCTTGGAGTAAATATGCTTATTTGGAGTAGCTATCTTTACGGCGGGTACGGGTTCGGTGAAGCACCGGCTTTCGACGACGTCTACATCCTTTCTCTTCCGTCCTTTACCTGGATTAAGGTCTTCAGTAGTGAGAATCCATCTAAAATTGGTCATGGCGGTTGTAGTGCGAATGTGGGTAGGTGATATCGATGTACGAACTGTATATGAAATACATACTAACTTCGTAAACCAATCTTTAAGTCAATCGCGCGCAGATGTTGGTCATAGGTGGCTGGTTCCCTATATACGACAAATGCGATGTACCAGAAGGTCAAGGACAACACAACATGGTTCTTGGGTACAACGGTGGGGACTCAAAACTTTGGGACAAGTTCAGCCCTCAGCTAGACGACTACGTTGTTCCTTCGCCTATCATCTCCGTGATTGGGGGAGGGTAGGTATTTTTCGTCTGCAAACAGAGGTTAACACGACTAACAAGAATAGACCTACCGGAGGTGCCACGAAGACTTCCCCAGCAACGTGGGGCCACCCTGATCTTGCTACCTACTATACACTTAAACCTACCTTTACTGCAAGATCAGCTACTCGTGCTCTACTTTCGGCAACAGAATCCCCATCCCCCAGAAGCTCAAAGAAGACGAAGGTGGGAGCTATTGCTGGTGGTACAGTCGGAGGGCTTTTGGTACTCATAGGCATCCTATGCCTTATACTATTCTGCCTGCATCGGCGGAAGAAGGCATTGAAGACGAAGGAGGGTGAAGTTCCACTCGATCTTCCACCTGCTGAGCTTGCGACTACCGTGCCTCAAGAGATGGCCGACACAGCTGCTAGCAAGTACGTTTCCATACATGACCAGGCAGATTCTATCGCCCTTGGTTATTCCGGACATGTCCAACAACAATCATACTCCGTTAGCCACGACTACAACTCACCGTATTCGGCTCAAGGTCCTCCTTCGTACGGTCACGATCCCCCATACATATCTCCTGTTGAGGGTGGGCACGCGAATCACTCGCCACATGGCGAGCAAATCTCCAGCGACGGTAATGTTGCTCGTAACTCGCCGACAGCTGCTTGGAGTACTCAAGTAAACTATCCGCAGTCTGCGCAAGGTCAGGACACTCAATATTCGTACCCTACGCCGACTTCGCCACGACAATCTTCAAACGATGTTATTCAACAGCAAGTTCCAATCTACTATCCACGACCCAATAGTCCATCGACGAGCTCGCGACAATCACCACATTCGCCTTCTGGCAACAGAGGGAGTCCGGTAGGGACGCAATACAGCAGCGATGGACGTGCCAACCACATCAGCACTACAAGTACGCCGGCACGTTTTTATGCGCAGGCACCACAGCATGAATCTCGGGGAGATATAACAGGCGATCCATACAGGAGAGGTTTGTAACAGAAGGGCATATGTGAGATCTGGCGATCGCCTGTCTAGGAGCGTGCGGAAGTAGATTTCAGCAGACTTGGGTCCATGAATATGGTGCCTTTTGGGTGTTCCAACGGAGTTGTTGTAATTCGCTTGTAGTATCTTGCTTCCAGATCAGATGAATGGAGTCTTAATCCGAACATCCCGTTAGCATGCTTAGTGTTCGTAAGAACTCATACTTTTATGGTTCCCAAGGGTTACAATGACAAGGTAGTGGCCTCGAATGCTGTAAGCTTGTGATTTCCCCTCAAGGTTTTGGCACAAGCAGGACAAGGGCATACTCCGCTGCAAATATGTTGCGCGCGAAGACGCATATAGTGCAGGTAAAGCAGTCGAACTTGGCTGAGTGCTGAGGCTGACGTATTGAAAGTGGACGGAAATTGGGGTACTAGCACGGGCTCACGTGTGATCGCGCTTCAGTGCCGCCGACGCTCACACGTCACCTCGACTTTGGCCATATGCGAGGACACATGTCCTCAGCGACACCATAGCCCTCGCCGACTTCCTCATGATCATCCGACTTGTACAATGTTCAACCTGCGCTCAATTGTCCTACTTGTAATATCCTACGTCGTCATCCCGCGCCTGACGTTTCTCCCACAGAATGTCCACTCGATCCTCATCATCTTCGGACCCTTCCTCATACCCCGCGTACTCGACTGGATCAACCTCGCGCGCGCGACCGGAAGAAGCGTGCCAGTACGGCCGACGCCTCCGAGAGTTCAATATGCGTTAAACTTGCTCTTCGTGAGCGCAGTCGTATGCCTCGTCCTCTCCTTCTCTCGGTTTGCACCTGAGAACATATTCCTCAAGACACAAAGTCACATCCGAACAGAGACCAGTGTCTTGTTTGCGCGTCTACGCCACCTTCGACCGCTCACGGATGAGGATGATGCGTTACGGACAAAGTTCAACTGGAGCGTGCGCAACAAACTGCTGTACCTGACATATGGCCCCGACACCCTGTTGAACTGCGTGTGGTGTACCACATCCGATGGAAATGACCAGCAAAACTACTTTTTGTATTCGCTTCCAACCATGGTCACGCCGCATATCTTCCAACTCGCTGTTCTTGGTCTCGCGACGTCGTCGCTTGTAGGAAGCGAGGGTTCGCGGTTTCGCACGCATACCACCATTGCAGGATTGCTCTTGATGGTGGTGGAAGTGTGGTACATGGCCACCTACGACATCACGCTCAACAAGCGAGCAAAGTATGTGCAGGATATCGATTCAGCACACTGGCGTGTCCGATTCCTACGATACGTCGCCTTCGCCATGGTAGACATGGGCTTTGCCTTCGTCCTCTGGGCTACAAGCACGAACCGCTGGCTCGCCAAGCCTGTTTCCATCGCCGAGCGCATCGAAACAACTACACGAACCGCCGAAGATACATTCAATAAGATGCGTGCGCTAGCTCTGCTCACAAACTCTGTGAACCGCGATTCAGCGTTGCGAGGTGTGCGGGAAGAATACTGGAGGACCGAGGGCCAGGTTACAGCTGAGGTGGTGCAGGATGAACTCGTCATGGAACAAATCAATGCTGCTATTAGCAGAATGGACTTTAGTACGCTTGAAGGACGGGTTGGCGAGGTTGCAGATGGAATCATGAAGGGTATTGATAGCTTGAGGGCAAGTCAAATGCTGGCGGCGAGTCATGTCAGCGAGACATCGTCATCCCCGGCATCGTAGAGTTCACTTTGCGACGGTTAGAGGAGGAAATCTACATAGAGATACGTGCATGCATCGCGATGGAGCCTCGGCGTAGAGCGCCCCTTAGAAGACTGCAACCGGTCTGGCCGTCTTAGAATATGATACCCTGTTTTGAGCAGGTCACTTGAGCATTTTTTTTCCCCTGCGGTGAAGTTCTCCATTGCTTATACCGCTGATTACCGAGATACTTCGCCATCTCCCACAAGGACCACAACTTCACTGTCTGCATATACACCTCCGACATCGCAGACTGCGTATTATTATTCGTATTGCTCCAGGGTTGTACCAGATTCGATGATATATTGCCGTGTCATACTTTCTCCCCCATCTCCATGTCCGGGGATCGGAAGCGCGAACTGGTCGCGGATACTAGCGGTAGGTACGAGGATACCGCAGGCTCGGCACACACGCCCTACGCCCGCCTGCTCATTCTTGGTCCTCAGGTACGCTAGTAGACACAACCCCGGCTTCGACGGCTTCTGGAAGACGCGTCTTTTGTCATGGTCTTGACGATGGCGACTTATTCGTGTCATATCAGAGAAAGAGAGGAAGAGAACAATTTGGTGGCATTGAGAGAAGGCAATCGTGAGCAAGCTTTGCTCAAGATGGGTACTCCGAGCGTCCAATCCGGCTGCAAGTGGAACCCTTTATCTTTGCGTTCTGTAAGGAATGACACTAGACTCCCGCCGTAGTCCGCAGGGGGCTGGGCAAACATTACATCGATGGATCGTTAGGGTAAGTGGGTTTGCTCCCGCCCGTGTGATAGGAAGGCGTGTGACTCTTGATCGAATTTTTTCAGATCCATGGTATAAGAGCGCGTCAGGGTACGTGTCTTCTCATTGCGCATTGGACTACTCACTTCTCTTACCACACCGAAGCAACCATATTTTCTGTCCTCGACTATCGCTACTTCAATTGACAGCTTAGCAACCACACGTCCTCATATATAGCAACAATGGCACCCAGCGCCGTCACACCCCCGAATCACAACGAGACGGTCACCGACCTCACACAAGCCGGCATCAAATCTGCGCTCCTCAAGAATGCCCCAGAACAGATCAACTCTGCATCTCTCACAAACTCCATCACCGCCACACCACCAAACGAGCCAGCAAGCAAAACTCAAGATGTTGTTGACGCACCTCTGGCTGAACTTGATGCTTCCAAAGTCACCTGCACATACACCAGCACCCCTCGCTCTGTCCCAGCTGTAGGTTCAGCAGAGATGGCTAGCCAGAAGGTCTGCACCGACCACATGGTGCAAGCTCAATGGAATGTTGAGACCGGCTGGGCAGCACCAGAGCTGAAGCCCTACGGCCCGTTGTCCCTTGCACCCACGGCCTCATGCCTGCACTACGCGACTGAATGTTTCGAAGGAATGAAGTTGTACCGTGGATACGACGGCAAACTACGTCTCTTCCGCCCAGACCTGAACTGTCGCCGTATGCTCATGTCCACAAACCGTATCGCCCTGCCCGCGTTTGATCCCGAGGAACTCCTCAAGCTTATTGTCAAGCTTTGCGCAACAGATGGTGCCAAGTGGCTTCCAAAGGACCGTCCAGGACAGTTCCTTTACATCCGTCCTACCATGATCGCTTCCGATCCCGCCCTTGGCGTCGAGCGGCCGAAAGAGGCCCTTCTCTTCGTCATTCTATGTTGCTTTGCTCCCATGGGAGACATGAGCGGTGGTATTAAGCTGCTCGCTTCTCAAGACGATATGTGCCGCGCGTGGCCCGGCGGTTTCGGATACGCTAAAGTCGGTGCCAACTATGGTCCTTCTCTAGTAGCCCAAGGCGAGGCGAGAAAGAGGGGATACCATCAGATTCTCTGGCTGTTTGGTGAAGATTGCACGATCACCGAGGCGGGAGCCAGCAACTTCTTTGTTGTGTGGAAGTCCAAGGATGGAAAGCTACAACTTGTTACCGCTGATCTCAACGAACGTATTGTCCTTGATGGTGTAACGAGGAGGTCTATTCTCGAACTCGCCCGTTCAAGGCTCACTTCTTCTTCTCCTTCACCCGATCTCGAGACTCTAGAGGTTATTGAGCGCAAGTTCAACGTCTTCGAGATTGAAGAAGCGGCCAAGGAAGGACGCCTTGTCGAGGCATTCGCGGCTGGTACTGCGTGGTTCGTCGCTCCTATCAGCCAGATTCACTTCCGTGGCAAGGACATTGAGGTGCCAATGGTCAAGGGTGACTCTGGCGCGTACGCGAGCTTCTTCAAGAACTCTCTCAAGGGCATCATGTGGGGTAGCGACGGTATGGAGGGACATGAGTGGGGTCGTGTTATCGATGAGGAATGAATGTGTTTGCAGAAGTGGCGGTAGAGTCGTATGTGCATGAACATGGCGTTTGATTTCCCAGGGTGGTTCATCTTTTCCTTTTGTTTTGGTACTTAGTAAAAGCGAGGAGCATGGCTGTCGGCTGTTTCTGCATACACACAGATTGCTTTGGTTAGCAACTATACATATATCCGTTACACACGATAAGTTCGCTGTCGTTCCCTCTCGTATCCTGATAGCACGTGATGCACAAGAATACAATCTTCGAGGTTGTTTCTCCAGGGTAGGAAGGCTGGGGAGCTGTTACAGAAAGGTATACACATAATCACAACGGGCCCACGGGTTCACCTAATTTCCAATCTCATTTACATGCGCTAACCACGGACCTCAGACCCTTCGATAACGAGATTTGGGGAGCAAACGCCCGTGCTTATCGATCGACCCTTGTGACGAAGAAATGTCTATTGGTTATCGAATATCTGCTCATTGATGCCCGGTATAAACGAGTTGCAACGACAACCGCGAACGTCTCGGCAGAAGCCGAGCTATATCACGACATATGTAGCAGGGTCAGGAGATGTGGGGATACGATATATACGTTGCCCTGTTAAGATCTCGCAAAGCTCCGAAGAGTTGCATAGCTGCAGAAAGAGGAAGGGGCGCAGTGCCGCCGTATTATAGCCTTCCTTGGCGTCTTTCCCCTTTGCAACGGCGCGTGGTCCCGTCGCGCCTCAAGTGCTTCGCGAAGTGACCAGCACCCTGGCGTACATCATGCACTCCCACCAATTAGCATCCTGACTCGGGCTGTTTCTACAAGCGAAATGCGCATTGCAAGCCATGACTTCTCGGCGAGCCCTTGCCGTTGTGTGAACCGTGATTGTCAACCTCCCCCCCCCCTTCACGCCTGCACCACCGAACCATCTGCCCACAGCAGCTTGCAAGCACCACTGCCAGCTCAGCTGAGTCCCACCTACCCAGCGGCAAACAAACTATAGTGGATTGGAGGAGGCAGGAATACGACTCCTGGTGCATCGAAATCACTAATTTTAGGAGGAGACACGCTAGACCAGCTCTCGTCCGCGATTATCTTCCGAGGCTGGCATGCACTAGGCTCCGTCTTGCTTAGTTCGACTCAAGAGACGGATGGGCGCAGGGAAGCACTGACACTGCTTCTTCTTGACTCTGCAGTCTTCCGGGGAAAGGAGGCTTAAAGGTTATTAGTTTTAGTTTTGTGTTTGACAAGATGGGATTAGGGATGGGGTTTCCCAAGCCACCTGCGAAGTTTAAATCTACCCTAGACTCCCTCTCGTGTCTCCTCTTCTTCTCTTCTCTGCGTTCCTCGTATCTCCCGTCATCTATCCTACCTTTCTCGGTCGCTATACGAACAACAGTACCCACCATTCGCTTTGGGTAGCTTCTTTATACCTTAATACTTTGTAATACAACGTCGTAGAACTACACCACTTTACCATCCGAACATTCGTATCAAGATGCGTTTCATCACCGCCATCGCCGTCGCCATCTCAGCCTCTGCTAGCTTCGTCGCTGCCCAGGACAAGTGCGATGCCCAAAACATTGTAGACACTTGCGTCCAAGGTTACCAATCCCGCATCGACGCCTGCAACGAGAACCCTAACGACTTCATCTGTCTCTGCGACGTCTACAGAGATGTTCTCGTCTGCTACAACAACTGCCCTGGTAAGTGTTCCATGCATACAAACAAGATGAGTACAAGTTAACAAAACATCTGTAGACTCCCTTGAGAAGCCTCCTGTCCAGAACACCGTAACATCTTACTGCGGTGCCGCCGAGCCCCTCCGCGCCGCTGCTTCCTCGTCCATGGCCTCTGTTGCCAGCGTCGCTGCTACACAGTCTCGTGCCGTTGCCAGTGCTACGAGCGCCATGACCAGTGCTACTGGTACCGGCTCCGAGTCTGAGGCTAGCTCAACTCCCACCAGCTTCGCTGGTGCGGGTAGCAGCTTCGGTGTACCTGCTGGTGCCGCCATTGTTGCCATGTTTGCTGGTCTGTTGTAGATGGGGTAGTACAATTGCTGGTGGTCGAGCGGGTAGTTGGATGAATAGGATAATATTTAATCAGTGATACGATGGCTTTCCTGGGTTGACTGACATGCCTGCCTTTTGCAACTAGTTATGTGTGTTGCCAATACTTGTGAATGCCGCCGTTCCTACAACAAGAATGTAAACATTAATAAGCAAAACAGTTCCACGTCTGCAAAGGCGCACACACGGCAGCCATGACATGCTCATAGGCAACACAATTGGCCATGTCACGTAGGCTCCGTCCAGGTCTCATCATCCTTCATTGTTACAGCGCTCATATAAGAAAAGCGCTATACTACTTCCATTCCGATCAACCCCCAAAACGCCGCTGAGTACGTGCACATGTGCAAGCAATGCAATATATCCCACGCAATACACTGAAGATGAGCCAGGTCAGACACAAGTCCAGAAAGTCAAGTGTCATACACGATCCCAAGGAGCGCGTTCTCGCCATATACTAATGCTCCACCTTCCCTTCGCAGATTTTGTACAATGACATCAACGCCATGTAGTAGTAGTAGTCTTCCGCACTTCCTTGGCCACAGCTGTAGTCCACACGCATGGCTCCTACCGGATGGCGAGAGGCTTATTCTTGTCCGAAACCAACTGTCTCTTCAACGGCAATGGTGAGTTTCTGGTTGAGTGCTTCGAATGTCTTGTAAGGTGGTAAATCGAGACGATTGAAACTGCACATCTTGTTAGCAGCTGGCCCATACGCTGGATGTTTGGGTCTCATACCATGTGTGTGATTTCGGCAATTGATTGGGCTCACCAGCCTTTTCAATTGTGAATCTTCTTGGTCCATCACTACCCTGCAAATCCTTGAATCCGTTGACAGGAATACGTGATGTTCCGGTAGCGAATTGTAGGAGACGCGACTTTTGCTCGGCGTCCCAGCTGCGAATGCATTTCCAGAAGTTCTGAATCACCTCATCGTTCTCGGTGTAGCCACGGTAATCCGTGTGCTTCTTCCAGTCGTCAACGTCGATATCTGCAATACCACCGATGAGCAACTCGAGCTCACGTTCGTCAAAAACGTTTACGAGATCCGCAGGAATTAGTTCATGGAAACCAGTGATGAAAGCCTGGAATTGCTCTTCGACACGTTTCTGAATACGCCATTCGGTAATGAGTCTGATCAGTTAGCATAATTGGGACAGACTAAGACTGGATCCACGTACTCAACGTATTCGTGCTTGTTCTCGTTGGTAACCTCGATATTGTCACCTCCAGGCTTCAACTCAATGCTGACGGTTTCACCGAAGCGCTCGTCATCAGTAGCAAAGGTCAACTCTAGAGCATCCGTGATATCGTTGTTCCTGCGTTTGTTAGCTTGTATGCGCCCGAAAAATGAAGTTTGAACCTACAGCATCCATTCCAGGTTACGATGGAAATCAGCATCTACACCTTCCATGTCTTGGAGAGCAACCTTCTTCCTCAAGATCATTTTGTAAAACGCTCCGATAAAGAAGGCATCCAAGAAACGGCGATGGAAAATGGCCAGACCAACAACGCGTCCAATGAACTTGAAGTAGTTCAAATGTTCGGGGTTAATGCCGGAGTGAGGGTTAATCTGAAGAGTGTAGTTGTCGTGCGCAGAATATTCGAACAAGCAGTAGAAGGGGTTGAACATCTCGTGAGATAGCAGGAAGAAGAATTCTCGGGAGAGACCTCCATAATCCAGACCGTCTTCGCCATCGAATTTGATCATTAGTCGCTTCTTGAGATCAGCAGCGCTTTGGCGCATGATCTCGTGGTATGAATCCTCGAAGATGTGCGTTCGTCGCACCTTGACATGGCATTGACCACTAACAATGCGCAGTGCAGGTTGTGATCTGAAGTAGATCAGCTTGCGACGGAAGTCGCGCTTGTACTGAGGTACGTTCTGGTCCAACGAGGACGGTAATCTCGGGTCGTCCCAGGTAGTTGTCTTCGTATTGTGATCCACAAAGTATACTCTGGCTGTGTTGGTGAGGCGCATTTCCCACCCTGATGGCAATGGCCCGAGTTGGGAGACGGGCTGCTGCTGAATGGTGCTTCCGTTGGCGGCCTGACCACCATACATGCGGATGTATTGCTGTCGGCGAGGGTCTACCCATGTTGTCGTTCGCGTGTTGTGATCAACAAAGTATGGTCGACCTTCGGGTGTATGCCGCTGTTCCCAACCAGACGGAAGCTCTCCTGTTCCAGCAGTAGTCGCTCCTGTTGCCATCATGCTTGCAGCATTGGCCGAACCAGCAGGCGGTGATGGCTGACGATCGGTGAGAGTGGGCGAGTTGGCTCCGGTCCTATCTTCAGGCAGCATGCGGTTCTGATGTCGCATGCGCTCCTGCTGGGTCTGCGCAGCTACATCCCGGCGCTGATCAGCCTCGTTGAATCCTGCGCCCGGCCTGATCCAAGTGGTTTGTCTAGTGTTGTGGTCGACGTAGTAGGTTCGGCCCAGATGATCCTCGCGACGCTCCCAGCCATTTGGCAATCTTCCTTGAGCATCCTCGAAAGCGCTGTATGCACCGCCGCTGTTGCGAGCTGGAGTCGCTCCATTTGGCGCGGGGCCTGGACCAGCGGGCGGGCCAGTTGGTGGGCCAGCTGGAGGGGCTTGACTGAGACGCTGGGCAGCTGGTTGGCCGGCGACTGAGGGTCGTTGCTGACCGGGGTATACGTCGGGAGGATGAAGGTTCGTCGTCGACTGTTGTGGAGTTGAAACAGCACCAGGGACAGCACCGTTGACGGACGGGTGCGGGGATGCGGTCGGTCGGGTGGCGTTCTGAGCTCCCTGGGTAATGGGCGCGGTGAGGTTAGTGGAGAGGTTGAGGATGAGCTTGCCATGGACGACCATGTTGTCGTTTGACTTTTTGAGGTCGCGCGTGAGCATCTCTGAGGGGCTGTTAGCAGATGATGTAGACTGGCATGCATCAGGCCTACCATCCCCGCCGGCATCGAGGTCTATTACCGACCCTATGCGGACATTGATGACGCCCAGGAAGCCCTGGTCCTTCTTCTTGAACTTCTTCTGGTCAAAGATCTGAACCGCCAAAACGCTCTCCTCGTTCACTTTCCTGTGTCGAGTGTTAGCGTCATGATGCGAAGGCATGCGAGGCCAAGGCCCAGGGCAGCGTACATGTCGAAGCTCTCGTTCCAGTAGGGGTTCAGCGTCTTCTTGATGACGCTGGTGGTGCGCGTCTGCTCGCCATTGATTGTGGCTACAGCGAAAGGGTCCGGAAATCCTGCAGCACATGCATGAGCGACATGACGATGCCGGGCTGGGTCAGGGCATACGTACGGAACACATCGCGCTTGTAGAGCCCATCGGCGGCGATGACTGCGGCGTGTTAGTTTGGTCGTGGGGCTCGCAGGACTCGGTGGCGGCGGGTGAGACATACTGGTGATGCGCAGGTTGGGCTGGCCAGCGCCGTCCATGATGCGCGGTTATGCAGCGCAACAAGCGGTCGCGGGTGTGGGATGGAGCGGGGACGGGCGACAGAGGTAGAGGGGCGGCTCTCAGAGCTCGCGGTGGTTAGGGGCCTCTTCTCTGGTGCTGGGTTTGGGTGGTGATGTATGGCGTCTCTGGGTTGGCTACGGCGGAGCGACGAGGGTACAGTACAGGTACTGGAGGAGGCTGTGCGAAAGGCGACCGTGCGCAGTCTACTACAAAGGCAAATGCGGCGGGCCTTCACGGCGCTGCCCGACGAGTCTCCGGCCTACGATGGTAATCGCTTATACAATCCTTTGCAATCGCTGACACCCCAAGTCACCCACAAAGTCTTTCCACTCCAGCCCTGGCGGCTAGGGCGTTGAGCGCTGCGGCGTGAACGATGCGATTCCGGGAGGATGCCTTCTGCTGCCTTGGCGCTTGCCCCGCAGGTTGTGTCGGGGGGCGATGCGAACTGCTACTGCTGCTGCTGCTGCTGCTGCTGACTGGCGCCTGACCAGAGTCTCGATATATGTGGCCGTTGAGGGTAACCTTGGAATGCTTTGGAGAGGAGCAACAAGACACCTGGTGCACAGTCTGCTTCCGATGGGCGTACCCGTGCATGTCAAGATTGCCTTTGCTCTCGCGACGCATGGCATCGATGATGTCAAACCGCTCTACCTCCCTGTCACCGCCCACTAGCATGTCCAAGAACCAAAATAACAACATATCTCTCGACCACATCTCTGCTGCTGCTTCGTATGCTGCTTGGGCCGTCTCTGATGCCATCTGCCTCTTCTTGGTGCCTCTCACTACATGTTTCCATCTTCTGGGCGCTCTTTGGCGCCCAGAAGCTGCTGTCCATCAGACGACCACGCCTCAAACACATTGCAAACCATCTGTCAAACACCAAGACGAATGGCAGTCTTGGACACGAGCCACATGCAAGGCCGCACATTCTTGGGTAAACGGCACCGCCACACGTACATCCTGTAGGAACCAACACGTCTAGGCCCGACTACGTTCCGCCCGTTCCGTCTTGCCGTATCCATCTTCAGCCAGAGTGGGGTTCACTGCGACATATACACGCGTGCACCTCAAGATGAGTATCAGGTTTCGATATCATAACTCTAACTGCGCCTGTGACTTTCCAGCTATGTCACCAGCTTCTAATGCAAATCATGTCAAGTCTAATGTTGATAGTCGCCAAACTCCACGCTCGTCATACCCTACTCCCTAAAGCTATCCCCAATCTCAATCTTCCTCATACCCAACAGCGCTCTTAGCTTCAGGTACGTCTCGTACCCACTCAACTGCATCTCAACTCTCATGTGCCTTGTCCACGCACCCAGCCAACTCAGAAAGTTACTGGGCCAAAGTATACTGCCGTTGAGGTTGTCTAAACTCTCTTCGTACACCGTGCGACTGGCATACCGAGCGAGGATAAGAAAAGTGCGCATAGGACCTTGGCGAGTATGCAGACCTTCATCCAAGGACCGCGCTACAAGAAAGGTCAATATAGATGCTCAGGTGATGGGAGGGACCAAGACTTACTCAAATCATTAGTTTTCAAAATCAACAAAATCACTCTCGGAACCTGTCCAAGCAGCTCGATCAAACTCTCCAACAACCCCTCTCCCAACGCATCTCCAATAACTTTCTTCTCTTCACTCGTCCTGCTCGTCATTACACCACCAGTGCCACTCTCCTTCTTTGCCAACACGGTATAATCTCTGCCTGTAATGGCCGAAGCAAAGAGAGGGAAGTGTTCTTCCTTGATCCCTGCCACCTGGTAAGCGTATTTGCGCATACCAGCTTCGTCGGCGTCCAATACGGCGAGCCAGAGTTTTGCGTAGTTGCGTCGCAAGGGCATAGGGATATCACGATAGAGGCCGTGATCGTATAGCACCACGTCAAAGTTGGTCTTGCCTGAACGAGTCGGGTTGTGCCGTATAGCAATGTTTCCACCATGCGGATCGCAATGGAGTGGCGCATCTCTGCCAAAGATCATCTCGTTGAATATCCTAGCCAGTGCTGCCGATACTTCGTCTCTGTCAATGCCATGTTCATCCAAACTCTTGAGGTCGTCCGTTCGAAACCCTGATACGTATTCCATAACGAGTAACCGGCGCTTTGCCCAAAGGACTTTGGGTATGACGACGGGTACATCGCGGACGTGAGAGAAGTATTCTCGCGCACGCATGGCATTCTTGCCTTCGAGGGCGAAATCGAGTTCTTGTGGCAAGGAAAGCTGCATTTCGTCGGATAACCAGGTCAGATCGTATTCGGGGAACCAGCGCTTGAGCGTCGTAAACGAGAAGCTTGTCAAAGCCAAATCAAGTTTGGCCCACTCGTCCAGGGCCGGATGTTGCACTTTGACGGCGACTTTCTGACCCGTCTCACGAACCGTTGCACGGTGTACCTGGGCGAGGGAGGCTGCGCCTATGGGCTGTTCCTCAAATTCCGAGAAGAAGTCGGAGAGCTCAAGGCCCGTGTCTCGTCGGCACATGTCTTGTATGGATTCGAAGGAGGATACGGGACATTTGTCTTGCAGTGGTATGAAGGTATCGCACCATTCGTTCGGCAGCAGGTAGTTCATGCTGCTCAGATGTTGTCCCAGCTTGATGAAGATGGAGCCGTTCTTCTCGAGTGTGTGTAGGGTACGCTTGGCGCATCGTAGGTGGCAGGCTTTGAGTTGCTCGTTGTAGTCTGGTTCGTCGTCACGCTTGAGTACGTCGCGGTAACTGCACAAAGGTGTATATTAGCCATGGATTGTTTGGTTGTGCTGGACTATGCACGCATGCACATACTCTCTGATGTTGAGCACCAGCGTTGCAACCACTCTGTAGCTTCGCTGCGCTGCCACGTAAGCATGCTTCGCGTCGTCATTGACTGTAACGACTGCTGCGCCAATTGCAATTCCACCTCCAGCTATCAGCAGCCTCGTCCTCCTCTTGCTGCTCTTGGAGCTCCTCCCTGCAGCTTTGGGTGTGGCATTGGCCGCCTCATTTGCTTGGCTTGCAAATGTCCTCGACGACCCTATTCTGCTTGCGAAGGCATTGTGCCCCGCCGAGGTGCTTCGTTGTTGCCACAAGCCATATGGCTGCGGTATCGTCTGTCGCTGCGATCGTATACAAGCTCGGCAGATCCACGTCCTTCGGAGGAGCGGAGAAGAAAGGGCGCTCAGGGTCGACATTATGTTTATACCATGGCCGGCAGAGTCCAATCACTGCAGAGTCTATGGGCCTGAGAGAGGAAGATGCGAAAGCGAGCGACAAGCGGCAACAGACCGCTTCTAGCCACAAATGTCGTCGTTCGACATTTTTCGATGAAGGCGCAGCGCGAATCGGATCCCGGACACCACACCCCTGTCGGTTTGCGGCGAGCATCGACACTGCCGAATTGGCACCACATGCCCATGCACATTACCCAAATCCCATGTTTACGGGTGCAAATGTTCCTACTCATGTATTGAATTTGACCAACATTCCAGACGCGTATAAGACGAATCAATCATCTGAAGTCAGGGAAAGCTGCATGCAATAAGAGACTCCGTCTAGCAGCTATCAGTCTGCAGCAAAAGGCACCTGTCCGCCTCTCTTCCAGTGGTATAATCATTCCTCCGCAGGATATTCAGTCTAATACGCAACGCCATAACCGCATTACTGCCTGATCTCGCACCTATGCATAACGTGTATTCTACATATCGACAGTCTCGTTGAAACAAAGTACACCATTGCCCTTCAGGTATCCATCGACTCCGTCTGGTGTGTTTTGTCGGCGGGGATTTGCAACGTGGAGGTTTGCAGGCTGGGCGGGTTCATTTTCTGGAGAGTCGGTAATGTCTGTGACGAGGACAAGGCCGGCCGTCTTGATCGATTCAATGAGAGCGGGAGCGAGCGACTAGGATCTGTTAGAGAGAAGTTGTATGGTAATTTGTAGGATACTCACCAATAGACGCGAGCTACATATCAGGCCCATGAAGTTGTTGTCCCTAGCAATCTGTACAGCTTCCTTGACAGACGTCGTTGTGCGACCGCTGCTTTGAATGATGTGTGTATTTCCAGAGGGCGACTGAGGGCTATCCGCACCGAGCTCGTTGCAGAGCAGAACTGGGTCTGTTTCAGAGTTAGCATCTTTTGCGTATCCTCCCATAAGTGTCATGCTCACAATTCGGCTGCTTCCAGTTTATGACCGTGCATATGTCCTGGTTGAAAGAGCTGAATAACACACTCCTCAGAGTACCATCTATCTCACCAGCACCTTGTTCCCTCAGTTTGCGTGCATGTTCAAAGACTACCGAGAGGATTTTATCTGCGAAGGCATTCATGTCATGTGTGGGGCCAAGCTTCAGACGTTCCTCTTCAAGTCGGGACGGGAAGAGAACATGCAGCTCGACATGGATGTGAGCCGGCAGTGCTGATAAGGCATCCTTCAACGTAATGAACGACGAAGCCATGATTTGGTAAATGTTCGGTATGTTTATCGAGCCAGTGTTGTTAAGTTCCGCAGCAAGCTGATTCGCAGCCGCGGTCGTGTCCTGAACACCGATCGCTGCGAATTGCGCATACGTAAGTATGTTGACTGGCACTTCCAATCCGTGGTGGTTGACCTTCCATCTCGGATACAGCACTGGTATACCATCGGCAGTCAGCTGGACGAACAGACGCACATATTCGCCAGATAGGCTGGAGCCGGTAATGAGTGTATGGGGCTGTGAGTCGAGCTGACTAGTGGCCTTCCAGTAGGTCGCAAAGTGGGTGATCTCGAGCGGAATGCCATGGAAAGGCTTCACTACTTGAAAGTCGAAAGTAACTCTGCCGATCGCCCGCAGTCTTGGGTCAAACAACTCGAGGTGCCATCGTCCAGAGCTCTTCGAGCGCTCTGTAAATACTTTTGAAGAGGCGACGCTGCGAGCGATGACCTTGGATCCTATTGTGGGGTATATGTCGAAGTCGATGGAGAAAGTATCTAGGTTCTCGATCTGGAAAGAGATAACCTTGAACTCGTCTTGTATGGGTAGCAGAATGTTGCGTGGTATGAGATCGGAGCTTTTTGAAGAGATTGTAAGCCTTGCCGCGGGATATTTCGATTCGTCATAGAAGCGAATCGCCTCTTTGCCCACCTTTTCGAAGCTGATCACTACGAATGTCTTTGTATCGAGGAAGTTATGTCCATATCTTCGGAATGGTATAATTGGCGGCGGCAGAATGAACTCGGGTATGCCATCGGGGTCGCCTTCGATGTCCATAGCTGTAGGCATCGAGCTAGACAGCTGAGACGTCATTTGAGGCGAGACCTGTTTCTGTGACATCAATCCGACTCCACGCCCAACAGAAGCAAGTAGTTTCATACACTCTAGATGCCCTTCCCATGTAGCGTAGTACATGGCCGAAAGACCTTTCTCATCCACAATGTCTACATCGACCTGACATTGGAGCAGCGTCTTGAGACACTCTACATGACCCTCGCTCGCAGCGTGGAACAGCGGCGTCCATTGGTAAAGCTTGTCTGGTTGGTCGAGGTCCGCGCCGTACTTTTGCAACATCAACAGTGCTTCAGGTGTCTTTCCCGATCGTGCCACCAGGTGTTGTGGAAACAGTCCTTCCGCATCGGAAAGCATCTCAGCAGACCTCTGTAGAAGAAGCTCAAGGATCTCCAATGATGCGTACTGACACGCAAGATTGAGCGGCACATGCTCTCCAGGCCCTAGACGTGTCAGGTCGGCGCCTCTCGAAAGGAGTATCTCCACACAAGCGAGCTTCGAATGCACGATCGCATGGATCAAGGGTGTAAAGCTATCCTGATCACGGAAGTTCACCGTTTCTGGGGCAGCGTTGATGAGTTCCTGTACTAGCTCGACATGTCCATGCATACAGGCGTAATGCAATGGTATCCTGCCGTACACGTCGGTTGCATGTACATCCACGTTACTCGATAGGCCAAGCTTAAGCACTTCGATTCTTCCACTGATAGCGGACTTGTGAAGACAATTTCGCTCGTTGATTTCGTCCTCTTGTTCGAGATTTACGAGGTTCGAATCGAGTAGTATTCTCAGTGCGGATTCTGGCGCTTCTGCAACGGTGCTGAGGAACGCCCTAGAGATGTGCTCGCGTGCATCGGGAAGGGTCGAAAGGCGGGCTAAACACTCCTCGATCTTGCCTTCGTTCGCGGTGTTGATAGCTTGCACAAATTGGTTGTCAAGCTCGAGCTTCGCTTCGAATGCAGGTTCGGAGACGCGCGGCTCGGCTGCAGGATGGGGTGCCTGTACCCCTTCGCCTTCAGCCCATCCCGAAAAATCAAGGAGTGCCTGGGTTGCTTGGTCGGACAATGTGCTGATGACTTCTCGGTTGAAGCATGGCTGGACTTCGACGGCGCGCGAAAGGTATAGTTGCTTTTCCCTTGACTGGCACTAAGTCAGCCAGTGTCGATAGATACGTAGGTAATGACAACGAACTTTGGACGTCTTGTCCCACTAGACGCTGTTAGCAGGCGGATGGCAGCAAAGAGGGATGCGTCAAACCTTCTTGAGGATTTTTGAGAAGGCTGTTTCGTTCACTTCCACAAATTGCTGAGTCGGGTTAGTATCGGAAGCCCCCAAGTGCATACGGACCAATCACCTCAAGCTTGTTGAGATCCATGCTAAACTGCTTTAGTCCTTCTTCGAGGGCAACATATCGCGAAGATGTCTTGGAGACAGATTGCGGGTGTTGTTGCATGACTCTCTTCTTGTCCAGTAGCGTGGTCAAGCGCAGACGCAACTGCAACTATAGTGAGCACTCATCCTCCGACGCACGAGTGCTAGAACATACCTCTGCCTCTTTCTGCAGGTAGAACGTGTTGACCTTTTCGAGCTCACGTTCCTGTTTATCAAGTAAGAATCTATGTACTTGTCGCGAGCACAAAGACGTACGACTCGGAAGAAAAAGGTGGCCTTGTTGGCTTGTAAGGACGACTGCGGATCCAGGGATTCATGGTGAAAGCCCTCACTCTGTGGTGGTATCACTGGAGTAGCGCTGAGTTTCTTGATGAGCTACAAATTATACGATTAGTGAAGCCCCTACGATACGGAAGGCATATGGACCTTCTTGAGCGCTTTGTAGTCGACAAAGCTGGCGGCATATTCTGGAATTTCCAGTTGCCTTTTTTGGATGTGCTTCCCGAACTTCCTGGAAAAGCGTGCTGAGTCAGTAGTGTCTTCTTTGGATGCAAGACTGGTCGACGAGGCTGTCTTTCTCAAAACCACCAAGGGGCGGGGTTGAAGGGTCTCCATATGAGGGGGAGACGTACATGATGCTAGCAGTAAGAAGAAATTCAAGAGTGTTCTTCTCGAAGCCTTGACGGCAATGCGCATACGATGCACAAGCGATGGATCCTGTTCCGGGTTTGATGTGCAGATCCAACCATACAGGACCCGCGATGACAGAGGTGTGGCCGTCAGCCGCCGCCTATTCGGCAGTGGAGACGAGAGAAAAGATCAAGATGTGCTGAGGCTTGCTGGTGACAGCCCAAAGAATGGCCGTGCGTAGTTGGTAGGGAAGTCGAGAAGTGAAGTCACTCACGATGCAGCTGGCGGTACCCTGCAGTTGGACCGATCAATCCATAGATTCGCTTGGACCTGGTCAGACAGCGTGTTAGCAGGTATTTGGAAGATGCCGAATGAGGGGCCAGGCTGGAAGGCGCCACCGACGACTCATTGTACGAGGGCCACGAGATTGTGCATACGCTGGCAGAAGAGCAGAGTGCCCATGTCGTTCAGACGACTGGTAAGGCGCGGGCGAATCAGCGTGCGTATAGCCGCCACGAGGTTCAGCAACTGCTCACGGACTGATATCGTTAGGTCGCTGGCATGGGGCAGGGGAGGTGTCGCATGCGGTTATTCTGCCGAATATTAGTTCCGTAGGAGGTGCTAGGGCGTTGGAAAGGCTGAAATCGCCCAATCGACGCTTTCGACGTTGTAGTGCCAGGGCCGTCGGGTTACGTAAGGGCGCCTGCTAGCTCAGTCAGGTAGCTCAACCGCATCCAAAGCATCTCCGCGACGCTTGATCGCGACAGCCGATGCTCACGCTGCCCATCATGTTCGCGCGCACTGCTACAGCCATCATCGAGGCTCAGCGGCATGTGGGTCTCATATACGGGAAGGCATGACTCTCAAAGGCAGAGCCATGCATGCCGGCAGGCCTCGTCATGCTGCATGATGCTACTGACTTCATCTGACTCGACTAACATCCAGTTGCAAAGTGGGACGGCCCGCGAGGGAGGGTTAAACACACATGCGCAATAGCCGCAAGGTAGCATCCAAGGCAATGCAAGTAGAAGGTAATCGCGTACATGAGCTTTATTCTCCGCCCTCGTCACGAGGTTGCCTCGACCCCTAAAACGCTCCTATCAATGTTAGTCTGCAAGCCAAACCAGGCTACCTCCATACCAGCTATATATCCATGCGTCAAATGAAGAAGTAAAAGGTCTATAGGGTATTAGACCAGAACGAAACCATTTTCCTTCCCTCAAACTTTGCCGACACAATTAGCTCTATGCTCCCCATCCAACGCAGCGTCGCGACCGTTTCTTCAGTCACCACACCCCTTGGCACTCACAAGCCATACATGTCCCATCCATCGAGACCTTCATCGGAGCGCTTACTACCTGCAGACTCGTGGGGAGCGCGTTCGCTATCGTACGGCGTGCGCGTAGCCACATTTGCATCCAACTCAACGTCAAGTCACAACTCATCGTCATCCATCTCCGAAGGCTTCAACAGACCACCGACCTTCATGGCTCGCTCACGCTCTTGTTCCTTCGCCGTCTTCGCAGCCTGCTCACGCTCCTCGAGGAACAACTCAGCGTTATCCCCAGAGAACTCCTTCAAGGAAATCAAGAAGTCGCGCAGAATGACCTTGAAGCGGTTGAGGTCGGAGTTGGTCGCGAAAAGTCCGTCAATAAACGATGCGATTTGAGCACTTTGAACAGTCAGTAGGCGTTCATACAAGCGAGAAGGGACAGCTTACGTCTGGAGGTTGGGGAAGGCAGTCGCTAACAGGTTGCCGACAAAGTTTCGCAGGAACTCTCGGTTCGGTGTGCCTGCTGGCGCCATGTCTGGTGACGTGTAGATGGGACCTTGCAGCTTGTCTGAGTCGACGAGCCAGAACATCTTGGCCAGCAGCATCGACTGCGACTTGAAACCAGCCTTGTGATCGCTGTCGGTAACCACGAAGAAGACGTCCTGGAGGATAGTCGTGAAGAATGTCTGGAAGAAGGTGTTGCAAGTTTGCTGGTCTGTTTCGGCCATGTTGGAAACCAGCTCGAAGCACATGGAAAGGCCAGCACTCTCAACCTCACGGTTATCGTGCTTGCTTGCCCACATGCATGAGTCAATGACGAACTTGAACGATCGTGCATCGAGGCGCAGCAGAGCGGGGAAGCAGCGAAGGTTGATGGTGCGCAAAAGCTTGAAGAACTCGACACGGTGTTCTGGGTATTCCGAGAAGTCCTTGTTGATCATGTCCAGAGTGCATTCGAAAACGCTATCCATGATGTTGATGATTTGATCCTCCATCATGCTCTGTGAAGAAGGTTAGCATATAATCTAAGAGTGACTGAGCGAGTCCAACCATGTGCTTGCTCAGATTGGGTCTCCAACGTACATGTAGCTTGTTGATAATCGTCGTCATGACGTTCAACACTTCTGCCTCACGAGCATCGGGAACATTGTTCTTGTAGTCGATCAAAACAGCTTCGAGCAGCTTCGGTACAATGTTGTTGTGGATCATCTCCAGGTCATCGGCCTTCTCAACGTAAGTGTTGATGAGTTTTAGGATCTCCTTCTTGATTGTACGAAGTCCGCGGACCTTGGGCATCTTTGTCGCAATATTACCCTCTCGTTGGACAGCTTCGTCGATAAGCTGTGAGCTCGCGCGGTACATTGTCAACATGTCGAAATATATCCGGCCGATCTGTGGGTAAAAGTAGGATCCAATTGAGCCGCATGCTGCGACGTTCGTCTTCATAATATTACCGACAATCTTGATGACTTCTGAATCCTGGAGACACGCAGGGTTTTGATTAGCTTGAGCGATAATGTTGTCCCAGGCAGAGTTTGGCAAAGCCATCAAGTCGGCAATCAAACGCTCCTGCATGCTCTTCTGTCCTTGCGCGCTGATCATGTAACCGCAGGCCTCGTAAAAAGTGTGGACTTGTTGAGGCGAGAGATCAGCAGTAATTTTCCTCAGGTTACGAACGATCTCGTCAATGAATGGCTCGGTTTCCCCAGGCTGAAGAGCAACAAAGTGTCGTCGGCACTTGTTTGCAATCTTGATGAACGTATCGCAAGCCATGTCCTGCACACCCTCGTGGGTCTCGTGCATGAACTCGAATAGCTTGTTGACAACAGTCTTGAGGAACTTCCAGTGTGCCTTAAGGAATCGAGGATATTGACCGACAATATACATAATGTTACTGGCCACGACAGCTTTGTTGTCCTTTCCTCGCTTCATTTCGGTCAATCCAAGCAAGTCCTTGATTACAGTGACCAGGAAGCGCTTCTCTGTCTCCTCGTTCATGGCGCCAGAGATGGAACCGATAGCCCAACAGAGGGTATTGCAGTTGGCCCATGACCACTCTGAACCATCGACCTGGCGAGCCAGCTTCTCCGACATGATTTGCTCGGTGTCGTTAACATCCAAGTGAGTAAGGAAGACGAGGCATTCTCGAGTAGACTTGTACAGTTGAATTGTGTCGCTCTCCTTCACGAATTCACGGACGATCTCGCCCTCGTCGTTCTCGACGATGAGAACTTCCTCGGGCCTGACCATCTTCTCAATCATGACTGTTCGGAGGTTTGAAAGAATTTCAGTGTACTTGTTCTTTCGCAGAGGATAGTTGGCCAGCTCGCGAGCTCCGTTGCCAGGGATACCCATGTTCAGAAGAGGGTTCATGTCGGTTATTGGGAGCGCCTGCATCTCGTCGTATAGCTCTGAGACGAGCTTGGTCCAGTATTCCAGGCAGATTTTGAAGACTTCACGATCGTCGATTTGGCTTATGCGAATAAGGTAGAAGTGGCCATGCGTAAGGAAGTCCCTGTTCATAAGGTTCTCGATGACGTTCAGATGCATGGTGAAGAAGTTTGTCAGGAAGAGCGCGAGATTCAGGACGAACTCCTGGTCCCGGCCATTGCTAGAAGAATATGTACTCTTCAAGTCCAGTGAGAGGGGGATGATCTTGGAGATGGCAGTTAGTGTCTCGGTGAACATCTGGACGAGCTTGTCGTCGTATGCGGGTTCGGTGTGCAGGCCAGCGATCTCGGTCAAGCATTTGAGGGTAATGTTGCGGAAGTCAGGAACTTCGAGGAATCGACTCCGCAAAGTTTCAATAAGGCTCTGGCCACTCGGTGGTGTCTCGAAGATGTACCCCAGAGGGATCCAGTTCAGGAAGCGCAGCAAGGTTTCGAGAGTCGCCTTGATGAGAGCAGCCTCGGTGGCTGTGCGCAGGACCTCTGAGCAGAGCTGGTAGATGGCTGTGAACTCGTCGCACATGCTTTGCTTGAGTTCCTTTCGCTTGGCCGAAGTCATCTGCTCCTCTGAGTAGTCGAAGACCTCCTCGGACAGGAGTCGCAGGATGACCATGTTGTTCTCGCATATCCCTAAACTGCTATGGCACGATGATATAATCTCGTTGATGAAAGTTGGCCAGTTGTGGGGCCACTCCTGCTTCAGGACGGAGACGAGGACGAGGTTGAGCTTGTTTAGAAGGGTACGCTCGGTGCGGCGGCTTTCGTCGTTGTTGGATAGCTGGATGATGAAGTTCACGATGAAGTTTCGGATACCTGACTCGGTCAGCAGCACTCAGACGACAATTGCGATGTGGCATACCTTGACACTGGTCGCGAGGCAGTACCTTCCACCTCGTCATGATAACATTGTCGAGAACCTGTAGTCCGAGATCTGCCGATAATTAGCACGATGACCACCAGCCTTATACCACGTCGCTAAGCTCACACTTGGTCTGCGGGTATTGCGCATCGGATAGGATCTTGTCGACTAGGAGCCATGCGTCGGGGTTCTCTTTGAACTACGCAAATGTTAGCGGGATGCGTGTGTAAACAGTGTCAGCGAAGATGCCTACCTGGTTCAGCGTAGCCTGAGCTTGCTTTTGCTGCAGAAGATGGAGTGTCAGCCACGTCCTCATCACATTTCCCATTCAGACTCCGCATGGAAACCTACTGTGTCGCCGCGACCCTCGTAGAAGGCGCGCACTGTGGCGTCGAGCTCTTCGATTGACAGAGACATGGCGGGCTGCAGCGCGGCGGGAAAAGCTCCCAATCAGCCTTGAAGTATATTCTATTTCCCCAAGAAGCTCAAGCGTCGGCTCAGCTTCTTAAGCAGTCGGCGTGTTGGCGCGTTGGGCGTGGGCGTGGGCGGAGGGCGAGCGCGCAAAGGTCCGTTGCCTTGCAGAAGTTGTGTACAGACAAAGGTGGGGCACTTGTGCGGCGGAGAGTGTGTGCGGGCACGCTCGTCAAACTCTTGCGGAGGTTGTTTGTATCTGGGGATCGCTAGGCCGTGATCAAGACTGTCTTTCTAGCTGCTCGCAGTGGTGGATGTTTCAAGAGGCACGGGTTTCGCGGTGAAGTCGCGTTTGTCAACTGGAACCAGTCTACCCGTGCCGAGAGACAAGCACTAGCGCTAACTGCTCCACCTTGGATCGACTGCTACCCTGCATCTTCCTTCATATCATCAACTCCGCTTAGAAGCCCAAGCATCTGCTTTGCTAGGTTTCCGATAGGTGACATACCCATGTGCTGTTGGCGGGTGTACAAGAATGCTTCACCCTGCACACGTGTGCGCTACCATGACGAGGTCATCAGAAGAACAAAGCAGCTTAAGGCTTCCTCATTTATAACTGGTGATGGCTTGAAAAGAGATACAGAGGCGTTCTACATCCTGTTATATTCTTGGCTTACCTATAACCTGCTACTCATGGTGCTATCGGGACAGGAAACGTCGTTGTAGGCGTTCTTAGAGGATTGTATGGTGTTAGGTATCCGGCCAGTATTGCGCACGTTTAGAACCAGCAGCAACAGACGTATCTTGATATGTGCGTTTCACCACAACATCTGGATTCAAAGCTTCTGCGCTGCGTAGATCATGCGGGAAAGACACAATGTAGGAGACATTATTTTTCTATAACGACTTCGTTTGGTATCTAAGGTTGGCTGACGATGGTCCATGAACACGCAACCTCTTTCCGTACCGCCAATAAATCTTATGCCTTGACCCTGCCATCCTTGACCATCTCCCGAATCGCGTCGATGCTGCTCTCAACTGCTTTCTTCGCCATCTATCATCTCATTAGTATCCAACTCAAAACCAGCGTTGTTCGCATCCGCCATTCCAGTAAGACAATGACAGTGAGCGGGAGTACTTACGCCCTTGAGTCGTTGCCTCTCCTTGTCAGCTTCTGGAGTCCCCTCTTGCAAATTTGGCATGATCCACTCGAAAGCATAAGTCATGTTCAAGTCCTCGGTCTCACCAGATGGACCATCGGAGATGATGTTGCGGACATGACTTCCGTCTTCTTGCTCGAAATCGACCTGTGTACATATAGTCAGCATATTTCCTACATCGAATTGAGGAGTTGCAAATGTTTCATCGTGCTTTAGATATCGACCTTGGGGACGAGTTCCACTCACCCAACTCGGCCAGTAGCTTCTAACGACTTCCTTGGCCTGATCCTTGGGGCCCGTTCCCTTCTTGAATTTGACGTCCCTAGTTACCACTCCATCTTTCTCTTCAAGTACCTCGCAGCTCTCAATCACAGGCACGAATTCTTGGGCAAAACGTATCTTGCGCTGCAGGCCAGCCCAGATTTGTGCTTCGTTGAGCACCGGTGTCGCACCGGCGGGGTTGATGCGGGAGGTGTATGCAATGTTGATGTTCACCATGTTTACGAGTATGCTTCAAGAAGCGGTTTGTTCGTGTTGTAGGATGGTTTGAGTGATAGATGCTGAGATGCGGAAGCTGCTGCCTGTTGTACTGCAGGCGTGGGGTAAGATGGCAGTCTGATGTCAGTATTGTTTGATGAGAAGGGATGGCTTGATGGTGGTGCAATGTTTGTGTTCTGAATGCTGGAAATCACTCTATATACTCTCTCTTGCCTTGTATCATGTATGTAGTGGAGCAACTGGCGTGCCGAACAGATTTCAAGGCTTGGGTAAGCAACGACGTTCGGCTCCCCCCCAAGGCCGAGCTATGAAGAGCCGCTTATGCAAGGTACTCTTGAGAAGAGCGCGAAGAGCCGAACATTGTCTGCTAGTTTGCTGTGAAATCATTCAGCTAAATTGACATGATCTGTAATGTTTTTACATAGTCGACAATTCCCATCAGGCTTAGTTAGTTCCGGTGAGACTTCGGGATTGTTGTTCACCACGACCAATGCGTGTTGCGTGCATCACTGAATTTGACAACGAAAAAAGCTAGAACAGTTCAAAGTTTTCAAGTCCATCAAACGTGGCGGGGCATGATCTGTCATTGAGGTATCATTTCACCAGCCTTTCGCTCTAGATATCCGTAGTAGCTACTCAGCACAACCCGCCGGAACGCCATGCTTTTGATATGCACATCACCCTTTCCCCTTATCCTTGCAAGTACTCTAAGCATCCTCAACGATTTGGGTGTGCAGACCCTTGGGGTCCTTGACGTTGACGGCCTGGACGTAGGAGTAGAGCTTCTCCTTGGCACCCTCCTCGTCGTTACGCTTACGGGAGATGCGGACACGGAGGCGGAAAGGAACGCCCTTGATACCGGACTCCCAGACCTTCTTGTTAAGCTGGGGGTCTAGACGGACATCGTTGGTGCCCTACAGTGAAAGAGTTAGCCTTGAGCTCATACGATCGATGACGCTGTGGCAGCATTCGCATATAGCGCACTGGCCAAAGGGACATTGAACCTTGGATGCCACATACCATAGCCTGCTTAGCGAAAGCGCGGATCTCCTTGACAGCCCTGGGGGCCCTCTTCTTGAAGCTGACACCGTGAACCTATACCCGATGTATTAGCCTTATGTTCTCTTCAGTCTTCCGCCCGATGCCTGCATCGCCAAGAATAGATGCTCAAGCCAGTGTGATCGGCCTGGTCGAACATCCACCCAAGGTTCTGCGAGACCATCTGTGGACTTCACAAAACTGAATCAACATACGCGCTTGTGGAGGTGGATGGTGTATTCGCGGGCGACGACATCGGCGATGGCGCTGCGGCCGGTCTTTCCAGCAGACTTCTTGCCGGCGGACTTGGTGGTAGGGGCCATTTCTGAAGAGAGAATATATGTTAGCAAATGCCTATTACAGCACCAAACGGCTGGAAGAAGGTATTGTGAGGGTCGCGCAAAGCAACCACATTCAAAACAAGACAGAGAGCGCAATACATACTGACAGAGGTTCTCGCTGCGGGGGTTAGTCGAAGATGAGGATGCGAGTTTGAGGCTTGGAGTTCGAAAAATCGCGATGGTCGAAAATCCAATGCGCCTCGTGTGGCCGCTTGCTTAGCGCAGGGCACGGGCCACTGCTCCACGTGAGAATGCTCCAAGCGCTTTCAACGTTCCATCGTTAAGCAAGAACATGAGCTTAGGCTGAATCGTGATGCGTTTGTATTTAGGTATCCATAATTTTCTACATAGGCTTTTCGTATGTTTCTAGGTCGCTATTCAAAACAATGCCCAAGCGGTATTCATAACACATCCTCCTTAACCTTCCCAGAACGCCTCAGTAACGCCTTACACATGCCCTGGCAAATCAAACTCCTTGCCGCGCTTTTTAACGTTGACTTCGACACATTCGTCTTCATCGTCTTCATCATCGTGGTGTTCGCTTTCATCACTGCTACTGTCGTCATCGTCTTCTTCATCTTCGTCTTCGTCGCCTGCAACGAAGCGATTCAGTCGTCCACCATCTTCGCCCCAAAATTGCAATCCTTCGGGATCACGATCTTCTGAGAGATCCAATGTTGGAATCTCTTCGAACAAAGCCGGGTTCAGGTCGTTCCTGAAGCGGACGAGAGACTGGGTGAAGCGTTCCAAAACGTATTGCGGTAGTGATGGTTCCTTGACCGTTGTGCCATCTGTAGCCGGACGCTCAGTACGGTCGTCGCTACCGAGATCGATGAATGGTACGTCTTCTGCTCGGACATCCCCCGTTGGATTAAGATAGGCATCGAATGATCGACGCACACGTTCAAGCATCTGCTGTGCAGCATCAGGCATTTGAGGCATCTGAGGCATTTGTGGAAATTGCGGTATCTGTGGAAAATTCGGCAGCGGTGGAAACTGCGGTAAAGATGGGAACTGTGGCATCTGAGGCATCTGTGGCATGCGTGGTCTGCCTGGAAACTGTGGCATCTGGAAAGGGAAAGAGGGCAGCTGACCTGGTAGCCATGTTTCTTCTGGCTCATCTGGTTGAAAGTAGTATCGAGGTGAACGTAACGGTGCTTGGGAGGAGGGCGAACTAACGCTCGCGGGTGATCTCGAGCCTGAGTCAAGATCGGCATCCAGTATCGCGTTGGCAGCCTCTTCACTCTCTGGTCCATTCAAAATACGAAGTTCGTTCGTATTATATGAATCGCATGTACCGCATTGGTTTCCGAGCCAGTGGTATTTGACGGAAGACTTGGCTGAGCAATCGTTGCACTGAACGACTGCTCGGGTATTTGCAAATTGTTCTGGCATCGGCTGACCCTCGATTGCTTGAGTCAACTTCTGCCACTGCAGATCCATACACACAGCGCTCTTCTTGCAAATTGGGCACTTGTACGCAGTCTGCATGTAAAGATTGTAGCATCCTTTGTGCAAGTAATGCCCGCAAGGCATGGAGACTACAGCGGTGGACGACGTGAAGAGATGATCGCCGCAAATCGGACAATCGCCCTCAGTAGCCCGCGGGAGGCATTTGTGCGAGGTTGCATGAGAGATGGATATGCAAACATTGCAGCTCTGCGCACGGTTAGTGCTGGCTAGATCATGGCGAGACTATGTCCATACCTTGCAGTGATAGAAATCCTTACCCAGGCCTTCTCCTCGTCGGCAGATGCCACAGTCTGGGCAGTGGTAGATCTTCTTCTTGCTATTGTTGTCCCAGAGCTTGCAAATGTCACAGTAGTAACATGCGGCCTCAGTCTCACAGTTCTTGCAGACCTCGGCTGCTGGCTGAGGGGTGCCGCACGCCATGCACAGCATGTTCTGTGTCATCTTCCTGTTCAGGTTGTGGTCCTCAGCGGCATCGTGGCAGTGCCGACACGTGTACCAGCGGCGACATTCAAAGCATTGTACTTTGACATTGCGCTTGTAGTGCTGGCAACCAAGAACGAGTTCTCCTTCGGCAGTGTCGTCATCGTCGTCTTCGCCGTGCTCTGCACCGGCGTGGTCGTGATGGGGTCGATATGTCGGGTTCGCGTCGCCCTCTCGAAGATTGTACGAGATGTCGGGAGTGACGTCGGTTGTAGACGAAGACGAGTACGGCGACGAGGCATGGATGTCGGAGAAGAGGGACTGTCCGGAGGTCGGAGTAAAAGGGCGGTCGTGTGATACGAAGCTCGCTGGCGACGTGGGTCGCATGTGGTTGTACTTCTCCGTCATCAGGTTGTGTATCATGCGGGCACGCTCCTGATCGGATATGCTCAGGGCCCTGATTTCATGGATGCGCATGCGGAGATGGGCCATGCCATCGTCTGCGGGGAGCAACTCTGACATGGCGCTCACATTCTGGCTACGAGTGCTGGCCGGGTGTTGGAGCGACGTGGGCGACGGCGCAGTAGAGTCTACATCGAGGTGACGGAACTGATCTGCGAGGGTGCGGGATGGATTCGCGGACATTTCGACTGGGGTGTCTATTGGCAGATCGTCATGGCTCTGCTCCTCGTCAACAACAGCAGCACTGCGAGGCCGCTGCGAGAAGGACGAGTAACGTCGGACTCGATCCATCAGGGCGATGGGCCGGGCCCCAGTTGCGTCGGTAATGTTTCTATCATGTGCGCTCGCCGGGTCCGCGTCCGTTTCGTGAGCCGGCCGTGGGACAGGTGCAGATGCAGAGTCGTGATTATCACATGCTAGAGACCGTGCTCCGTCATGATTCCCTTCGCCAACACCTGAGAACCGCCGTGCATGGCGCACAACGGGGTCAATAATAAACGACGAGAAGAGACTCATTGGGTCATCGTGTACACTCTAGGGACAAGTGGGAGGGGGGATGCTTCGTTTCAGGTCGCCCAGAGCCTCTCCTCCGGCACTGCTCGCACTGTGCTCTTCTTGACCACGTTTCTGTGGCTCAGTTGCTCACATGCTCCCAAAACGCCACAGTCGCCACGAGGGAATCTTGGAAATCCTGCTGCCTTTCTTTCCTCGGGCGTCCCTCACTCCGGTCCGAATACGTTCTTTGTCTCTTTCGTCTTGTCTTGCCATCCTCAACACGACCCATCCCGCACCCGCAAGCATTTCCGGAACGGGCACACGACACACGGCCAGCTTGGTCGCTTTCGCAACCAGTGCATCGCAATGTGGAAACACCTCATCGGCAGACCCACGCCGTCTGCCTTTGCCGTCCCCGATGCCTGGTACTGGTCCCCTCTAGGCCCGATACCTACACGCTATCGTCAGTCCACCCGGAAGAGCAGGAAAGCACCTGTGCAACGGTACCTGTCTCGATACAGGCATAACAGCTGTCACGCCATGCGCAAACCGTAGCGGTTTGACCTCATGCACATTTCCATTTAATGTTTGCTTTGTTTTGATTTGTGCGAGGTAACCGCAACGGTACGGCATTCCGCCGGTGTTTCTGTTCTCTACGCCGCGGGCTTTCTTTACCTTGGGCTTCGCAAGCGTTGGCGTCTGTTTAGGCCACCAACTCACCAAAGTTGCAGTGTATCATCAAGTCGAGTACATGTCTCCCGATTGAGAAAGTATTGGACGCAGCTGTTGATTACGGCAGATTTCCATGGAAATTACAGACGATGGTTTTTGACGTTCCAGTGCCTTTTGAGCCACGGATGGCGACCGCCACAGTGGCAATCCGCATCCTTCGACACTTGGGTAGCTCCACCGACACCTATACCCTCATTGTACTACACGTCTTTTGTCGTGGCGACTTCCTGTCAGGGCAGTTTGAATGAAAAACTGTGGATTGCGGCGGACTTTTCGCGGTCGCTAAAAGGACCGATGCGATCCATCCTTCTCTACAATCCGCGGAACCACGATACAAGAACATCGCTTGTCTACTGTATAACTGACTCGACTACAAGTAGGTTTGAACTGCGTGGATCCCAACACGCCGCAAAGGGTAAGTTCTCAGAGAAGATGTTGATTCCAGCAGAAAAACCCCGGTATGAAGACGAGCCATTGCAGCCTCGATTTCAACAATTCCACGGTACGACAGCGGCATGACGCATATCGCTGCCATGTCGCCGACTTGTCTCCCATGGGACGATCCCACGATACTACTACATCAAGTAGATTCCATGATATCCGTCGAATGCAGTAGCTATGTTATGGGTGGACGAGTAGACGGTGTGAGATGTTGACATGTCTCGTTGTCGACGCTAGACATCCACACCAGCCAAGCTCCCGCAACGATACCCTGGATCGGCATGCCAGCCCCTGATATACCCACAACAAGTAGTTTTACAATTTCTGTCGAAGTCAGAACGCGAACCAGGGGTGAGATTGTGTCGAGACGTTTCGTTCCCGTCCGTTACCCATGGATACGTTTCCGAGTCTGGTAAAATTTTGGAGAGTGTTGATTGCAGTCACGGTTTCTTGGATGACTACCAGAGCCGGTACCAGCAGCTATGACTCTTGTAGAGCATCAAATTTCCGCATTGCTATTGACAAATGTGCCAGGAAAGGCAAATCAGTGTAAAGTGTCGAATGTAGCAACATTTTCACGGTTGGCCATCAAGACTAGACATACGCTATCGAAGTTTCTATTCACCCCTTAATTTGCTTTGTGCACCACCTCGGCACTGTCTCCGTTCAGAAAACGATAGCGGTTTCTGGCATAACCTATTCGACTTGAGACAGTCGACCTCTCCTTCGGCTAGAGATAATGTTTCAGTCGCTCAGAACTGGCTTCTCTCACATGCAATCACTCCATCATATAGTCACTCAAGCGAGTATGTCTTTGGGGTTTTCAGTAAGCCATCTGGCGATTACTTCATCATAGTCTGCGATATCCTGCCCGTATTAGTACATATCGAGCTCTTGAGAAGAGCTGTACTAATGCAGTTTTTTACACATCCCTTCAAACATGAGAGAATTTGGACCAAAGCTACAACCTGACCAAATCTCCACGTGTCTTCGAAATCGCCCTGGAGATGTACTTGGTTTGCAGACCGAATCGCCCATACCATGTACAAGTGTAGCAGGTATTGGGCAAGAGGGAGGCTCATGGCACTCGACAAAGAGTCAAAGGAATTCAGAAAAGAGAAAAGGCGTCTTTCTCTAGAAGATGGTGGTCTGTCTGTTATTGCCAGGTTGTGAAGGAAGAGTGGGTACCTTCCGGAGAGAACTTCACGCACAAACCCGTACTGTGCTCTACAGAAAGCAATTTGTGGTTCGAAACGATCTTGAAGCGCACCATACTGCTCTCCTAAACCAGCCATCTTAGTCAACTCTGCAAGGCCCAGAGCAGGGAGTTTGTAAAGCAGCGTCGTGTATGCATACGACTCTGTGTAGCTATAACCCAATAAGCTGAACATATACAAGCAGGTGATCCCTAGGTAAATTTGATCTACCGTAGGATGCGACGAGGCTGGACTTGCGATGCCCTTGTAGCGATAACAATATCCAAACCTGTCGACATTCACCTGCCGAGGGCTAGGCCGAAGAGAATTGCATACACTAGGTAGAGTATGCAAAACACGAAAGTCCAGAAAGATGTCGACACTAGAAACTTCCTCATTCGCTGTATCGCGTGTATCCATGATGGCTTTTGTTGAACAATACTTTGGCTTTCGGCTTCAACATCTTGCTTCTTGTGGGTTCGAGAGCTCCAAACTACGAACATCGACGCCGTGAACGATATGCTGTCAACAGTTAGCTAGAAGGGCGAAGAAGGCACCACAATCGCTTACGCGGTAAAGTTAATGGTGTCATAAACTACGTGTAAATGGTAGAGACTAAGGCTATTCCACGGGAACATAGCACCAACAAGGAGCGCAATCCCTAACTAGATTAGCGACTAGGATGTTCTGTAGCAAAGGAAGCGTACCGTTGGATAATTGAACTTCACTGATAGACTCAAGAATCTTGCCCGCAAAATCGAGTCTACATAAACGAATAAATTCTTTTCGGTGTACACTCCATACCTTGCAAAGCGGAGTTGTCGTACAGAAGAATCGAGTCGAAGGCTGCAAAATGTCTCAGCTGGGTAAGCTGGGTGTTTTAAAGTACATGAAGAAGCAGGAAGGCTGTCAGGATTGACAGTAAGGCCGGAAATATTAGGGTGTGGTTGGCGAAAATCAGAAGCAAGTAAGCCAATTTCTGCAAACCTCCGCAGCTCTTGGTGAGTGAGACCGGCGCTATGCCATCGTTTGCAGAAGGAGGCTGAGGCTGATGAAAACAAAGACTGTACAACAGGATAATCAATTGACTGCAAATGCACCACAGTCAGTCGCCATCGCGATAATGATACACGCGCACAACACTAACACAACAACTTGTCTTTGCTACTCGTGTTTGACCTACTACATGCAGCTTGGAGTCGTCCTCTATTTCTTTCGAGGCGGAAGTCCTCGTTCGTATCTTCGTGTTCGCTGTCCAGGTATGAATTTTTCTCCGGGAAGCCTGTCCGCCCTGTATTTCCATTAATCCTTTGTACGCTCCTTGCTATGGTCCGCTTAGCCGACTTACCAGGTTTTATGATAGCTTAAATTCGCACCATTTTCTAGTGTTGTCAATCTCGTGATTTCTGTTATAGCTGAGGGTTCTTCCAGCCTAAGAAGCTTTTCTTCTTCTGTGAGAGACTCCACTTTTTCATCAAGAGCCGCAATCTCTTCTTGTATGGTTCTCTGCTTCTCCCGCTCTGCCATCTGCTTTCCCCATATACCACTCTTCCGATTCAATTCATCGAAGGAATCAGTGGTGAGACCGAATGTATCAGTATCGCTTAGTATCCGATTGACTCTGTGCTTCTCCTCTTCAAGCATTGCGGCGATTTTGTTTCTATCGTCCTCAAACTTTGGGTCCTCCCAATACACCTTGTTCGGTCGCAGCCGCCGCTCGCGGTGTAGATCACCCACAAGGTATAAACTGCCTGTCAAAACGATAGGTCGGTCAGGATCTCTGAGATATTTAGCTGTGCATAACGCTCGAAGTGGGCCGCCCTCTGATGCAACCAATCCCATGATGCCAGGCTCGACAGATTTTGCCATGTCGAGAAGTCGACTGGGATCCATAGGCTTGACCCAAGGCATTCCATCCACCGGACCAAAAGTCGTAGTCACGACATTGTCTCCTGGTTGTAGTATCTGGCTTAGATATTTATGTGCATCTTTCCCTTCGGTCATGGCAAGCACCCATGTAACAGGCCATCCGTTTCGTGGGACACGACCCTCATTAGGGATCTTCTTCCTCCTCTGAAACTTTTGAACATGCTGACTCAACACTCTAGCAGCATCAGGATTATGGGCTCCATCTACCAGGATGGATTCTCCTTTAAACATCCTCGATGACACCGTGGCTCGTTGACCAAAGATAGGCGGTACTTGAACCGATTCCAATCGTCCCGGGTTTTCGACTTTAGACTTCCGTAGTATGCGCCCCATGTTCCAGGTTGTATACTCTCTACCGAAGCTCTCCATTACGGTCTTTGCAGCCATGGCAGCTATGACCATATTTTCTTGATGGACTGGTTGTGCTGGTAGCCAGTCCTTGTTCTGGAATAGTACCTTGGAAAAGCCTGGGGGATCGTACTCAAGACGAGGTCCTGCAGCAATTTCGTCTGCATACTCGTTGATGACAGATACGACGTTTTTCTCATTCTTGGGGTTGATGAGGTAGGGTACATGGGGCCTGAGGATACCAGCTTTGTGGTGTGCAATCTCTTGCAGAGTACTGCCCAAGAAGCTCTCGTGATCTCGCGCTATTTTTGAAATTACAGAAATCACTTGGTTGTTCAGTATGTTGGTAGCATCGAGCTTTCCGCCCATACCAACTTCAACCACACCAACCTGTACTTGCTCTTCATTGAAGATGTGGAAGGCAGTGGCGGTCAAGATCTCGAAATTTGAAGCTTTGATGCCTTTTTTTATGTTCAGATCAATGTAGTGCTTCTCAATTTTGCGAAAGAGGGCCTCTTCTACGGGCTTGTTGCCAATGGATATGCAGTCCCATCTGCCAATGTTAGACAGCGACCACCTCACTTGACAGCGTGCCTACCTGTCTATGAGATGTGGAGACGTGAACTTCCCACATTTGAGTCTCTTAGAAAGCAGCGTCGATGCGAAGTGGCATACGGAGCCTTTGCCATTGGTGCCGGCGACATGTATTGACTTCCAGGGGAAGTTGACATTCTTCAAGAGCTGACTGATCCTCTCCAAACCAGGCTGGATCATGGCCACAAGAGAGGTGGTCTATAGTAGTGTAGGCAACTATGGATCCCGAGGTCTAGGCGGACACGCGATGCTTTGAAACGAGGTACCTGCAGATGCGTGTTGACTCACTAGAACGAGTGGGCCAGAAGCTGCAGACAGGCGCGCCCTTAGCGTGAGAGGCAGCCACGGCTTGGCGGTCACAGTCGCGCCTGCCAAAGACGTCGACTTGTTTGGTGTAGGAACTCCAGGCTGTGTACTGTAGTAAAGTGCACAAGCTTCGTGTCTAGAGCCAAAGGTGTTTGCTATATAGAGATTGGTCAGACAATGCCCGACGATGTAGATTTTTTATGTCGAGGGGCTGCGCCTCCCCCAGACGCTTCAGCCTCACAGTTCTGTTCTAGGCGGTTGCGACGTGCGCCGCCCTAGTTCCTTCTCCGACCCATCCCCATTAGCATCATCCGGCGCGTCACCATCCACACGGCAACCACACCCATCTTTCTTGGAATCCCTAACTTCACGTATCTTGCGCAATGGGTATACCGATCGGATGGAATGTGAAGCGCGAGGAAGCAAAGGAGAAAGATGTACTTCGAGCCGACATCGCCGGCTCACGCTCACCCATCCGGCGCCGCGCAAGACCCAACAGATCACCGCGTCCTCGCAGCACACTCGATACCGATTTCCTCATCTCTGCTCCGCATATCGAGTGGATACCTCGCTCGTCACATCGCGCGCGTTTGGCGCCGCCACCTGTTCCTGAAGTCTCGAGGACCGAATACCGCAGCAACGAGGCTTCGAGGCACCCACCTACTCTACAGCGCGACGAGAGCAGCGTGCGCCGTTCGCGCAGTCGTTTTGATGGCTACATGCGCGCCCACGAGATGCGCGCCACTCCCGACCACGAGCGCCCCTTAGCAGCCTTCACCCCAGGATTTGCGCCAGCTGCAGCTTCGCGGACGTCAGAAGCAGAAGCACAACGCGATGCGCAAGACCCTTTTTCACGCCTGCGAGGGTACACTTCATACCGTCGCGCCACTGGACGATCAACGCGAACACGTTCCCAGAGTCCCCGTGCTGACCCATCTGGGGCGCGAGGCGACACTGCGAATGTGCCCGAGGAAAGCCACGAGACAGGCGAGAACAACGCCGTAGCTTTCCCTCCACTACGCAGGATGGGTCGCCGTACTATTGCGGATGGACCGCTACCCGCCAGCTCCTTGCGCGAGTCTTGGAGCCCTGTTGCTACACTGGACGGCCTGGGCGACCGGAATCGCAGTGTCAGCCCTTTTGACGATCAGTTGCAATGGGATAGTTTTCTCACCACTGTCGTCGACGACCCTGTTGCACCAACTGCGGGGTCATCCTTTGCATCAGCCGCAGCGTCAGCCTCATTCACAAACTCGCATACCAGTTCGCGAGCGGGAAGTGCCAATTTGGCGGCATCCTCGCAAACTCATCTTACAGTGCCATCCCGACGTCACTCACCTCCACAAAACGAACAATTCATGCGGGCATGCGATACCTCGGAGGATGACACAGCATCAGATACCGAAGAAGAAGAAGAAATGGATATACGTGGCAGTATACGTCGTCGTACAGGCACAGAGGCTTTTAGAAATCGCTTGGGTATCTCACACTCGGCTGAGCCTCGCCGAAGAATGCGGCCGTCGTATTTCTCCAACGAGCCTCCTGCGCGAGATATAGAGCGTTACTCACTCCGCGTAATCGACCGATCCCGAGACGCCAGCGAAGTCGTTCGCAGCTTCTACAACTCGGGCATTTGGAGAGATGTCGAGACAGAAGTGGCGCAGAGGCCACAAATACCACAGCTTGATGGACCTTCAGAGGAAGCTGCGAGCGCCAGCGACAACGAGAGCATTCCTCCACTTGTCCGTGCCGACTCACCGCCGCCGCCGCCACTAGATCAGGAGCTCCGTGACGCGCGGTCGTTGCTGGAGCGTCTTGCGCGCAGAGAAGATGTTAGTGACGACTTTTGGGCTTCGGTAGGCTTGACGCGGTCTTTTGCCGACCCTGTTGAGCGCTTTCAGGAGCTTGAGCGGTTGTGATCTGACTTGCTATCCCCACTGCTTCCGTTGGCTTGGCTGGTCCTGCCACTTTGATGTTTGTCCACTTCTGCTGCAATCATGCTGTTTACGTTGCACTTTCTTGGTAACTATCTACCGATTGGCATTTGGCCGCTTAATGCTCGTGTTACGAAAAGTTATGCTCCACAATGTGAAGACATCTGTGGATGGCTTGGAACAAGTTCTGGGAGAATCAATCGCGGATTTCGTACTCCTTACGATGGATAACTCATTCAATATCGTTATGTAGCTTGAGTTCCTAGAAAGAGGAACAAGAATAAGACACAACTTATTCTGCACCACCCTCACGTGTTCCTCCCCAATCTCATTCATCAACTCTGTGGTCGTCACACGTATCATACTATGGTCTTGATATGCAGGTGCAAGAAATTGAATATATATCGTATGCTTGACTCCTAGGATGCAACCGCCTAATGCTCATGTGTGGTATCAAGAAATCCCATGCTGTTCAGTATAACGCCATGCTCCCAGTTGGCTAGTTGACTCTCATCTCGATGCCCGCTTGATTTGCAGAGCAACAAGCTTCTCGGCATTAGTCAGCCACTTGTCCACAAACACTTGATCAGTAAAACGCTCAGATGACCTTCGAGCCCGTTGTCGCATGTCGAGTGTGTCTTCGGGTGAAAGAGTAAGGGCCTTGCGGAAGCCGTCGGCGTATTGCTCTGCAGTGGTGGCATGGAAACCTTGGTTGTACGTTAGCAATAATATATATTTGACAGAGTGATGTGCATCAGACTTACCGGTGGGTTTTCCATCGACCTCAATCACAATGTCTAGCTTAGGCCCACCAGAGTTGTTGACCACAGAGATCATACCAGCAGCTTGATACTCCACCACACCAATACCGAAATGTTCGTTCCACATGGCGTTCACTCCCACACTAGCTTTGCGCATCCACTCGAGCATTTGCGGCCACGGCGCGTCGCATATGAACTCCACATTCTCCTTGATGTGTAGTTCATGCGCTAGCAACCTCAGCTCGTAGACACGCTTCGCATCGTCGTGAGAGTTTCGTACTGAGCCAATCAGGACGAGCTTCAGGGTATGGTTGGGGTATGCTGGAAGTTCAGGTGTGGAATGCAGGAATGATGCGAAGGCCTCGAGAATAAGTCTGTGATTCTTTTCCGGTCGGAACTGCGCGATGTAGAGGAGGTAAGGGCCACGATTCTTCTCGCTGGACTCGGAGACTGGGACGGCTTCTATGACTTCTTCAACAGCTACAGGCGGAAAGACGACGTCGATGTCGATTGACTTGCTCCTTTTGATACGATATGGCTCCCAGAGAGTTTTGATGTGGCTTTGCGTCCATGTGGAGTTGGTCATTACCACATCAATGGTGCTACCGAGTTTGCTGTATAGTTTTGCAAAGAGTTGCCAGTACTTTTTCTTCGCCATACCCCGATATCCTGTGCCTGTTCCTGCATTTATACCTTGACCTCCAACTTGTAGCGAATCGAGCATATCCGTGGAAATGGTCGGGTAGTGTACGTATGCACCGGTGGGTACGGTTGGGAAGAGGAAGGACGACAGGCCAAGAGCGAAGGCGTAACCCATGGTATCTATGAAGATATCCGGTACAAGGAGGCTGAAGGCATCGTAGGCAAGGACGAGGGAGCCGAGAGATTGGCCCAGTAGTGTAAAACGCGGCCATGTGCTTGCGAGTACCCAGTCGCGAGTTGTGAGGTAGAGAAAGTGGACGGTCGGCGGGTGTAGCTGGATGTTGAAACGATCTTTGACACGTTTGAGAATGGCAGCTTTGTCGACATCATGGTCACCGGTGTAGACTATGCAGGTAGCCTTTGGCCAACGCTTTTGGTGTGCTCGGATCGCAGCCCATAGGACTCGCTCACCACCGCCTCCTGCGTTGCTGTAAAAACAGCATGTCAGCGACCATACAGCAGCACTTCAGAATATGCCACGCGTACCAGAAAGGGTGGAAGAAGCCGACAATACCATCCCATTCACTGTCAGCCTGGCCATGTTTCACCGTACCACTAGGAGGTGTGTTTCCAACTTGTTCCCAGTCTTCATCCTCTTTCTTTTTGTTCTTCTGCTGCGCCTCGAATGTCTTGGTCTCGCTTGCTACCCTGGCGAGTAACAGCTCTCGTCGTGTACGGGAAGATCGACGCAAGTGTTGTCCCACTAGTTCCGCAGCAAAGCGCAGGGTCTTGGGGAGAAAGACGGTAGCCAAGAGTGCGGGCACTAGTAGCGAGAGGAGGATGGGTAAAAGACCCATCTCGAAGCGACACCGAATGGAGGCACGGCGGAGGAGACAGACAACGTAAGACTCAGGCCATGGACAAATGTTTAGGCAAAGCGACAGCTGTTCAGGTGGGATGACATCGGTTCCTGGCCCCGGCCCGAGAGCATGGAACCCTGACGCGCTAGCAGGAGCCTCTTTCTCTCGCGAGTCGGACATTTGACTAGATAGTTGAAGCATCCCAAATTTATCACAACATGCTGTCGTCGCGCCTCTTGCGGCAGCCAGCATGCCAATGGCTCTCGCGCACCTCTGTTCCCTCTCGACCTCCAATATACTCCAAGCCAACACGCGCCTTCCATGCTTCGACCCCGCGACAAGGTCCCGTCGCCGATGCCCTCTTGTACCTTCCCCACGAGCTGATGTCGCTCGTCCACGCCACCGTGCCATGGTATGCTGCCATACCCCTCACCGCCTTCCTTGTTCGCGGTCTTCTTGTCACTACAGCTGGAGCCTACTCGCGCGCCCTCATGGCACGGTATATTGGTCTCCATCCGCTCCGACAAGCGCTTGCTTTCCAGAAACGTGACGAGATACTAAAGCGTGGTAACTTCCGAACCATCAAGCAGGCCAAATTAACGGTGAAGAAAGAAGTAAATGACACGATATCGGCTTTGGACAAGAGGTGGAACGTCAGTCTACGTGGCCAAATTAGTTGGACATTGTTCCAATTTCCCATATTCATCGCTATGGCTGAGGTCATACGGCAGAAATGCGGCGCCCATGATGGTCTGATAGGTATGGCGGTTGCGGCCATTAATGGCCAAGGTGCAACCATGACGAACGAAGCCGGTGAAATTGTTAGACGTGTCACATCTACTGCATGGTTCGAGCCTTCGTTGGCAGCGGAAGGCATACTCTGGTTCCAGGATCTACTTGTTCCGGACCCCACGGGGGCTCTCCCATTCATCGCATCAGGCATTATGTTTGCAAACATCTATACTACGAAAAATACTGTCGAAAGCGACGGATCTCGGAGGTGGCCTGGTGTGCTTCGGAGGACTTTACTTTTTGTTTCTCTATTAATCGGCCCTTTGTGTCAAGAGCTTCCTGCGGCATTGATGCTGTACTGGTCATCAAGTACAGCTTCAGTCATGCTATGGAATCTCTGGCTGGATCGGAAATATCCTGCACCGCGAGGCTACACAGCATGTAAAAGGCCGCTTCTCATGCCGCCATCACCTGTGTCAGAAGGACGGAAGGTGCTTAAGCTGTCGCCACAAACACCCTATTCGCCGAAGTGAATCCTGGTGTGGCGCTTCATGCGCAGGACAGACGACTCAAGACATGTCTGGACCGGATTACTTAAAGTGGAGTCGTACGCATCCTGTTGCCTCGGGTAGTTTCCGCCGCCTTAGAGACGACTGTTGCACCATAGCCGTGACCGGACATGTTCGCAGCATTGTCTCCTTGACATCGAATTCAATTCGCTCGGCCACTTTGTCCAGAAATAAATCCAAGTACACGTCGAGTACAGTGTCAACCTATCTGTAGGAACTAGCTGCGAGACACGAATGACGATGCCAGTCGTGGGGTCGCCAACATGAACCATAAAGGCTTTTGGGTAGAACGTCGTTATCTTTGTGTTCATGTTGGTTTAGGCTGCTGGCAGTATCGCGTTATCTTGTCGATGCGGGCTGTTTGGCGATGGCGGCGGTGGTGATGATGATGACGATGCGGTAGCTGTGCCTTCTTGCTTGCCTCGCTCATGCTTTCCGAGGCTATACAGCGGTTCTAAGCGGCTAGGTCAGAAGGTTGGATAACCGAACTGCTCGCATGGGGCTGGCCAACTGCCGGAGCTGCAAATGGTGCAACGGCATCATCCTTCACCGTCCTGACGTTACCGGTATTGAGTGGGCGGCTTGGCTGCTCTTAGGCGGGAACTTTCTCCTGGTTCTTCTGGTCCCTAGGCGGCGTTGTTGAAGATGATGTAGCGACATCTAGAGAAAGCAGAGTAGGAAATACAAATACTCTCGGTGTCTTGAACTTGTCATGTTTGTTTCAAGATATCCTGTACACTATCTTAGGCAAGTGAAGGCTGTACAAGCAGTGGTGAGAAAAGGATCTATGGAGATCAAAGCTGTCTTAGGCAAAGTTGAGCTCTTTGCTGTAGTTCCACAAGAGTCAAAGTAACAGACCTGAGCTTCTTAGAAAGTATTTACACATGTGGGCAAGTTATGCACATTGAGATTTGCTTCTTCTTCCTAGAATCATGGTTGCATGCGCCATGTACTTCGTAATGATTGATGCGGGCAAAACGGAACGTATCTCCTGCGACCGACCGACCGTGCATTGTAGACATTAAGACGTGTCATATGTGCACCATATCATCCTACCAGAGGTTCAACCCACCGTCCAGCCGTTCATCCAGCCACTCCATCCCACCCCATAAGACCAAAGACAAGAAACGCCTACTATGCAGTAATGAACCTTGTTAACCATTCCAAACACCATGTCCGATATGCAATCCGATATGCCATCATAGTATGAAAAGAGTGAAATCCGGACAAACGCCGTCGCTAATGGTATGCAAATAGAAACATTCTCTGGCAAAAAACAAGCATAAAAGAAATCAGAAAAGCAAACGAATGCGTACGTGCGCTGCTACGCATCGACACAACCTATGCAGGTATAGACAATGTACATATCAATCCATTGCCATACGCAGTTGAGGCCAATGATAGACGGAAGCCGGTATATAGAGCTTATACATGTCAAACGCGACGACTTGTCTGACTGAGCAGGCGATCAGCTCGCTCGAAGACGTTGAGCGTGTTGGAACCCTGAGAAACGCGAGGGGTATTTGGGATAGTCGCTTGGGCTGCGGCTCCTAGAGCGGCGCTGAGTGGCGTCGCCGGGACTGGAGTGCCATAACCACCGGAGCCTTGCGAACCGAAGCTTGCCGTAGAGTACGGCTGTGCAGAGAAGACCGAAGCCATCGCAGGTATGGACGTATTGATGGGGCCTGGGAACGAAGGTCCACCGCTCGAAGACATGGTTCCGCTGGGCTGTTTCATAAACCTAGGTGGTTGGGTGCGTGAAGTGATGGACGACAGGCTCGGCGGACCCATTAGGCCGGGATTGTTACTGGTAAGATGCGACCAAGGACTGTCATTGATAGCCAAACTGGCCTCCTTTACCATCTTATGCAGTGGCCGCATAAGCTGTTTGATCTCGCCAGAGAGCAGCTTGTGTTCTCTACCCTGCTGAGTATACGCTGCAGCGAGTTCTTGCCAAGCCTGAAACAAATTTGAGTCAACGTACTGTTCTCAAAACTGCGATTCGAAACAAACATGGGTATACGTACCTTGATGAAACCCATGCATTGTTGCCAGAATTCGGGCTGGTTGCGGGTGTAGCTGTCCTTAAGCTGCATCTGTGATAGACGGCCAGCGAGGGGATTCGTCATTTGTTGGACATCATTGCTTTTGTCGATAAGATTCGCCAGCGCCTTCACTCGTGGATCCTCGGTGTCAAGATCACGTCGTAGACCATCAAATTGCTCTCGCATCATACGCGTAATCTGTGGCATGGAGTTTCTGCAGTTGTCGGATGCATTTCTCAGTTTCGTGTAGACCCGGTCAAATTGAGCATCTTCGTCTGCTTCGTCAAAACTGCTGGTCAGCGTGTTGGACCGTGTCATGGACGGAGCAAGTGTTGAGAATGACTCCCCCGAGCGCGGTGTTGCGGCACTAATGCTTGTCAGGGTGTTGGAACGACTATTGTCGTTGCTGTGCAAGATGACTGGTGGTGGCATCTGATAGCCGCCGTTTCGCTGTGGCGGCGATGTCTGGAAACGACGGTTCACTCTTGATGGGCGTGCCCGTACTGTAGCCACTGGGTCGACATTGCTAGGCCGGCGCGAAGCTACCGAAGTATCCTTGAACTGCGCACCCAAAATCGAACAGGCGTTCCTCATCTCGATCAGACTGGCTTGCTGCAGGAACAGGAAAGTCCGCATAATGTGTGCATTCGCATTCTGGGTTATCTCAACGCGATTCTCGGCGATTGAGAGACTGATGGACATGAAAGACTCGAGACATCTTAGAGCATACATGTATACGCTTCTAGAGAGCTTCTGTGCGTCTTCCTCGTCCTCTTCGACCAACCTGTCGAACTTGTGCAACACCTCGTTCAGCGCACGGATATTGAGGTAGGTGGTCGAGTATCTGCGATAAAAGTCTTCTTTACGGCGCAGACTTTCTTTCGTCTTAGCTGTCAATTTGATTGAGCGTACCATGTGTGAGACGCAGTCGTGCAGCTGGGATATGGCATAGAGGAAGTTTTTTGCAGCCTCGACGACAATGTCTGGCGCACGCGAGTTCCGCCGGTGTTCGCGCACATCAGATAGTGGGCGGTTTGCGAGAGATCTGACGGTACCAGTATCTCCATAAGCACCAGCGGTTGCTGGGCCTGATAGACCGTTGGCAGCAGAATGAGCAGGAACAACAATGCCCTGACTGAAGCCGCGGAAGTGACTTGTCCGCCGTAATTCGTCAACAGAACCCAGCTCCGATGTTTTGTTAGTGTATATGCCCATTCGCTTCTGGCGGTGTGACGAAGGTCCTGAGCCTTCACTTTGGCTTCGGTTACGCTCATTGCTTCCGTTTGTCAGGGCGAGGGGAGACACTGGGGGCCGCTTTGAAACGACGATGCCGGCGCCGTTTCCATTGCTCGTTGTAGATCCGACACGGTAGTGGGAACGAACTGGGATAGGTGGGACAGGCAAGCCAGGTGAGTCGGCCTTGGTGTCAGAGAAGCCATCGATGTTGCCTACACTGGGTCTCACGGGGAATCGTCCCCCGTTGGCTCGCTTGGACGGGCGGGGTGTCTCCGGGTTGCTTTCGGTCCAGCTCTCGTCACCAGAAGATTCGACGCGCAGCCTTTCCAGTTCGCTCCGCTGGCGCTCTTTTGAAATGTGTTGGCGCATGAAGCGCTTGACCTGGGTGGCTATGACGGCATCTCGCTCGTTCTCGTTGGCGGGTGAGGGGGCGTTGTCCTTGATGGTGCACACGTCTGGCGGGGGGAAGACCAGCGGATTGCCGTCTAGCTTAAGGACCTGCAAGCTGTTGATCTCGCCCAGGCAGACGGGCAATTCCTCAATCTTGTTCTTTGCGATTGCCAGCACCTTCAAAGAGGTCAAGTTTGAGATTTTGGACGGTATGGACCTGATCTTGTTCCTGCTCACGTCGAGGATCTCCAGCGAGGTCATGTCGAGGATCTAGGGTAGTGTCAGTGGAGGCTTGCTGTGCAGTGTGTTGCAGCGGGCCAACGTACGGCATTGGGGATCTCGCGCATGGCATTGTAGCGCACGTTGAGGTAGCGGAGACGTCTGCATTCGATAAGGCGGGACGGGAGAGTCGAGAGGAGATTGTGGGAAAGAGCGAGTCTGTCATGTCAGCATGTCTCTCCCACAGTCGAAGGCAGCGGAGGCAAGCGCGGGCGGCGGGTGCGTGTGTACCTTTCAATCTCGGCCCGGATGACATCGATGACCTCGTCCGGCAGGCGGGCAATGTTCTTGTGGCCCAGGTCAATCGTAATACCTGGCTGCTGTTGCTGCAATTCCCGGGGCGTCTCGGCGGCCGCACGATGGTTGATGTCCTGGCGGGAGTGCTCAAAGGCCGCCTTGGTGAGTGCCACCACCTCCTCGTCCGAGATGGGCGTGGGCACGTCGTTGCTCATGATGAGCGGACACGTACTGTGCGCGGCGAATCGATTATGGCCGTGGTTGTGGCATACATGCTGTTCGCGTGGACAGCGACAGTGCAACTCAACTAAGTAAGGAGCGCCCGTGGACCTGCGGTTGTTGGTGAATCCACTAGTCCGTCCCTGGCCCTAGCGCTGCTGGCCTGTCAGGTCCCGCCTCCAGTCGAAACATCAGCTCGGAGCCACTCCAACTCACCATCCTTGTCCCAACTAGCTGCTGATACGTCTTGCGCGCTTGAAACGCGTTTCGACTGCCCGCCTGCTTCGAGTGACGCCGAAAACCATGGCCGACAAAGTATCAACTCAGCCAAGGCACGTGATGGGCTCGACCGTTGGCCCAGTTGGCCAGTCTCCAACGGCCAAAACGGCCGAAAACCTTAGCCACCCGCGTAATCGACAGGTATCCTGCCGTCCGTCTCCGCATCTCATTCGGCCTCGATGGAGACGATGATGCTGTTTGCCCATTTCCACAAGACGGCTTACTGAAATCAACGACTTACAATCAGCGTCGCGTCTGTTGCATCTGCGCTAAAGCTCAACACCAAATCTCATCTGACATGTTGACGGATCTCATCGTGAACGCTATGCAAGGTACAGGCATTCTCCGATCCACGCTAACCCACGCCATAGGATTCTGGCAGCCCGTTCTGCGTCATGATTGATGTGCATTGGGTGGTTGGGCGGGCCCGACGTGCAAGCTGGTATCGGGGTATTTTCACATCCTATTTTCCTTTTTCCAGATGTCATGATACAACCTCACACAAACTGCCATGGACGTTGACGACGCCCTTCCGCCTGCCATCCGTCGCTCACCTAGGGCCGCTCTGGAAGCACAGAAGCAGTACAGGGACCACCGAACCTATGTTTTTGACGAGTCCGACGAGGATCTAGATGAAGCAGCCCCACCTCCAATAGCGCGCAGTCGATCTGCTTCGCTTGACGGTGAAGCCACAAGTCGTCCTGCCACTTCATCAGGTGTCAATCCGCTTCGGTCGCATCCAGTCGATGGGCCTCCGCCAAAGAATCCCGCTCGCCAGTTTTCTCGTCCGTTTCGAAGTCAGGAGGTGCAAGATGTACCGTCACCTGATCCGGATCCCCCACTTGAGCCGCCGTCTTCACGGCGACACCCACGCGGCCTCATATCATACAGAAACAACAAGAGAGAGATCAGCAACATCAAGCGATTTCCTCCGCATCTGCGACGACAGACTTCGTTGGAGACTATCAACTCAGTGACCACAACGGGAGACGATGATCAGAGCATCTATGGCCACGATCCGCCTGAAGCCGAGGCCCCTTCGCCAGATTGGTTTACCCTGGAAGATGATCCGCCTACCAACCCTCCACCAAGTATCATGTCTAAGCCGTCGTCGATGCACTCTTCAAGTGGAAGCTCGAGGCGAACGTCTACGCCCGTAGAAACGCCCTTGGAGTACGGGAGCCTTGATCATCATACACCGCAGTCGCTGTTTCGAAAAATGATGCCTCGAAGATTGACAGATAAGACGCCAGATCCTCCTCCGAGCCCTACTCGCCTGGTTATAGCAAAGTCGACCTCTGTTGATCGTACCTCCGCTCACATATCCAACTTTTCAAGATCAACGACTTCTCTATCGGAGGAGCAACGATCCATGCCAGAAGAACGCTCTCTACAGTCTATACTTGACAACGTCGAGCGAAGTCGATCTGGGTCAAAATCAAGCGGAAGCAGTAAATGGAGTGCAAGCGACTTCGACACGAGTACTTTGACTGAAGCTGAGCTCAAAAAGTGTCATAAGAAAGGCATTAATCCAGCCTTGTACGCTGAGATGCGAGCAGCCAAAAAGGGCAAATGGACTAGTCCCATAGCTGGCAATACCTTCCTATAGTGTTGACGGTCCGGACCTCCGTATCCCTCCACCAATACGTCCGATAGTCTGGGTAGGATCCCCGTAGGATCTCCCCCTTGCGTATCGGTAACACACAAGTCCAACCGCGACGTACTTGCTGCTTTTGCGATCACTACTGTAGTAGTGCGGGGCTTGAACTTCGTAGCGAGCATACTCCTTCGTATGGCTCGAAACTTTTATCATCTCAAATCTCGATGACCCAATCACACATGTCACGTTGGTCCTTCACTCCACTGCCCACGCCTCACTTACACACGAAACGAGCGCACTGCACCGTTACACCGAGACGCCCTGACACCGACGATCGGTAAATCACACGAAATACTGTCGTGTTCGGACATGGCTCTTTTCGACTCAGCCCTGGGGGATCCCGAACTCAATATTGATGCGTCGCGCTCGTGGGATGTGTTGTTGTAATCTCAGTCTACGGCGCACTGTGTTCTTCGAATTAAGTGCGCTCGCGTACTGGTTACATACCAGCTTTCGTACGTGTGGTTAGGCTTCCTACGTCACCGCTTTGTTTTCGAGCGCGTCCTCCGACTTCCTTCCCTCTCTTATGTCATTGGAATATGGAGTTGGACTCTTTGATTCATTGTGTTTCTCTTTCGTATACTCCAAGGGGTGCGCAACGGAAATTGGTAATGGTAACAAGCGATGGAGTTTCAGTTTTCTCACTGTGGAGCCCGTCGGCTAGTGGAAGCAGTATCATAAAACACGTAGACTGTTGGCGTATAGGCTGATGCACATGTCGAACCCAATGTCAATAAGCAATAAATCTCCTTGACGTAGTCCACCGCTACATCTATAACGCCAACGATATCTGCTTATCGACTGATATCTCAACTAGAAGCAACGATATCTACATACACTTTCTCCACTACGCTAACATAGATTTAAATCTCACCACCGTTGCCAGAAGATTCTCTTCCCCTCTCAAGTTTTGACTTGTTTGTTTCCTGAGTCCTTTGTAATTTCCTTCACCGCGCGTTGCATTCGGTAAGACTACCAATACCAGCAAGGACATGACCAAGAACGTGACTGTTAACGCTGTTCTCGCCACTGGTGAAGCGACCAGTACAAGCTCGTATGAAATCAGCGTTGACATCGATGAAGAAAGCGCAGTTAAGTTTGAAAAAGAAACAACCTTGAGCAATAGGCTTGATTGCATATGCTGACCAGTCAGTTGAAGACATATCGAACATGCAGGTGTACAAAGATCCATCCAAGAAACGTACCTTCAAGCCATCATCCATGGTTATGCTATCGCAAGAAAATTAGCCATGGGACCCCCTATGCCACAAGCTCGCTTGCGATGTGAAAGCTCCATTCTGTATGGAAATGCCGTTGATTATTCCCATTCCTGCAATAAAAACCGTTCCATAAATAACAACTCTTATTTGCATGATTCTGATTCAACGTCATCGAGGGAGTATCTTACTCCATAGGATTGGAATCAGATGAGAGAGCGTGATACTAGGAATCGAATTTTTCCACATGTCCCAGTCGCGATCTGTATCGAACGAATGACTTACTACTTATCAACACGAATTCGCACACTCAGGTAGAAGTAGCGATTTCAACACACAGATTCCCGATGACACTAACACATGCCCAACTTCTACCTTCCTTTTACAGCAATATGTCGTACATGATATCCCCAACAACCGACATGACGGCTCAGCAACAATAAGACCATGTTCCATCAGTCTTCGATAATCTCTATACCCAGTCCGTCGGGTTCGCGTAACCTAGAATTAGATTGGGTAAGGCATGTAGAGCAGCGTATTTCGTGTTTTCTGGGTAGTGCGGGTAAGCAGGATAGATTAAAGAACTATATTGGAAAGATGAGGCATGCGCCCAGCCGGCACCATGGCAGTCAACGGGCCGGATCGGTCAGTCAGTGGGTTCTGTATCTGCTGCAACGCGGAGACGGAGACGATTCATATTGCGTGCTTGCACGTGGTCTGAGTAAAGTGTACGTGGTATCGTGAGTTTACGTAGGACCGATAGCACATGGTGTTGATTTCCGTGGGTCTCATCATCGATCGGAGTGTCGGCCGATATTCCATGTGTACGGCAACCTTCCTACTGTAGACGTGGGAGCAGGCCCGATGGTCAAACTGTGCGGCGGAGTTTGATTGAATTGATTGCTCACTTTGGAAGGTCTAGAATTTTATGAGGTAAGGGAGGGAGCTCATCACTCTCTTACTGTGCCTGTGCTGGTATCCACATGTATCACAACTGCGATCGCGATCGCAACGGTGATCGTGATGCGGCATGGGGTTGATGCAGGTGCGGTGTATCGTGCCGCAATGTCTCTAGCCCTTTACATGGCATATACACATTATACGGCATGATGAATGCACTAACAACCCGTGTGTCCATTAGCTGGGTGGGGACTTGGAATTTGCATCATGTCGTTTTCTTTGATATGAGAAGTTTAGCGCAAACACGGAGGTCTCTACCGATCGTGAAGTTTAGTGGGGTCGGGAGTTGTCAGCAAAGACAATAGGTATTCGGAACACATCCCAAATGCTACACCGATGTACATACAAAGTAGGGGCCTGCAAGCCGGTAAGAGACCAACCATAGTGTATCGCTTATTAGGCTATGCTTAATTAATTCATATCGCCATCATCGATAACTGCAAGACGCTATCAATCGTAACCTCTCAACTCCGACCTGTCCTCCGATAAACCACCACACACACTCACCAAGATCAGCAAACTACGGCCATTGGGAAGCCCACTACTAACGGCAGTTGCCCCTTAGTGCCTCTCGTCACACACGATCGTGTCTTATGGCGCGTGCGATCAGCGGCGTGCTGCTTTTGGCCCTGCTTTGTCCCCTCACTAGTGTCGTGGTCCGCTGACACAGCTGTCCATCTTCACCTCAACGGGAAGGCGACGATCAGTGTGCGCTGCTTTTGCTCCGGCAGAAGACACTAATGGGAAAGAGGAATTGGCGGAACTCTGATGCTAACTCACTGTAGGCGGGTGGAAGAAGGAGTTGCATGCTTAGGCGGATCCTACATCCATTGGTCAGTGGCAGATTTGACCATTGAAACGTGCGATTCGGTGTTTTCGACGCAACATGGCGTAGGTCGTGGTTCAGCTGCGCCCCTAACGTCGTGCGGGGTCGGGAATGCTAAGACAAACTTCTTGCATCCACCCAGCTCCTCATCTTCCTATTTGCGAGGCGCTGCAAGGGACTTGCAAGCACCTCTGATTGCATATTACGTGAACAGCACCTGCGCAAGTCTGTAGCTTCGCACCGCCTACCGAGCGAAGATCAGTAACATTTTGGTGCCCCACGACGCTGCTGTTGTATCCTGAGATGATCGTCAACACTAGGCTGTCGATTACGATCCTAACGTCACTTGCGAATCTTGTGGCTTATCTTCAGCGAAACGCGACGGTTTTCTAGAAGGCTTCGAGAAGTTTTGCCACTGTGGTGTTTGCTTTTCGGTGAACCCCCCTCTCTTGGTATCTAGGTTGCATGTGTTCCATGCAGGTGCACGATGATGAGGAGAGATGAGGGGTAAGCTGCGCAAACCTGGTCAGGGACGTGGTTTACGTTGCACAAGCTTCGTCATCGTACCTGCGCGACTTTTTTTTCCCTTCGATGGTAATAGCTATGCAAATGCAAGGCTGGTTGTGTACTAGCAGTTAGCTTATACTGGGCCAAGTGGAGTGTTCACAATGTTCAGGTCCGTTGATACCTAGGTAGCAATAGTACCTGCACATTGACGTATCACAGCCTTGCTTTCTCTTCAACCTCCGCGGGGGTCGATCAAGCATCGGCAAACGGGTGTTGCCGTCGAGTGGTTAGTCGGCTCCTCTTGGTATCCCATAGTCAGGCTTGGAACATATTCGTCACTGGTAGGTTTGGACGGCGTGCTGGTGGCAAGTCCGTCTGCAATGCAATGGCCGCGCGGGAGGCTGTGCGCTGGGTACAAGTGCCGAGAAGCTTGGGTGGATAGGGAAGGAGGTCGGTGTTACTCACGGTAGAATGTGGGAATAAAGGAAGATGGTTGCGGGAATTGAATAGCCACGTATCGTGGATTGACATCTTGAATAAAATCGAGCAGATGCATGCAGTGCGTTGTCACTTTTAGTTACGATGGGCTGCGATGCTGCAACAGATGGGTTGATTGGAAATCGCACTGGATAATCATGTAGCCTACCTTGCGTCTTTCCTTCATGACTTGAAATACAGATCACATGCATCAACCACCGTGAAGAAAGCAGCTTTTGTAGCAATATCAGCAACACGCAAAGCTCCATGGTTCCAACCAAGGATTTGCACCGTGCGGTCTTGTGCTCCAAGCGTCGCAATTCAGCACACGCCAACATAACACAAGAACACAAATACCTTCTCCGAGCAACATCGTGATCGGACATGGAACCCCAGCAAGTATCGAGTCATTCTCTCCACCAGAGTTGGAGTGAAACATGTCACGCCTGAACATGGCCTCAAGGTACCATCTCTGAAACAAGTAGAGTTTACCCACCTGGAGAAGTAGAACCCTGGCCTGTAACCGCCGTAAGCGCTCAACAACACAACGTCCAGGCCACAATATAGCACATTACAAACCTCACCGATGCACCATTGAGACAACATCTAGAATCTAAAGTCATGCCGTATACATGTATCACTGCATCTCTACGTGGCACATTGGCTCATATTCACCAACGTCGTAATGGCGTTCGCGGTACCACGGAACAGCAATGCAATGCAAGGCAACTCCACGTGCAAAGTTGCCCAAGGCATGTCAAAGAATGGAAACGAAACAAGTCCAACCTCGTGGACGGAAGAGTTGTGCATGGTCTTCCTACCCACGCCACCACCAACATTACTCGGTTTCGCTTCCTTTGCGGCACAGTTGCTGGCAGTTGACACGAGAAAGGTGGAATAGACTTGGCAAGCAGTGACAATTGGGAGATGTGTTCTGGAAACGAACATGGTTTCCGCAGCCACGGGACATGGGCCATGGAATGGTATTGGGAATGTTAAACTGTATTTTGGGGTCGGCGGACGGGTGCTGGTGGCTCGGTTGCAAGTCTTTGGAGCTGGTAAGCTGGGGAGAGAGAGCCTGATCGGTGTGCTATGTATGTGATGTAGTGATTAGAGTTTGGATTCTATAGGATGGAGCGGGTGATGATGAGCAAGTTACGCCTTGGTTAGGGGTAGTTCGGAGCCGGAGTAGAACGCAACATGTGTGAAAATAGAACAGACGAGATTCTAGGTTCTATTACGGACGCCTAGGATGTCACATGAACCATGACATTTATCGTCAGCGGGAATCCATCTCAACAACTTGGCAAGGAACATGTTCACTCTTTCCTGTCTCACGAGCCCCAGATTTCACCACCCAACACACCGGTTTTTCCCTCTCACATGGCACATCCTTCTTCGCCCAGCTCCCCTCGCGCCGGGCACCTCGCTCGGGGACCAGCGCATCCCTTACCCAACCCGTGGCCACGGGAAGCACATCAATGGCGTAGCTGAAGGTAAGAGCACATCAAGGGCTTTCCTAACCTAGTAGTTAATTCGCCCGGGATTTCGGACACCGTCTCCAGCCCAACGGGTACAAGTAGGGGCGGGAAAGGATCCAAGGGATGCCGCCGAGTTGTATGCAAGTGGAAATGAGAATGGAGTCTTCCTGTCCTATGTGACCACCGACGGAAGTCCCAGTAACACGGAGGACATGGTGGATTGGGGATATCCCTTTCTCTTGTTCGCTTTCGCATAGGTTACGCGAGGATCTACATCAAGTCCCAGACGGGCGAAAAAGTTCCTATGCAAGGCATCGGATTGGAGGCGCTTCGAGTTCCAACTTGCTGGTAGGAAAGGAGGTCATCTGTCGATTTGTCATGGCTCGATGTAGAAGTCAAAACGTCACGTCCATGTTCCAGTGGGAACAAACTTTGTGTGTTGGTGACCAACATGGTAACAATCGTGATTCTAGCGTTTCGGACGCTTTGGTATCTACTCCAATCCACCCCCATCCATGCCTATGAACAGAAAAAGCCTTCCCACTGTTTTTTTGGGGGAAAAGTGAAAGGTAGCCATAATGATACACAGAAGAAAGTCAGAACCGTCCGCCCAAATAAGTCATTCGTGATATGCTCTTGATGATGAAGCAACGTCAAAGGTAACGCCTCGGCCTAGCCACGCCAAGTGGATATAGGAAGCGTGGCCAGGAAGTTTCCCAACGCCGTTTCGCAAAAATGTCTAGTAGTCTGAAGTTGAGAAGGGAAGTGAAAATGCCGAAAACAACCTCGCCGGGTCGTGTGAGCCAGTTGCGCCTTCGCATGCCCGTAGAAGTCGGGTGTGGAAATTCAGTTACGCCGGTGGTTATGCAGCCCAATATGCAAGGTTTAGGTGATGCAAATCGCTCTGATTGCATCGTCATGATCGTCTCTGCTTTTAAATGTGAAAATGTTGGTATGAGTGAAGAGGATGACGAGGTTGAATGGATGGCGGCTTAGAAGAGACCACCCTCAACAACACCTGGTTCGTCATCTCGGAGCTGGCTGCCGCTCTTCTTCTTGGGCCACAACTTGCTGCTTACTCGCTTCCAGCTATCCCTGGTGGCGTTGGCAAGACCGTTGTGCTCGCCCCGGCTGTTGCGAGGACTCGGGGTGCCACTGTTTGAGCCTGTGTCGTAGTAGGCTTGCTGGAAGTCGGCCATGGGGTAATCGCTCATGGGCGGGGTGCCAGGAGGTGTCAGTGGGTCGCTCATTCCCGACGGACTACTGGCGCTGCCAGAGTCGTCAGTCAATGCATCGCTGCCGCTGGTGTAGCCCGAGGTGATGCGGGTGGGTGCTTGACCGGAAGAGGTGGGCTGGGAGTGGAAGCGTGAATGCGAGAAGGGACGAGATGCCATGAAGCCGGAAGTGAGGGATGAGGGTGCCGATGCCCGTTGTTTCGCAGGCATGGGCGGCTGTGACGATCGGGAAAGGAGACTCCGCTCCTCGTAGCTGCGGGTCGATGAGCGAGAGATGTTACTGCCAGCGTAGCTCTCGTGGCTGGCGGGGTGAGCGCTCTGTGGGCTGACTGAGTTGAGGAACGAGACCAATACACTCTCCTCCATGAGCTCGTTGATCTTGGCCACGGCACTGTCTAACGATGATGGGTGGGGTGGGACGTAGGTGTCGGAGAGGCTGAGAAGTTGGTCGCGGACTTCAGCTGGGAGGTTGACCTGGGGCTGTGTTAGCGGCATGTCTTATTGGGGCAGAGTTGGTTTCTTGTGGACTCACTTCTCGTGGACCGGACTCGCGGATGTAAGCGTCAATGAGTCGACGCCAGAGCATGAGCACGTAGCCACACTCTTCAGACAAGGGCGAGATGGGAGTACCGGGATGGCGGTTGACCATCTTGGAGTAGTGCTTGCGGTAGCGGGAGGCGTCCATTGTGAATTCGAGGTTCTCAAGGCAGTGGTTCTGTGACAGGAAGGCCATGAAGGAGGTGAGGGTGTAGGGGGGCGGGGCGGTGTTGCTGAGTATCTCCTGGAGGTTTGGTTTGCGGCATTGGGGGCTCTGGATGTTCTTGGGTATTGAGACGGTCAATGGGGCGGGGGTGCAGTCGGACATGGCCATGTTGGCGTCGCGGGCATGCAGCGAGGCCAGCGAGGGCGTGGGCGAGGATGATGTCGACGACGACGAGTGCTGGGTCGAGTGTGTTGTGATGGACAGGGCGTGGGTGCCGGGCTTGCGTGCGACCATGACGCTCTTCCAGAAGTGCTTGTAGACACGGCGGGCGTTTTTCCTGCTCTGCTCGTCGAGGGCGTCACAGGAACAGAGTTGGAGTTGTTGCGCCAGCTTGGCGTTGGCGGCACTCGGTTCGGGCGAACCTAGTGGGTGTGGGAGTGGTGGAGGACAAGGCTATAAATCCGAGGGCAGCATCGAGCGTCTTCAGCGGCAGTGCTGGCGAGGGCGAGGGCGATGGGCGGGTATATAGAGGCGTTGGGTGGGTCGGCGGGCGGAGACTGGGTGGCAGCTGTGGGCTGTGACGAGTGCGTGGTGAGACAGAAAGGCCGATATGCGTCAGGACGTGGGTATGGACAGGTGCGGCTCAGCGTGGTTTTGAGCAAGCGGCAGTGGAGAGTCAGGGAGTCTTGGGTCAATGCTTGGGCGGAAAGCTCAGTCAGGACGCACACGCCAGGGCCCACCAGCGGTTTGGCCATCAAGAAGGATCGAGGGCCCATGGCTGAGGGCACCCAAACGCCGTTAAAGCGGCCAGTCGCTGCCGGTCTCTGATTGGCTGCCGGCGTCTTCTGGAAGACGCACGCCCGCATCGTCATCCTTGCCGAAACCGCCCCCTGGCGCACACTGCGCTGCCCTCTTTCGCCACCACAAAGCCCCTAGAGCGCTGCCTGCCTGTCGTGACAAACCGCGACTGCACAAATCATCACCGCCAGCCGCCGTCTGTCGTCGCTGTCCGAGCGAACGAGCGCACCACCAAAACCACTGCTGCTATCACCTCACCCACCTCGAGCCATTCCCATCTGGTTCCGACGCCCGGCACTAGTCTGCCTGCATAGATTACCATAGCCTCCCCCCAGCCTTGTGCGCCGCTCGGCCCTTTTTCTCTGATAAAGAAGCCCACACCCTTCTCCAGTTTCCCTTTGGAGACGCAATCGCGACTCTTGTTGTTCTTGTTCTGGTTCTTCTTCTTGTTCTTGTGCTCTTGCTGCTCATGGAATGTCCACAGGCAAGGCTTCCAGCGGGCTTCCGGCACCCGCCCACTAATCCACCCTATGACTCTCTGAGGAGACCTTCCTTTGTGATGCAGGCAATGTCGTCTATTGCTTGCTTTGTCACAATGCCTTGCGCAGCCCTCGGCAGCAACTTGTCGACAATGTCACCTTCTGCCGCGTGATGTGCGCGCGCAACGGCACTTGATCATGCCTTCCTCGCCAATCACGCCTGCACTGTCTTACACCAGCCGAGCCCGCACGGCCACACACTTGGCCCTGGCCCTACGCCTGGGGTCAAACTCGTCCTCCAATGCTCCCCTCAGCCAACCATGATCCACTTGGGATGCGCCGGCGCCTCTTCTAGCCTTCTAGCACGTCTCTAGCACTAATCTCTAGCAAACACCGTGCCAACAGACGTCTACACGCCATCTTTCTTTTGTGCTTTACATAGGATCTACGCAATCACCATCGCTGCTCTCCATGCACGTCTAAACTGCCTTTGTTATCCTCGTACTTGTTGTCGTCGTCGTCGTTGTCGTCGTCCTCGTCCTCGTTGCCAAGCCTGGAATGCTGACGTTCCACCAGCGCTACCACATGATCAGGCCACCCGTCTTCATCCCTGTTGCTTCGCCAATTCATTACCGTGCAACCGAAGAAATCTTCCAGAACGATTTCTCTCTTCTAGAATTTTGCCTAAACCATCTTAGTGCAGCCACAATTGCCTTGTCTGTCGATCCAGCATCGCTCCATCAACCTCCTGCATGGCCCAGCGTAACGCTTGCAACACTCCACCTTGAAGCCTTCTCTCGGACATGGCTCACCCATTCAATGTAGCGTTACATACTGTTGAGCTTCTTCCTCGGGCTTTCTCCAAGCGCCGACCCTGTTGTGCTTCGCAAAGCTGCCTCTGTGGCGCTTCTAGAAGGACTGCGCTGTCGTTGCAACACCGTCACTAGCCGGCTATCGACTCAGCACGCCCCTACGGTCAACCAAAATCAATCCGCACCGAAAATTTTGAGCCGCCAACAAAAAAAAGCTCGGAGCCTCAGGAACACAACATGACGCAGCCAGTGGGCCCCCCTCTGCTCGCGTATTCGATTGATTCACCCGCTTCACCGCTTCGTGGGGTTTCATTTTTTAGCCGCATCCCACGCCGGTCGGAGGGCCGCCATCCATGAAACCACATGCTAACTTGGCCGAGTCTCTCTTGTTCGAGCCTCAGCTATGTCGGAACGACATGTCTTCTCCTTGCATGGTGGCGTCCGTAATGTGCGGGTTTTTGCTTGTTAGAGCCCCAACGACCACGCCCTCGGGACCAGCTTCCCTACCAGGAGTCTGAACAAATCTTCACATACCAACCTGATGCTAGCACTGTTACATGGCTGCTAGCTGTCACGAGATTCATGGCATTTAGCCTTAGTTTCCATTCTTCGCACAGCATTGCCTGTCCACACTCCACATTGTGGTGTTGAGCTTGGACGCCAGCATTGATTACTTCGGAACCGGCCACCGGCCGCCGAAGAGACGCCAGGTATACATGAAACCGGACCGATGTGGATCGTAACCACTGTTTGAGCCATGCACTGATGTCTCTGCGCTGGCAAAGTGTGTGAGAGGGGAAAAAAAGAATAAAATGCTAAGAGACATGCTGGTGGTCATCAAACTGCTTCAAACATAGGGCCAGCCGTACATGCTGGTGCCGATCCCATGCGGCTGTGGGTGAGTCAACCTGCTGACGTCGTTACCGAGCACCGTTTGACCTGGATCCCAAGACAGCCTGCGACACGCGAGCGCTTCAATCGGGTTACCTGTCGTCCCCAACAAGATGGTCTTCTGGGTGCTCCCTTGGTCTCCTTCACGTCGTTCGTTTCACGGCTCTTGTGCAAGGCAGTTCATGTCCAAACCATCTCGTCATCCGACCTGTTGGACCCCAATCTGCAACCGTGTCCCGGCCCTTGTCTCCATCGCAGCTACATCTAGATCCCATCCCTTCCCCATCATCTCGTTCCCGTACTTGTCAAACATCACCCGGACGTCCTCCAACGTCTGCCTCAGCTCAGCAATCAGGCGATCCTTGGGCGGGGCTGATGCTGTATTGGGCTTGTTACCCGAGTGACCTTTGCCATCTCGGGCTCTCTTCGCAAGCAACAGTGCGTGCGCCCATGCTTTGAGCTGATCATTCGGTCCACACCCTGCCTTCAGTACGATTGAGATGTCGACTGCGGATGCGGCGGGACATGCTATGTATGCCTCGCTGGTGAAGACGGTAAGCAGTTCGGAGATTTGAATAGCGTGAAGCGCAAGTGAGCCAGTCTGCGTATTTTGCTCGCCCATTCGGCCTAGCATTTCCTGGAGAGATACGCCAATCTTACAATGCCCGAGCATTTCGTCGTCCGACCAGCGCAGTACGTCACCTCTGTGGAAGATCCTTTCGCGTTTGGAAACCTCGTTTGGGCTCAGGACGACACCGTGTTGAAGTATGCTGCTGAAGAGGATATTGGCTCGTTGTCTGTTAAGAGACCGCATACGGACGGCTTTCACCGCGGCATAGTTGGTGGCTAGGTGTACAGCCAGGAGGAAGAGGAGTGTGGTCCACGTCGCGAAAGGCGAGGTTATATGCGATACCACAAGGCTGCCTGCCTACATGGCCGTCAGTCAATGCACGAGTGGTGGAGGTTTTGGGGATACCCACGAGCATACCCAGTAGAGATATGACCGTCTCTTGGCTTGAGTCTTTCTAGGAACGAGTCAGTATCACCGTTCATCTGCACCCCACTTTCAGATAACGTCGATCAAAATATGTCTCAACTCTCTACCTTCGGGTCCGAAGATAACAATACGTCACTCACAGCATTGACCTCCCCCAGATTGCCCTTGCTCGCAAAGTGTGCGCTCAAGCTTGCCTTTGCACTGCCCGCACAGACTCCACACAGTGCCCTCAAGCAACTCGAAAAGCTCAACACCGCCACACGGATTGGTTTGTGAAAAGCGGGCGACAAGCAATCGAGCACCATTGCTGTATCGTTGAAAACGTCGGCGGCCAGGCGAAACATCTTACACTCTGGCTCAAGAGCCGTGCCGAGACGGTGCGCAAAGAGAATTGTAGCGATGCGGCCGGTTGACTCCTGGAGCACAGAGAGGAGGAGTGCGGAGGTCGGGGAGGCAGTCGAGTCACCTACGCCGACGCCTGTTTGTAGGTGTTAGACAGGCGAATGCATGGTTGTGTTGTTGCTGTTTAATCGTCATAGGGGTTCCGCTGTATCTGACGCCTGCAATGCATAATTTCCATATCTTGACCTCAATACGTGGAGACTTGTTGACCACGCACAACAGCAAACTCGCACAATGACTGAGAAGAAACAGATAAGGAACACACACTATAATGTGCATGGAAACATACCTTCCAACACAGCTCTCGATGCCAACAGCCCTGCAATCGAGGAAGAAAATGCCTGAAGCGAGTCCTGTGCCGTATTCTCTTATCAGCTTCTCACCCCATCATCACAACGCCAGCCATTGTCAGGATGGCAAAGGTCGCAATAGACTTACATAGATCTGGTAATGAATATAATCCTCCGTCACACTCTGCGGATACCCTGCTGGTAAGAAAACACCAAGAAGGCGTTGCGCATAGCTCTTCGCTTCTTTGGGATACTAAGATGAGGGGCGTGTTGCGTTAGCGAAATTGTTTGCTGGCCTTACTTTCATGGGTTGAACCATGACTTCGATCGATATTCCCAATCTAAGTTCTGAGGAGGAAGTTCAGATCGCAGAACCAAGCCTGATAGAGAAATGTGCATGCGACATACAATCACGTCAACCCTCGTTCCATGCGCCTCAGCAAGATACTCCAACACCAAGTTCCCCGCCTCGTCTCGCTCGGCAATCTCAAGCGCCATCGAGTTACGGGTCAGTGGTCTGAGAATGGTGTGAGCGCCGAGCAAACTCGTTGGATGTGTGGCTTGCGAACGATGTGCGCTAGTGGGAGGGGAGGTTGGAGAGGAGGGGCGGGCGAACGAACGTGTGGATCTCAGACCAAACACAACCCGATCGCACATCAATAGCTCCCCCCGCGATATCTTACATACCTTCTCCACTATCCAAAATCCTAATCTAACGTCTTTGCCTCCCTGATAGCATCTTGGAGTTTGCTCGCCGCTTTATCCGCCTATTCTCACAATCAAATACATATCTGTGCACGCAGCCACGTCTCGCTAGCCCCAGCCATAACTCATCTATTACAGAGTGATGCTTATTTGAAACCCTGTATTGCTACCTCAACAAAAATGCCAATGCAACGTACTTTGCTTCAGTCTACATAGCTTTACTGCAAAGAGGTAGCTAAGTCGTCTGCCTTGAGTGTTGATGCGTTGACTTCGTATGTCGGATATGTGGTCGTGTGATGCATGTAAGCATAGTCGCCCTCAGGGAAGGTACCGATTGGTAGACGCAGTTGGGAAGCTTAGGCAGGTAAGACTAAATGGGGTAGCAGGAGTGCTTTGGACGTACGTATCAACGTCGCCTACATGCATTGAACACCTGTCGACTAACTGCTTGTCATTGTCTCTCACTACTGTGTTTACCACAAGACACATGCTAACTCCATGCTGAAATCTTCTGCAATTTGCGTGAAACAAAAGCATTCCTTAGGCATGGCCTAACGTAAATACAGGGATAGGTATATCCTGGCGAAGGAGAAGTGCGGACAAGTGGAGGAACTAGGAGGTAGATCGAGCATGCTGCGAATGAACCTAGCATTTAAGCATAGGTTGTGACAATGAGTGACTGTAAAAAAAGGAAACGTGAGGTTATGAGACTGTGTCTTCGAGCAAAAAGGTAATATGATCATGACATACAGAGTTTCCAAATATTTGTAAGTAGTTCTTCACATTGAGACACAGCCCACAATATCCGAACGTCCTTGTGTAAAGAATTACTATTGCCTAGCAGGGCATGATCCATGAACGAAGTATATAAATACATTATCTAAGTGAAGAATCGTTGCTTGTTGTCACTGGCTCGATATTATGTACTCGAAGCACCAAAGGACTATTGTAAAACAGAAGAGAACTAGCAAACTTAAATGTCTGCTGGTAGCACAAGCGCTACCGTGTATCTGTCAAACGTTTTGCTACAGAATCACCTCCCAGCTAACAAAACATTACTTGGGGTATCTAACCTCATGTCCTCATATTACGTGCCAGTTACAGGTCCAATGAATTGCGCTCGAGATCTTATGCAGCACATGGCATGTAACCAGCCATGCCTTACGGCCCTTTCTCTGCTCCGCATAAAGTATGGTAGAGTTGAGAATGCATGCATATCCAGAATGTAGCTTACGGATCTGCACCCGCAGATCAAGTGCCTGGAAGACGTGAAACGCAGAACCCAACTTTTGATCGCCCTCTCTCTTCACAACACGACAAAACCAGCACTGCCGCTCAAGCGTCTCCATCCCCCCTTTTTTTGGTTGCTGTCCTCCCAAATCTCATTTTACCTCCCAATCTCTCCACCTCTTCAACCGCCGCGTCTCGTTGTCTCTCCAGCTCTTTGATATAGTCAATAGCAACCGCGAGCACCATACTCTTACTAGGTTTCACGGCACCTGTATCTCCGTTATCGCACTGTGGCAACATGGGCACCGCCCGACGTAACCGCTCTAGCTCTGCATTGAGCTTCTCGCGGTATTTGCGTTCGACTTCGGTGTGGGGCATGCATTGCGTACGGGTGATTTTGTTGACGGCGGCGGTAGTAGCAGAGGGTTCTGAGGCGGGGCGGTGCAAACGAGGACGGCCCCGCTTGCGTGGTGGAGGCGGCTTAAGGCTGGTATCTTCTGGAGAGGGGTGGTGCGTCGCGATTGGTGAGGGGGAAGTTGGGCTGCCGTGGCTAGGGGGAGTTGGCAAGGGAGAGGGGTTTGAGGCAAAGCCGCCGGGAAATCCGGATTCGGGATAGGTGTGTTGAAAGTCGGCTGGACAGCTCAGCGGCGAGGGGTTATAATTTGACCATGCGTTCTGAGGGGGGTTCGAGACTGCATTGGTTGTAGTGACGAGCGATGGGTTGTTGATATAGCTGCTGGGTACCGGTGCGCTCCAATTGAGATCTGAGTCTCCTGGTGTGATGGATCGGTCGAAGCATGAGCTACTCCTATCGTTGTAGCTATTGAAACCATAGTCCGAAAGCGCGGGATACGACTCAGTAAGGTATGCGTCGATTTCATCCGGTGATGGAAAAGCATCGCTGTTGGGAGAGTACAATGGGTTGCTCGCAGCCATGGAGAAGGCAGGTAGGTTAGAGAAGTCCATCTTGATGTGCCGCTGCCGCAGGGCCGTGTTGAACGCTTATTACTAGTCACTGAATTTTGGGCGATGTCATATGGAAGGTATATATCGAAGGACTATTCGTTTCTCTGACCCCCCTGTTCACAGACTTAGCTTGGTATCCTAGCTGGTGATCGCAGCCAGTGATCGGGTGAAAGCAGAATAATCGAACGATCAAAAGGCGATACACCGGCTTTTGCCAACTCCCAGACGATGCCGTAAGCTTGGTTAGGTATGCTGCGCCTAGAATCTTCGGAGCACCGGGCGGCCAGCAAAAATGGCGGAAACGCAACAACCTGTATCACACAAGACTTCAGCTGCAACCCAAACCATGTGACAAAAACGTTCTCATAGCCTCTCTTGCAGCTGCGATATCCGCCACCTGAAAGGCCAACTCTCAAGTAATCTTGCAGCGCCCAGCAAAATCATACGATCCGCGCTAGGGGTAGCGGTCTAGAAGGGTCGATTCAGTGCATTTGTAGTACGCGAAGCCCGTCTTCCGACGGTGTGAGACGAAGCCCTCGTTCCCATGTTGCAGAGTGCCGTGACGTTGACACAGATGCACGCTGAAGTTCGATACGCGGGGAGGGAAATTTTAGTGCCGGGCGAGTGTTCCTCGGCCAATCACGGCCAGCCACGGCCAGCCACGGCCAGCGAGCTGATATGCTAAACCCAATCACGTTTAGGCAGTGACATATCTGGTAATACTTCCCTCAGCACCTGGATCTATCCAGCATATGGTCATCGCCGACTGCTTTGTCGTTCCAGCAGCTTCCACTTGGTCTACCATGCCCTGGTGGCACGAATCTTGGCGTCAAACGGCTCGGTATATTCCGCTAATCGAGTGTCCACATGGCTGATTTGCAGCAAGGTCAAAAGATGGGAAATTGACTTCGAGAACCATCGACAATCGAGAATCGCGATGAAGCAGACATGGACTCGCTCAATCACTCAGCGAAAACGCCGCAGTGACGCCGTTAATATGTTCTGCGGTGAAGGTATGGGCTCATCTCGAAACACTCTTGATTTGAGACCTGAAAATGCTTCTTTTTTGCCGGGACCCCTATCACTTGTTGGCTCAGTCATCACACCAAGTACCTTTTGGGCGTTTGCGATCTCAGCTCGTCTTGAAGTGAGCAAGTATAAGCGGTAGACCGTTAGCCCCTGCCCTGTGTGGTACCTTTGCGCTAGCGCATTTCAATATGATGAAGTATAGTTTAGCTGAACATGCCCCTTGTCACCTGCCCTTCAGAATCCACGACTAGGAAGGCTTGCCTGGCCTGTCTCGGTTGAACAAGTTGAAGAGATCGTAGAGTCAATATACCGTCATCGTTCCACTAGTAAAAGCTGCTTCTACGCTAAGATAATATGGTGACATTCTATCACTCAGATCCACGAAATATCGCTAGTCCTTTGTAACAAAGACGTATGAAAGGCGCGTAAAGAGGGGGTTCGCCTGTGATAGTACAGTGCGGGTACTGTATCAAGCCAAGAGACCAATTAGACTATGACCCAAAAGGACACAGAATTCCGCTTGCAAAGCGGGGGGATCTCGAAATAGGAATCAAGATACGAACGTGATCAAGGGAGAGACATGTCTCATATTGACGCATCGAGAGCGTCATGCTAGCAATTTCATAAACCTAAACGCCTCCTGCCTTGAAGATATACCCAACGCTATCGAGCGTGTACTGTCTTACCCATCCTGTTCAACTTATCCTAGTATACACACGAATGCAATCCTCTCATCACGCCTGAAGATCTAGACCCAGCCTGTTTTGGAGCGTCAAAGACGGACATTCGCTCCGATCTTGCCACCTTGGAACCATATATCCTCTCGCCATTCGCCAATGCGAACACCCACGTTCGCGAAAGCGCTAAGTTTCAACTGCCCACCAAGTGCTCTCTTGATGGCTTGGTACCCAAGGCTACCGAATGACCAGTCGACGGGTAAGCGCGGAGATTCAGAAAGGCCAGGAGGCACAGCGAAAGGCAGATCGTAAACGATTTTTCCAGCTGTGTGACCTTCGTAATAGGCCGTCGCATCCATGCTAGTTATGTACATTGTTGTAGCGCGGAAAGGTGATGCAAGAGTGAAGACGGCTGTACTTGTGATGAGATGCATGGTAGTGCCACGGATGAAGTGGGACCTGCCATCATCTTCCGGGTCGTCGCAGTCATCACTATCACACGGCTTCTTGGGGGTTGACATGTGCGGCATAGGGCGTTCGATGGGAAATTGCGAGAGCAGGCGGCCAATGTAAGGGACAGACGGGACGGAATTTTCGTGTGCCTGGACAGTTATAGTGGTATTGTAACCTGTTGGGCGTATTAGTTCAGTTGATCGTGGTCATGGTTAACACTGACGTACCGGAGATATACTGAGACAGCAACTCTGCACCAATCTTCTTCCCTTTTTCACCACCATAGGTGTAAGGATCCCAAAGAACGGATGCAAGTTTGTTTGTGTTGTTACCGGGAGAAACTTCCATATCCTTGACCGTTGCGCTACCGATATGGGAGCCATTGGCCAGAATGTTAATGTTGAAGTAAGGAACCGTTGCGGAGTATTTCGAAGGATTAGTAAAGTTGACCAGGGCAGTGATTGTAAGAGAAGTAGGCGAGGTGTCGGTGATGGACAAATTGCCGACCTGCACGTTGATTTTGCTTGCCTCGTCTTTACCATCGCCGGGCTGGGTGTCTTTGCCGTGACCAATTGCTGGACGCCAAAAGTTAGCTATGTGCAGGAGATGCGGCCAAACTTGGATCACGAACTGGTTACGAACGTTTGACTGGTACGACACCTTGCGCCGGAATTCCTCGCACAGCGAGCTTGCCCATGGGCGTATCCACACCAATGCTGACTGCGGCCTTGAGATCCATCAAAACCGATTTGCCGCCGAAAAGTAGAGCTTGCACGACTTCACTGAAGAGGTTGTCATCCAGAATTTCGATGGGTGCGTTCTTGATGACAGATTGGACGAGGAGAGACGGTCCGTCTGAGCCATGACCTTCGATACGGGTGGAGTTTGCCTTTTGCCACTTTTCTAGGTTCATCTTTCCAAGTTTCTTCTTATGGTAGTAGATGTCAGCATCGGCTTTGACCTGGGTGACATCAACGGGGAAGTTCATCTCGTGTGGCAGGCCAATATCGACGTTGACAATGCCGGAGATCTTGGGACGAGCTTCAGGCGTGCCAGGTTCAGCGAATGGGTTGGGCAGACTGAAGTGCATGTCGGCCAGAGAGAAGTTTTTGATCATGTTTCCCATGGACTTTCCGGCGAAGGGAACTGGAACGGTAATGTCCTTTAGTAGCTCACGAGCCCAGTCGGGTGTGGCAGGGTCAGGGAATTTGCAGCAGTTGATGTAGATTGTCGCGTCCTGGCCCTTCATGTAATCGCCCAAGAAAGCGTCAAGCGGAGACTTGGCTGAGTTGGGGCATACTTGGGTCAATGGATCTGAGAGCTTGTCGACATTGCCCGTAACATCGACTTTGACATTTGAATTTGGCTTGATGTCGAGTTTGCCAGTCTGAGCAGTTCCCACCATGATGTGCTTGTCGGATGATGAGCAGCCCTCGATACCAACATCGACAGCTACAGGAGGCAGCGTGAGCTGGACAGGGAAGTCGTTCTGTACGACGATGGAGGCGTCGGCACCAAGCCCCTTCTGACCATGCTTAGCCTCACCAAGGTTGAGCTTTGTAATATTGTAGTGAGGAAGGGTTGGAATGTCGCCTCCCTGGAAGACGATAGATTGCTCAACGAGCTGCTTGCCAATATTGATCAATCCCGACTTCAACGGGACTTGGGCCTTGGCCTTGAGCCTTATCTGCCCTAGTCGGCCATCGATCCAGTCGTTGGCGACATTACGAATACCGTCGGGCGAACCGGGTTGTACAGTTGCAACAAAGGAAACACGTGTGGTGTGTCCATTCCGGATGTTCACTTTCACTCCGGGTATCTTGGCCGTGCCGATCAAGACGTTGCCATACTCGGGCAGGTAGACGTCGGCATCGAAGGGCCCAGTCTCAGCCTCGTGGGCGATCCACGTGCCGAAGCGGCCGAGATTGCGCACGCTCTGCTTCTTCACTTTGCTCGCGTTCATGGTGAAGTCTCCTTGTATGTGCACCTTGGCACCATGGTCGGTCAATCCGTCCATGGAGAGCTTGGTAGGCTTGAAGTCAGCGGCCTGCATGGAGTACTCCTCGATGCTTTCCTTGGCTAGGAAGCCGAGCATGATGAAGATGACGAGCAGACACAGCAAGACGAGAGCCAGTATGCTCGGCCATCGCTTCCTCCATAGCGCGACTTTGCCACTGCCACTCTTGTCGGAGCCGCCACTCAAGGAGCGCAGCAACGAACGTGTCGCGGGAGTGCTCTCGTCTTCATCATCTGGTCTTTGGTGCTCGTCTCGGTCTTCCTGTGAAAGCAGCGGCGTCTGCTCAGTGGTTCGGCTGGATTGCTGGGAGCGGGCTGAGCGCGACGAGCGGGCGGACTTGTGCGAGACGGGTCGCGAACTAGGCGTGCGGGTGTCGTTGGCGCTGGAGCCCCACTGCTGCTCAGCGTTGTCCTCCTCCATCTTCAGGCGTAGGGGGGTCCAGGCGACGGACATGACGGGCGGGGTGCTGGTGCCGGTCGGGGTCGGGGCGAGAGGAAAGAAGAAGGACTGGGAGCTGGTTGAGGTTGGTTGACGTTGTCCATCTCGTCATGAACTCAGCCACTCGCTGGGCGCCGGATAAGAGCCCAGGAGCGACGTGTGCCCGTGCCTGCCGCGGCCGCTAGCCCCGACCCCAGCATCTCCACCCACATGCGTCACGTCCTAGTGCGGCTTAACAGACAATAATTCACAAGAGTCACAACACGCCCTGTGACTCAATTCACCGTCGCTGTGACTATATCACGCCTCTGCGTCGCTCCATCTAGCTCCACACACGCAATTGACGCACCATGCCCGCTTTCCGCCCCTCCCCCGCCGCTCTACGAAGCTTGCGCCGCTGCTACTCTACTTCACCAGCTGCACCTCCGACATCGCCATTCGCGCCGCGCCATCTCCTGTCCATAGCAGATCTCACGCCCGCCGAGCTGACTACACTCGTCCAAAATGCGCACCAACACAAGACGGCCATCAAGCAGACGGGAGAGGTGCCGCATTCGATGCGCGGGGCACTCGCAGGCAAGACCGTCGCAATGACCTTCAGCAAACGGAGTACCCGCACAAGGGTGTCGACCGAAGGCGCCATCGCGGCTTTTGGAGGCTCACCCATGTTCCTAGGCAAGGACGACATACAGCTGGGTGTATGGCAGAGCCTGCTACTTGCACCTTACCTGCTGACGCGACAATTCTAGGTCAACGAATCCCTCTACGACACTTCGCTCGTCCTCTCCAGCATGACCGCCGCAATCGTAGCCCGCGTAGGTCCTCACTCTGACGTCGCCGACCTCGCCAAGCACTCGAGCGTCCCCGTCATAAACGCCCTCTCCGACCTCTACCACCCCCTCCAGATCATCGCCGACTTGCTGACCATGGCCGAAATATACCCTTCCACATCCTCTACCTCTCTCGGCCTAGAGGGTCTGAAGATTGCATGGATAGGAGATGCGAACAATGTCCTTTTTGATCTAGCCATTGGTGCAACAAAGCTAGGCATCGATATCGCCGTCGCAACCCCCGCTGGCTACGAGATTCCCAAGGCCATGCGTGAAGTCATCTCCCATGCCGCGCAAACGTCTCCCCACCCAGGCAAACTCTTCGAAACCAACACGCCCGAAGAAGCCATCAAGAATGCAGATATCCTCGTGACAGACACTTGGGTATCCATGGGCCAGGAAGAGGAGACTGCCAAGCGCCTCAAAGCCTTCTCCGGCTTCCAGATCACCTCTGAACTGGCGAAACGTGGCGGCGCCAAGGACAACTGGAGCTTCATGCATTGCCTACCCAGGCATCCCGAGGAGGTTGCTGATGAGGTCTTTTACGGGCCGAGGAGTGTCGTGTTCAAGGAGGCAGAGAACAGGTTATGGGCAGCCATTTCTGCGCTGGAAGCCTTCGTTGTGAACAAGGGAAACATTCAGTGACTAGATCCATGGTTCGAATGAACAAAGCTTCTTGATATCTATGATGAATCCATACCAAGCGATTGCATCAGCTAGCCGAGACACCCTACGGATTACTCTCTTTTCTTCTCGTCTTTACCGTCCTTTCCATCTTCACTGCCCTCTTCATTGCCGTTTCTGTCTTTCAATCCTTCTACACCCTTTCCCCAAGCCCCAGCCTTCTTGCCCCACGTCATCATACCCCAGGCATGTGTCCAGCTGAATTTGGGCGGAGCATCAGGATGTGTGCGGAAGGGACTTGCACCATGCTTGAACATGTCCTCCATCTCCTTCTGACGGTCCTTTTCAACTTCGTCTTTGGACAAAATCTTTGTGTTAGGCGGAAGTGACTCCGGCGACGGCGCTGGACAAGGTTTTGACGTAACAGAAGCCCTTTCCCAGTGTCTTGATTCAAGAGGAAGAGGCCTCCACCATGGCGTCGCCTCGTCAGCCGCAGCAGAAAAGCGATCCCACCACCTCCCTGAACACATTTCCCAAATCCGACTTTCCGCCCTCTTGACAGCAAACTTCTCATCTTCACCTGTCAAACCCCCTATATTAGCAAAGTCGGGAGACCCAGGACCAAATTTCCGCTCGTCTGTGAAAGAAGTTCCTGCCTGGCGGGAGCGATTTGGTGGATCATCTTCTAGTGCGTCTTCGGATAGACTATCGCCAGAATAGGACGAGATGTTCGGTCTGAAGGGTGAATTGAGATCTTGGTAAATCTCTGAATATGTCTCTGGGTATACGGCGTCATTGTCTAGTGTCTCTTGTCCTGGTTCCGCCGTAGATGGTCGGGATGGAAAGAAAATTCCATCGGGACCTGCAGCCGCCGTCATCATCAATCTACATCTTGCTTCGTACATGGCGTCGAGCAAAGTGATGAGCCGTCTTGCTTCGCTCTTCATCAGTAAGCCCATGACAGGTACATCGGTGACGATGAAGGTATGGTATGTAGATGCTAAAGTGATGTAGTCTGCTGGACCTAAGACTGCGCCGCAGAGCTCAGCAAAAGTGAAGAATGCCACACCATTATACTGAGCAGGAATCTCGAGGGGCCGGTTGTAGACCGTGAGGGTCGCGGGCTCCCAAGGGACCGGGTATTCGCGATTCGTTGCGCGCTCGACGAGAGAGTTGAAAGATTCGCCAAACTCTATCATCGTCTCTGTAGTGATGGGCTGAATGAGGTAGTTCTTTGGAAGAAAAGATGAAGTCTCCATGGCTTCGGGGGCTGTATCTCGCGGTGCACTGGAAGGATCTGTAGTACCCATTGCCTCGACTGTCGAGGTTGCAGTGGCGTTGGCAGCAACGGTTTCGGATGCTGGCATCTGCACACTATCTCTTCTCCCCTCCTGTTCTTCGCTTTCAATCTTCCGATAATCTTTCTTCCCTTCCATTTCCCAAACTTCGCATCTCGCCCTAAGCACCTCCAAGAACGCGGCGAACTCTCCCATCTGGCCAGCCCCATCATCTCTCCTCGTATACGAGCTCTTGCTCATACTCCATCCTAACCGGCTAAGGCGAGTAACAGGACGCGAAAACTCCATACCCGCGGCTTTGGCCAACTCTTCTGGCATGCGGTTGCTGGTCGCAATGAGTACGCCACCAAGCTGGAAGAACGACGTCATGAGATTGGACAGAATCTTGCTAGCAGCGCGATCTGGCAATTGAAACTCATCCAAGAAGAGGATGGGAGACTTCTCGATAAGGTCGCGTGCCACGAGAAGTAGAGAATACTCATCGTGAGCGGTCCCAGGTCCTGCCACTAGTGATCTCGACATTCGCAGTTGCTCCAGACGCGAGATGGTATCGAGCATGAAGGTATTGAAGTGCCATCGCCGCTTCTTGCGGTTTGGTAGACAATCTTGGAAGAGATCTATCAGCATACTCTTTCCGGTACCAACTTCGCCGTGGAGCATGAGGCCTTTGGGACTTTGCAGTTGCATGGCCTCATCGTGGCTAGTCAGAACACGTGTCAATGCTTTGGAGTCTCTTTGGTCTTTTTGCGCAAGTAAAGACGTCCACACGCCCCTTCTACCGAAGCGGTTGACGTGTGAGTCTGTTGATGATGACGATGCATCTTGGCCCGCATCGACAGCTCGTGTAAGTTGTTGAAGCCTCTTGGAGTATTCTACAGTCGGTTCATAGTCGATCAACCTGTCATAGAGCTTCTGTAAATGTAATGCTGCGTTCAGTTTTAGTACATGCTCGACGCTAGTGTTGTCTAAATGGTAGACGTCATACCGAGACGATGCTGAGCTGGATCAGGTCGGATCTTCTGTGTAGCAATGAGACTGCGATAGAGCACCAAAGGGTTGGTGATCGTAACACCGGTGGAAGGCATTGGTAGTCATTGGTTGAAGAAACGAAAGTCTATGTGGCAGGATATTTGAAGTCGACATGGCCGAGGTGATCTGCCCCGACTTTCGACTAGACTGCAATCGGCGCTAGCGCTTTTTGGGAAGTGCCGATGGATGGGCAGGCAACGCGCCATCAAAAGAGGCGAGGTTGAGAAACAGAACAATTATCCCAATAATTGCTATCAACGCCGGCAAGATGCAACATGGTATCGCGCTTAGAGTACAGTTCAATCAAATGCTTGTAACGCCGGGAGACCACGCATCGGCTATCTTTTTGACCTCTTGGATGAACTTGCGACTTGTGATCTGTGTCGAACCAATCCTATGTTCGGCATTTGCTGTAACTGGGGAGTGCTCATCTGGATCGTAGAACCTACACAGTAGAACCAGAAATTAGTATGCGTCTTGTTCGCACATGGTCCTGGATCGTCTTACGGGTTCCTCAATAGCTTGATGTAAGCTGTCTGCAACGCCCTGAAAGCCTGATGGATATTAGAGATTGCCCGAGATATAGAGCTTTGATCGTACAGGTTTCATGTCCGCATCTCGTAGCCCAACAGCAGTCGCGGTCTTGCTGTCGAGAGCTGTAGCTGGCCTGCCTTCCATGTCGACAACGATGACGAACTTGACTCCGGTGTTGGTGAGCCAGCCATACATTGCTAACCTCTCGTCTACAGCTTGAAGAAGTCCAAAATCCTGGTCTGCTGTTTTGTGCGGTAGACGAGCTTCGAAGATATCCAGACATGAGGAAAGAAGGAACTGGAACTCTAGTGGTGCCCTCTCCTCAGCCGGAAAGAGAGAGATATGCAGTGGATTATTCTGTAACAATGGTCAACTCTATCTAGATTGAAATCGTACACCAGGTGTACTGACGTGCTTGCCAATTACGCCTATACAAGCGATAGAGGGGACCTGAGGACAGTCGTCAGCTCATACTGTAAGTCCTGGAAACTTACGCCCCTTACCCGGCCTGACATTCTGTATACGATATCACCGGTTTAGACAGATCTGGTGGATCTGGGACGTGTATGCGGAGTAGTCTGGCCGACGTAGACCGAAAGGGTGATGGAGGGAGGCGCGATCGCCGCCTAACCTATCAGATGGCACCAAAATCGACGACTAATCGATTTCCGCCAAGCATTTTGCTGCACCTACCTCATCGATGAACTTCGCGACTCCTCGACCGCCACCCCACATCTTGCCTCTCCACTCCTTCACTTACGCCCTTCCTTCCTGTTCGTCGCAATAATGTTTTCGACAACAAGGTCTGCGGCCTCAATGGCTCTACGAGGTGTGTCCCCGCCACCCCGAAAGCTCGCAGTCTCCCGGAACTAATAACATGGGCAGCCAAACCCGCGACGGCACTGATGCCATTCCGCGCCGGAAGCGCTGCTTTCCTCTCCTCGAGCTCTTCGGACAGGGCTACGACTATGAAAACGCCCGCAACTATCCCCGGCAACCCTGGGACGCCACCCCCGATGAAGTCCGCGCGAGTAGAGGTGCCATTGCCGAGTCAGGAGGGAAAGAAGGGGGCTATGCAATACGCATTGTATGTCATGACTTGCCACCTTTTTTGGGGGGGGGGGGAAAGAGACGAGGGCGACGGGAAGGAATGACTGCAGGGGCATACGCTAACGTGCGATAATAGGACGACACTCGACCAAGTAGCCAACTGGGCCCGTCAGAGTTCCCTATGGCCCATGACTTTCGGTCTCGCATGCTGCGCCGTCGAGATGATGCACTTGTCCACCCCACGATACGATCAGGATCGTCTCGGTATCATTTTCCGTGCCTCGCCCCGACAGTCCGATGTCATGATCGTAGCTGGAACCCTCACAAACAAGATGGCGCCCGCGCTGCGACAGGTCTACGACCAGATGCCTGACCCCCGGTGGGTTATTTCCATGGGCAGCTGCGCAAACGGAGGAGGATACTACCACTACAGCTACTCGGTCACAAGAGGATGTGACAGGATTGTACCAGTAGACATCTACGTGCCTGGATGCCCTCCCACTGCCGAGGCGCTCATGTACGGAATCTTCCAGCTGCAGAAGAAGATGAGGCATACCAAGATCACCAGGATGTGGTACAGGAAGTAGAGGGTATGGGTTTGTGTGGTCTATTTTGATGGTCGTTTTATCTGCGAGTTTGAGGGAGCAGATTCCTCTTGTACAAATCGATCTTCTATATGCATAGTCTATATCAAGTCTAAGGTGTCATGGTGGTGTTACGCCGTTTTGCCAAGTCCAAACATCTTGACCGAATTCTTCCAAGCACTAGACATCTGTCAGCTCCTTCTCATCGCCTGTGTTGAGACAAAAAGTGGTGGACTCACGCGTCGCAGACCTCCTCCACGGTAACTTCCTTGATCTTTGCAATCGCATATGCCACGTGTGGTATTGTAGCCGGCTCGTTGCGGCCCTTGACCATCATACCTTTGGCGAACTTCTCCTTCTTGACCGCCTTGGGTAACGGAGGCGCGTCTTGCAAATACTTGGCTGATGCATGACTGGGTCGCATCTCGCACCATGGACCGTCAGTCTCAATCTGCAGGCGCTCAAGCGGTATTTGTTTAACCACCGCGATATTCTCGTCAGCTAAGCAACTGAGTTAGTGCTATATTATGTAGATAAGTGTATAGTATCGGTAACTAAAGCAGTAATGGCTATGGAGTACTTACTTTTCATGCTGCATCCGTTGACTCCAATGTCAAAACCCAAGCCAACAAGACGCTGCATCTCCTCGGCTGTGCCAGTAAAGCTATGAACCAAACCTCGTTTCGGCAGTTGATCCAGTTTCGCGGTCAAGAGCTTCTCAAAGTCTTCGCTCGCGGCTCGCGAATGTAAAAACAGTGGTAGCTGGACCTCAATTGCAATCGCCAGCTGTGCCTCAAAGTACTTCAACTGCGGCTCCTTTGGCGTTAGAAACAGGCGGTCATAATCAAGACCTATCTCTCCAAAAGCAACTGCATATCCTGCTTCCTTGGCCTCAAGCGCAAGGGTTTTCAGCGCAGAGAGCAGTTCAGACGAGCCTCCAGGGTGCGTGTCGAACTGTTTTGCTGAGCAAGGATGTACACCAATCGTTGCATAGCACAGCCCTGGGTGCGCTTTCGCTATTTCGACAGCATGTTTGGATTCCTCGAGATCGGAACCTGTTACCATGAACTTCTTGCATCCAGCATCGACGGCTCGCTGTATGACGTCTTCGAAATCATCTTCGTGACGCTTAGTGCCGTGATATTCACCACGGTATATCGGATCCGTGAAGTTGATACCGATCTAGGGCAGGTTAGACGTAGGATGTGGCGGGAAAGTGAGATGCGAACCAACATCGATGTACTTGAGTTGAGGGGCTTCCGTCGTCATCTTGATGGTTTCGGAGGGTTTTTGATATGTAAAGGAGGTACTGTCTGATATTGATGTCGGTCTTGTAAGCATCTCGAGGTCAGTAAAGAATTAGAGTAATGACGCACGTGTAAAATTGCTCAACAGGGGTGGGATGAAGCTAGAAGGACGCAGTATAGGACATCGACTCGAGGTATGAACTGAAGCACGATATCTCAAGGCTTGCATGGGCTTCAGTAACATGAATGAAACTGGTAGATGGAATATGATGCTCACTGGTTGATCGTTGCTACCTCAAGCATATGTGACTAAGCCGTTTTAGGTTTAGGTTCGATGCTGGCATCTCTCGCACAGCCACTCTCTTTCACGACTGCATCTCTTTGCGCATCCAGTCATCACTGTAAATCAGGGCAGCATCTTGTATCAATACTGAACGGTCATCCGGGGACATCCACGTAGGAGGCGAACCAACAAGGCAAGGCTTAGTCTCGTGAGTAGCCAGCTGCACTCGGCGTCACTCGAGACGATTTCGTGCACTTGCGCGCTTTCTTAGGTGTTGTGTAAAGCACCTGTGAACGCAATCGATACAACAATGGAGAATTTATGGCATCTTCGTCGCGTGGCGGATAACGCTGCAAAGGCCTGTTGGATATGCTACAAGCCATCTACCAGTGTACTTATTACCCCTAGCAACAAGGTATGGAGGATTGACCTGATAGGCTGTAACACTCTGTGCTAATTCGCTAAAAGGATTTCTTTTACATCTGTCCTGGGCACTTATCTGACAAAGGCTTTTGTCAACCAGAAGCTGATGAAGCAAAGAGGATCGCAGACCAGAAGAAGCAAGATGAGCTGGATCGCGAGATTGAGGCTGTAAAAAAAGAATACGAGGAGAAGCAGAAGCTCAAGCGTGAGAAGCGAAAAGGAAAAGATAAGGACAAGGATAAAGAGAAAGAGAAGGAGACCAAGGGCAAAGAAGAGGAAGAGGACAAACAGGACGAGAAGGCCAAAGATGACAAAGCATGTAGCATATGGTATACCTTGCTGGCTAGGCTAACTTAAATGTAGATCAAAGAGCTCTCGAAGACCAAAGATCAAAATCTGGCTGAGCTTGGTCCTCGCATATATCAGCTCAACAAGTAAGGCCACTCCTACAAACTCCTTATTTGAGTTAGGCATGTTGACTTTGCACAGGAACTTCTATCAAATGCGCCTGGACAAGCTGCGGAATGCTGAGATTGCTAAACGAAACCGCGAACGACTGAACAACCCTGCAAACTTTCCGTCAGTACCTAGCGGGAATCCGTAGGCGCATGACATGTCCCAACATCGACAACGGTTGTACTATAGTAGCCATGGACCAGTGACTGCTCCCGTCACTCCAAGGGCTTCCTCTTCTTCCCTCACCTAGAAGCAGGCGGCAATTACTTAGGCGAGCGGTAACGGGACTTACGACCGCCGACTATACATCCTTCGAAAACAACGCGGTCAGCATTTAGCGGCCGGTTCAAAGCCCATGCTTACCGAATGTCATACGTGTCACACATGGCCATCCTGTTTATAGTTATGTCCGAACTAAGTCCTAGGCACTTTGGTACCCTTTGACAAAGGACATCGTTCACTAACATCCTGACCGACATGTTCGAATGCCTTGATCCGCTAAATGAATATTCCTCTCGCTAAGTGCACTCAAATTCTGCAGACATGCTCGTAGAATTCACCTGAGGACATCTTGCTTGTGTAAACTGTTGCGGGAGTGGCTTGGAAGCTTATATTACTGCAGCAGTTCCCCTACCGATCCACAGGTCTGTGTTATGCAAGACCATATGGTCGATTTCAACTTTCCCTATTCGGACTGGAAACCTTTTGTAATCCGTTTTGAACAAGGCCTCAAGGACGGATTAGGCCATATGGCTGTTGCATTCGGTATGATTGTGAGTGAGTCATTTGGTGGACTACCCGGTTGGCCTATTACGGCCGTAGTCGTTCTCACCTGCGGGGTTCTGAGCACCTTAGTCTGTCCCAGCGTTACTAACAGGATATGTAGCAAGCTGCGGTACTTCGCAAGTTTGGTGCAGCAGTGAGCCATTGGCCATCTTGACCGTCTCCGAGATCGGCCTTTGCTGGAATAAGTACGGATATATCGCTGCATCGCTAAGCAGGCTTGGCCAAGGATACTCTGTGCCGCAATCGATGACTCAGAAGATAACTTCACCCTAGTGACAGTGTGAATGCTCTCTACGGAATGGACTGGAATAGGTCCACACCTCGTTGCTCAACATCGTAGCGCATCCTACCTTCTCGCCCTCTCGCTTATCTCCACATACCATTTGTCACTATATCGCACATACTGAGTCATCCCATACGCGTGCCAACGACATCGATAAGCATCTTGGCAACGTACTATCTAAGGAAAGATGCCCTTTCAACAACGGTCACTGTACCAAGGATCGCAGCAGGCTGATGACTTGGGTGCACATGCAACCAGGAAAATGCCCAACAGTACGTCTTTCGAAGGGAAGGGATTTCTACAGAGGCTTACAGTCATCTGTGATCTTCCAACGTACTAAGCTTCCGAAGCGCTGATGCTGTTCATGCTTGATACTTGCAGCCAGACATCGATGCTCTTCTGTGGATCTGTCACCACACCATTTGACCTTTTCATATCTACCACTGAGTCGATATCTAATCTCTCCGCACTACCTGTAGCTCGACGCTCATACAGCGGCACAGGCCGTCTAGCGGCCGCCACTAAATCCGCCCTACGACCAGTCTGCTCCTCGTGATGCTGATGGTCAGCATTCTCGGGTAATCAGGCGAACAACACGTCAAACCTTGTTCCGAAGGACCGACTAAACAGCAAGCCTCGCTACAGACCTGGGCGCGTCAGCATCGTCCCGCGCATGTACACGGACACCGCGACACATAATGTCACTTACCGCATCACATGCATGCAAGCGGCTTCACATCTCCGCTCCATAACCTAGTTGACTTGACATATCGTGTATACTGTAATCGCTTACATGTCCCCGCATGTATGATCATAACAGCGCACCTTCTAATTGTAGCATAGTTAGTTAGATGCGTAAAGAGCAAGGCCGATAAGCATCTTGTGACACCTGCCCACCTCAAGCCTCACCACAGGGAAGTTTCACGATTCTGCAGCCACATCGTCTCTGGGTCACCGGGTCTCCACTGTTGCTGCGGTTCAGGCGTCCAAGGGAAAAGCTTTTGCGAGACCGATTCTGCGGCCGGGTCAATGTCAGCGTCAGCACTTGCCTGAAGGCAGTACTTTGTGTGCACAGTGCCTTCGAATACAACAGCCGCTTACCTTCAGTTCTCATTGGTTGTATTGCAACATGTCAACTGCCACGCTATGTGTTCGCAGATCTCACCGACCCTAGTACTGAGGAGTAATATATGCACCCAAAACCGAGATTTAGATCTTGCTAATAAGCGTCGATCTGAACTTCTGTACACCGTTCACGACGGTTTGTGTCGGGGCTTTCTGATTTCAGTGCGACGTGCAGATTGTGATGCGGTCATCAACTTTAGAGCATGCTGCTAGGAGAGTTGTAGCACGTACCGAAGCAATTTCACAAGCCTAAAACAATATTACCTGATAGGATTCCATCCAAGGAAGGTTCTTTGGTCAGGGGTCCAAGATGCGGTTCTGGAAGTCGGTGTTCAAGTCTTAAAACTCCCTCGCTCGTCAAGATGAACGTGCATTTGCTTCCCTTTAAAGACTGTCTATCCGTCGTTACGTCTCTTCTGTCTACCTCCCTCTTTATCACAAAAGACATACTCATGACCATATCCATAATTACAACCATCATAACCCACTCCAAACAATGCACCATCATCAACCAATCATCAAAAACATGACAATATACGGTAGTCGGCGATTACACCCCAATCTAGTGCTCACTGCTCACTGCTCACCCCAATCCACGTGAGCTCAACCTCTTTCGAAACAACTTACCCCACGTTTCGCATGTTTTGTGTTATGTCAGATTACAGATACCATCGCGTGTCGCGCCGAAACGAGAGATTTTCTGTGGGGTCGGAGAAATTAACATAAACGTAAGAAGGGGCTACACCGAGTTCTGTGAGTCTGCGTCAGCGCTACTGGAGGGCGCATATTTGTGTTTTTTGCCAGTGATGACCTGATGTACGTGCTGATGGTTTCTCGAGGACTCGTTGCGCTCAGACTGTCGTGTATGTGAGTTTGTGTTTATGTTGCTAAGATAGATTGCATACCAGCAGCTTAGGATCTGGAAATAGTGCCACTCTTCGATTGCGTCTCCTTGAAGGATTCAGGTCGCCATATGCTCAGTGAAACGGTGATTCCAGATGAGGTAAATTGGGTGAAGCCGTGGTAAGGTATGCATAACTGGGAGCTGAAATGATGGATTATCAAATTTGTCCAGGTGTTCTGCATCCGTGCACAAATCAAAAGATATCGTCTTCCAGGATGCATGTCCATCGTCGTTCTTCCATGCTGCTCATACAATCTCAATGAATTACACATACGCGCGAGCAGAACATGGTGTTAGCGATGGCTTTTCGTACGTGTCATGTGCTCGAACGAAGTAACGTCATCGCCTCCGAGGTATACATGAGTTTCGGAGATAACACCACAAAAACATCCGTTTGCTGACGGTATACGTACGCGTGTGCTTTCGCTCATGCCATTACCTAGTCCATATGTACGTGCTTTGAAGCAGAGTGACGAGGCCATTTGTGGACATCAATCTTCAGTGTTATGGCTGACGTGAAGTTACGCATACTCTTGTTTCTGAAGACAGTCAAGCAGGTTGATGTTAAAGGGGTGACAAGCGTTCGCTGATGTTGTGGCGCTCGTGTATGGTATGCCAAGGCTCAGCGCTCAACGCCGACTCCCAGCCGAACAATGTTTGCTGCTGGCTGTGCGGCAGCAAGAAAACTCTTTTGCATCATCGCCGATGTCAGAGCAATTGGGACCGCTGTATGGTTCGCGCCTCAGACGGGTATCAGAGGCCGAGACGCGACGATTGCGCTCGCCAAGACAGGGTATTTGGTGTTACATTCGGCCTCGCCGGAAAGGATTCAGGTCAATGAAACATTCGAGAAGTGTTCTTAATGCATTGACATGACACACATGCTGTGTAATAGGTCGAAAGACTACATGGATGTCTTCGCTTCAAACAATGATTCTGGACATCCTGTCGTATCAACGCCCGCTGAATGGATAAAACATCCTTGAAATGCAACAAATTTGCCGCTCAGTGGCACCAGAAGTTTCTGGGCCGCGTAACAAGATCTCTGCTATATGAGACCAAATGCCGTCATCAGTGTCGTTATGCCCAAACGCACGGGCTTCGCCGCCAAGGGCTATAGAAAAATTGCAAAGCTGTCTGCAGGCGTGGAAACTTTTCGTCAGAAGGGGCGATATCTGAAAACGCCGCTCTATAGGACAAGTACTAATGCAAAGAAAGTGCTAATGCCGGCTCCGACCGGACTCTGTTGCTGAAGGGTATGTTTCGATGTGTAAAAGCCGCTCGGATTAGATGGGGTTGTTGCTGCGGGTTCAGAAAATCTCCAATATCCAATGGCGCTGTAGGTGGCCCACATCAATTATATCGCGTCTTTCGAAATCATGCTTCGTCATGTGCTTCGTTAATGACACCGGGCTTAGGTGCGAGACTTGAGGGGCCGGAGATAGAGCCCATAGAGCCAACACGCTCCTGTGGTGGCGGTTCGTCTCTCATGCATGCGTTCTCAAGCATGTTCGTCCATTTTCCACTGGTTCCGGCATGACTATGCTTCAAGTGTTGTCTGAAGTGGTCTGCGCGGAAAAACTTCTTGGCTTGGTTGCATTCCCCAAACTTATGCACATGATTCAGATGCTCAGATCGTGCTTCCCAATCCGCAGGATTGGAGAACTCTTCACCGCAATAACCGCAAACGTCTGCCACATTCGGACGAGTAGGGGAGGGATGAAAAGCTGCATGAACACCGGCAAGCGTGGCGCATGACCAAGAATGTCGACGTAAATGAAGAGAATTCTGATGGCGCTCGGCTTCGTTCTTATTCTTGAAACGATTGGGACAGTACTGGCAGATGTACTGCTTCTCTAGCTCGTGTGCTCTGTTGCTGGGGTCAGCGTGGTCGCTCAATGGTGGACAGACCAAATGGCGGTGGACAAGCGAGAATCCATGCACTTACCTCAACTCATCTTCGCTGTCGAATTTTTTGGGCTTCTTGGGACAGCATTCGCAGATGTAAGCTCCTGGTATACGATTTGCGATTGAATTCTGTCGCGAGTGCAACATGCTTTCCGTTGACATTTTTCGTATCTGCGGATGCTCGGACTCCGAGAAGCCTCGCTGATGCGGAGGTCGTGACAACGACCCGTGGGGGCTAGGGTCCAATGACCTATTAGCTGCATATGGCGAGACGGGGCCTAACTCTGTTTCGCCCAAAGGCGACAACGCACTGGGTGAAACGCGCTGATCTCCGCAATAACTTGCCATACTGCTTGGAGCGGTTGAAAACCCGAAAGAAGAGCCGATCGAACCGCTGCGTTGACTTACGGACCCAGTCGAAGATAGCGAGTTTGAGTTTGACTGAAAACGAGAAGCTGCGCAATTCCGATTAACCAGCATTTGCTGAGAGCGGCGGTGGTAGAGATCATTATGGCCGCTTGGGATGGGTCGATCGTCGCGCGCGGCTTCAGAGGGCGGCGACGAGGCCCGCCGTTTTAGGCCACCCTTAGGGCCTAACTGATAGTCCTCTGACTCGGCAGGGCTACGTTCGTTGATGTTCAGATCACGCATTCCATTTTCTTCCATGCCACCAAACTCGGGATCCGAGAATATGCTGTGGTCGTAGCTACCGCGGTGCTGAGAAGATGTCTCGTCTAAAGGGCCTGGAGTTGAAATGCTTCCGTAGCGTGCCCTTTGTGATTCCGCTGAATCGAATCCTGGACTACGCCAGCCGTTGTAACTCGGTGATATAGTAGGTACAGTCAACGGCTTTAGTTGACCGCTGAGCTTGTGAGAAGGGACGTGTGTATCGGAAGCGGCGGGGTCGTGAGTGCTGGCAGAGGAGATGGATGACGCGGTTGTTCGTGTGGGTGTATTCGGGCCGCCGATCTTCGAGAGTAGTTGCTTATCGTAGGCATGCGATGAATTCTGCACGGCTTTGTGACCGAGTTGTCGCTCGCTCGTGAGTCTATGGCACATTGTTAGTCACTAGAGAGCACACGACACAACGCCAGATTTGTAGGCACAAAGAATGCAGGCAACCCTTGACAAGTTCTGAACCAATTGACATGCATGGGAATCCTCCAAACGACAAGGATTTGTCAGTGAAGCAGTGACACGGCATCTTGACCAAAGATATACAAGCGCTGCCGAACCTTGCCAGAACCCTAACACGTCTTGCTCTTTGAGATGAGGGGAGGTATAATAGAGTGTTCCGTACCTGTGGTTCTTGAGAGATGGCCGAGCTTTGTTACTACGGTCGTCCTCGCTGGTGTTGCTGTGTTCGCTCATGCCGTCGACGGATCTAGAGACGGAAGGTTCGCGGGCAGGGCTAAACATATCGACCGAAGGCTCCCGCGGATAGCTGCCTGTGGCTCCACCGTACAAGCTCGAGCCAGGTCTAACTGTCGCGAGCCGATTTCCGCCAAAGCCGGTGTCCCTTGGGCTGTTTGTGTTACCCCATTGCCAACCAGGGTCTCTTCCACTGAGGTCGATATGACGTGGAGGAGGCAAGGGTGGTGGTGCCTCTTCGCGTGCCTATAAAATTTTGGTACAGTCAGTGAACCATTCGTATAGCGTGTTCAGTCCCGGATGAGGCTGGAGCACTTTGTGACTCTTTCAGGAGCTATATCTCGTGTGACCGAGCCACAAGCTGCTCCAGACCGCCCGTTATATATTCACCAGCTGGAACACGAGCTTACATACTCTCGGTATGGCCATTGCGACAGCCGGGGTGGGTATCGACGGTCGGCGGTGGTGTGGTAGTTGGTAGTGGTGGGGATCACGCTGAGAATCATATACGCGAATACTCGGTGTGGAGGACATGGCTCGTAGGGAAGATGAGGTCGCCGGGAGCGCGCCACTAGGGTGCAGCTGAAGCGTACTCGCGCAGCACGCGAGCACCGCGAATGTGGCGAGCGCGACAAGCAAGAAGAGTGAGTATGGTCGCTACTGGATAGTGTATGCGAGCACGGACCTAGAGGTAGAATCGTTAGCCCGAAACGACACGGACTGGCCGAGACAGGCAGGGGAGGACAGAGTGAAGGCGTGCAGACGTAGCTGAACTCTAACAACTACGTACTAAACAGCATGCGACGTACCTTTGCGGTCGTGTGGGACTTACGCGTCGTTGGGATGGATTCTCGACGGCGAGGCTTACAAAAGCGAAAGCGGGGGCGCTAGCGCTTGCGGCTGTTAAATGTTCAGCCCTACGAGCGAGAGGGTCCTTCAGCTGAACGGAAGGGTTCTGGCCAGCACCGCCACAAAAATGATATTGCTTCTTTTCGCCCGGGACTAGTCGTCATAAAACCAGTATGGTGCGAGCAATGCAACGAGTGAAGTCGTCAGGTCGTTCGGAAGAGGCCTGTTCCTGCTACACGGCAGCGGACAAGACGACGCGGGACTGCGGTAGGGCCCTTAGCGTGAAGGCGGGTGGAGTAAAAGGGAGAAGGAAGCGTCCCTCGGCGTCCAGTGATCCGGAGAGGCAGAGAGTCTGCAGGACAGAGGCACCGCTGGATAGCAGCAGCAGCAACAGCAACAGACGGAGCAGAAGAAACGCCCTCCGCCGGGGAGTGCGGTTAGCATAAAGCACTACGCTGGATGAGCTTGAATGTCGGTGATTGGTTATGCCTGGTTGCTCCTGGCACGGAGCGCAGTGGAGACCTCAGCAGGGGTAGATGCAACCCTTTAGTCGGTCGGAGCAGGGCTCTGGCTTTCGAGAAGCTTCAAGGTCCACGCCCCGACCCTCATCTCGTGCATAGGGCTTGCCATTAGCGCTGGCAGGTCGACTCGCAGTAGATTGCTCGTGACGGCAGACGACTCCCAGCAGCGTGGGATAGAGCTCAGTCGGACCAAGAATAATCAATCGAGGATTGGCGCCCGCTCGTCCAGCTGCCCTGTGTGCCGATTATTACGCAAACCAAGTAGAGCCGATCTGCCAGGACGTCAGGCCGGTGCAACGGTGAGATGGCTGGTAGGGCAGGCTTGGAAGGCATGCCGACGGCGTGGGCGCGCTGGCTGACGAGGGTTGCATGCCTGGAATCTGACCAAATTGTCCAACAATGCAGCGTTGCGCTTCGCCTCGATGGGGATTGGGGGGAGAGGTGCAGACGGCACAGCGTCAGATTCAACCGTGTGTGGGTTAGACTTGAGTGCGGGTAGCGGAAGTCAGTGCGCACGGATGCCTGAGGAGTTCCAACAGAGTAAGCTCCTTGCAGCCTTACAAGCGCCATCGATTGCACCATCAACTGTAGTCACCCATCATCAGTCAGGCTGAGACGGCCACGGCTGTTCTCCCATGCCACGCTGATCTGCTGATCGCTATCGCGGCGGGAAGCTGGCCTGCCCTACACACTGCCTAGGTATACCTGCATCCTGAGCGGCAAGCCCTCCGCCATCAAATCGAATCCACGGCGGGGCGTACACGCTATGCACACAGTGCACTATCTCCGGCAGCCAATGCGACACAGGCTGCCTGTCTGAGATATCGCATTCCCTGCTCCCCGACATGGTATTTTTGGCAACTACACTCGTTGTACAGACCAAAAAAACACCTCCCTCCATCTGCTCCTACACATGTTTCCCATGGGGCTGTGTCCATGGTCCATTCCAGGGTACCTCGTGCTGTCACGAGCGGCAACTTGCAGACGACACGAGTATTACTCCGGGGTATCGGATTGGGGCCGAACCTACACCTGCGAGGCCAACAGTGGTACCTACATGGTACGTTGCTTTTTCACCGGCAGGTGGGTCCTGCTTTGTGGTCAGGTAAGCGGTCGTTCAGCCACTTTGAGACAGCGCGAACCAGCAAGTCTTGGGTGATGTCAGCGACTTCTCCATCTAGTCGGCGATATGGAATGCACGGAAATTCGCAACTACCGCGTCTCTACCCGTTTTCCAAAGCATTGATGCGCTTCGCCGAGATGCGGGACGAGGCGCCATCATAGCCTTGCAAGCAACCGGGGAGTACGAGCAATTCGCTATTTCTGGCTGTCGGTAACGACTGCAATATTGCTTGTCTCACGATGGAAGCAACACCACACCACTGACACGAGACAACATATGGCTCTCATTGACCGCTGTCCAGATTCATGGCTGCCCGGGCAACTTCGACATCTTTGGGGCGCAGCAACGGACGGCCTCGGGAACTCTTCGTACAACTGGAATTCTTCGATTCAAACTATAAACTCACCCATGTTAATTGTATGCAGTCCCTGATCCATAGTGTGTAGCTCCGCGGTCTTGCGGAAAATACCGCTTACTGCAACGACACATGACTCTCTTGATGACAGTTCTTATTGCAAAGGGTCTCACTAGGAACTATGAACTACGGGGCAGCACGGGCGGGCAAGGAATATAGTGTGTGTAGCTATAAGGCTACGAACTGCTAGCTCCATGATGTCTCTAAAGCTCATGGTACTCTCTCTGTGACTCTTGGCCGCAACCTTGGGTAGAGTCACACCCGTCGATCCAATAATTCTGAAGGTGAATAGAATGCTCGGCAGCTGCTCAAACGCGCTGCATTTTTTCGTCTTTGCCGATATAACAAACTCGATGACAGATGTCATTACTGATGGTCCGCAATTTTGGCGGGCACGCGCGACCAGAAACCCTCGGTCAAAATTAGACCATCTCTCTCACACCTTCAACAACGCGCGCTTCTTCTAGGATTGTTGATCACCGTACACTCATCTCCGGCGTCCGATTGTTCTCGGAGACCTCGTTTCGCCTATCATGGCGCTCATCGACAGAGTCCCTGGGGACTTGAACCTGTATATCGGTGGGTACGTAATGTCGACTATCGTTTCGCATCTGCCCCATGGCTCAGGTCTGGGGTCACCGGACTACTGTCTAACCATTGCTGCATAGCATGTTCACTCTACGACGGCGCGAGGCCCTCCAGCAAGCCAATATTACGCACGTCTTGTCGGTATTGCGCACACCACTAGATCAAGACTTGTTCGGCCCCTTCAAGCACATGGTGGTGGAGGTCGACGATGTCGAAGACGAAAATCTATTGGAGCATTTCCCTGCCACAAATCGCTTCATACGGGAGGGGCTTAAGGGAGGTGGCGGAGTCTTGGTGCATTGGTAAGTCAACATCCTGGTCAAGCTGAAGCCTTGCATATCCAACAACTTTGGATCGCCGCCGACGATTGCCTTGCTTGGCAGTTTTGCCATCTTCACAAACGACAACAGCCCCAAGGCCTCGTCACTGGTATGCAATGCATGCAGCTCAATTTTGCTTTCCGCGCGTCCTGCATCATGTTTTTCGTCTTTTTTCGCCTTCCGTTTTCTGCGATTTTTCCCCGATACACACCGCCCAGTTGCCACTCTATTTGTTCTCAGCCACTCGTATCAATATGCCAACCACAACCTCTTCTCTAGTGCTATGGGCAAGTCACGATCGGCTACCGTCGTCATCGCTTATTTGATGCAAGAGCACAACATCAGCCCGTCGGAGGCTTTGTCGCACGTTCGGCAAGCGCGATCCATCTGCGAACCAAACGAGGGCTTCATGAAACAACTGGAGCTATACGGTGAGATGCAGACACCTGAAAACGTCGAAGATACCCCGGCCTATCAACGATGGGTTTACCAACGGGAAATCGAGCTGAGCCGCGCGTGTGGCCAAGCTCCAGAGGCGGACAAGATTCGCTTCGAAGACGAACATGTCGCCGACGAATCTTCCGGTTTCGAATTGAGATGTCGTAAATGCAGGTAAGTGGAGTTGTGGCAAGACGTGATTGATGTCACCATACTGCCTGTTGCCGCCCATCTTGCTCAGCGCTTACAAAGTTTCAGACGAGCATTAGCGACGTCACAATATCTACTACCGCATGGGTCCACCCCATCTGTCAGCGACCAGAACGCAGAAGCTCAAAAAGCTCCATCGCAGAACTGTGCCCACTACTTCCTAGATCCCCTGTCGTGGATGCGCCCGGAGCTCGAACAAGGCAAGTTGGAAGGGCGTCTGGAGTGTCCAAAATGCCACACCAACTTAGGCAAGTATGCCTGGCAGGGGATGCAGTGTAGTTGTGGAGAGTGGGTCGTCCCCGGTATCAGCCTTTCCAAAGGTCGAATCGATGAAGCAAGGAAAGCAAACTTTGGCATCCGGCGTCCACCGGGAGCTTCAGGTCCGCCTCCGTTAGGGGCAGTTCAGTCAAAGGAGAACCTATAAGATCTTTGAAAGATGTTGCTATACATCAGCTCGGCGAGGAGAAGACAGCTCACATTTAGCTTCTTCGGTGGCCCGTGCCCTATCAAACCCCCAAGAAGGACATACCTCCGATCCACTCGGTCACTTCATCACCACAGGGAAGATGGTAAAGATGGTAAAGAATTCTCTCAGCTCGGGAACACTACAAGCCGACGTGTAACCACATGATGGGGCAGTAAGCTCAATCGATCTCTGTATCGGCTACCAATCTATCTATCTCACTCCTATCGCTACTAAATCTACGATGAAGATTACGGGTACGTCGCCCGGACGGCATCTGTGTGCAACAAAGCTAGCGAATAGACAGACAGTACTAAGCCGTATATGCCTTTGCTCTATACGTTAGTTCCCGTAGCCTCCAGCCAAGTATTCTAGACTACGCCCATGGCTAGCCTACCAGTCTTCTGAAACCGCACGGCTATTCAAGCTGAACAAATTTCCTTGCTGATATGACCCATTCAGTCCGTGGCAATGTCTTGCGGCTTAAGCCGTCTGTCGCTTGATAATGACCGCTTTTAACGTCGACTGAGACACTATTACAATCACAAAGTGGTTTGTACGCAGACGGATGAGTAGAGGTGATTGAAGTGTAAAAAAAGTCATATGCATTGATTTGAGCAATCAAACCGCCTGAAATAGTGTACGTTGTAACTCGAAGAACGATGAACCAAGAGTGATTCGTGTATGCTCATAACCCATAACCCCATCCCCGACCTGAAGCAATGAACACCACAGCGCCATGCAGTAAACGACAGTATGTCAATATAATACTAAGAAACGAACAGGCTGCGTGTCCGAGCCAAGAAGAATAAAAGGAAACGAAAACGCCAGTGATCGTCCCCATGCATCAGCATTACAGCTTCCCTGCTATTACCCGTCTATCTTACACAGAAGAATCAGAACTCGTCGAGACGACAGCCTCGCTATCAGCACTCGAGCTCCTGGTCAATTCTTCGCCTCCTTCAAGGCCTAGCCTCTCCATCTCCTCGGCAATTTCCTCATACCACTTGCCATGGCATTTGCGGTCCACTTCACCAACTTTGCCAAGCTGTTCACAGATATCCGCGACTTGAGACACGAACTCTGGCAGACCAGTAGTAGCAAGTCCTTCGGTGGCGGTGCTAGCAGCTTTGACGCGCTCGCCAGAACTGCTGGCGCTTACCCGGTTGAAGATATGAGTCTTGAGTCTTTGGAACAAGACCTTCATCACAGGGTCGGATAGCTTGCCAGCTTCAGCTTGCGTAAGAAGACGCGTGATCGTGGAGGAGAGCTGGGAGCGCGTTGACGGTGGCATGTTGCGAGACGACTCAAGAAGAGAAGAAATCTTCGAGGGAGTAGAAGGGTCTGACATGTATCCGTTCTCCTTCAACACCAACCACATTTTGTTGGCTTCAGACTTCCACTGCGCGCGCACGTCGCGTTTGAGTAGGTTCTTTGCCGTAAGCAAGATACCCCCGATCGTTGTTATGCGAAGTGCGTCCTCACGAATGCGGGAGATGCGTGCACGATCTAGTTCGAGCGTCTCCGGCAGCTCAGAGCTTCGCAGTGGCGGCGTAGCGATTGCGAGGTCGACAAGACCACGAGCGTAAATCTTGTGCGCTGTAGGGCGATTGATGGGGTTTGCCTGACTCCAAGGGTCACGACGGTCAGCTTCGGTATGCATGTTGACTGCTGCGCTGCGCCACCATCTGCGTGTGCGGTCGAGAGTAAGGTTGTTTTCCTCCAGATCCTGAGTGAACATGCGTTGCTCGTACCCAACAGCCTCTTTGACGAGTGTCGGTGCGGCGTTCATCAATAGGAAGTTTGAGTAGTCCAAGGACAAAAGATCGATGATATGAAGGACCTTGAAGAGCTTCTCGATCATGCTTGAAAGTTCACCTTCCTCTTGCAGCTCCTCAGCAAGCAACTGAACTTCGGTGTCTCGAAAGGGTGCGCAAAGCTTTGGAAGAATGCTAGCAATAAAATCGAAGAATTTCCCATAAGAGAAGACGCCTTGACTGCACTGCCTGCTGATATGCTCCGGATCTAGAGTCTCGGAAATGAGTGTGTGCATTGAGTTGCCAGGTTTCAGAAGCCGCAGCAGCTTTCCCCGTATGTTCTCCGCCATGGCAGCAGTCCAGTTTGTGCTGTCACCCTCTTCAAACCCTCGCCGCATTGCGTCGCAGAGCTCACGGTTGAGAGCATCGCGCAAGTCAGCCGTCGGCGAAGGATCGATGCGGTAGTCTTTGTCAATAGAGAGTTCGTGAACCAGAATGCGATTATCGGGCACGACCGTGAAGACCTTGGACAGCGACTGTGCCTGGTGGCCCTGAGCAGTGGAATCTTGGAGCCCAGATTGACCAGAAGCTGCAAGCTCTGAAGCAGCTTCAGCCTGCTTGGCCGCACTATCGGCTGATAGCGGAGATTCTGGTGTTGAGTCGCTTGCAACACGCGGTCGTACAGTGTCTCCTGCGAGCCTCTTCTTTGGCCTTGACCTTCGGCTTTCGCGTATGGCCTTCCTGATCAAGGTAAGAGCCTTGTCAGGCCCCGCCAACTTCTTGATTTTACTAAGTAGAATAGCCTGGTTGTCTCTGATGCCATTCCTGTACTCGTTTGCAACCTCATCGACCGTCGCATCTTTGACACTTTGCCATATTTCGTCAAGACTGACAAATGAAGCTACCATTGTTTCGATAAGCGCGGAGGAGTCGCGGGCTTTCCAGTCATTGAAAGCGGTAACAAACGCGCCATGAGCAAGCAGTACAGTTTCTGTACGCGTGGGTGAGGGAGTGTACGAGTTGAGCTTTGTTAGTTTTGCCAGAGCAGACTCGAAGCTGATGACGAGGTCCTTGGCTTTGGTAATGAGATCCTGTTCCTGATCGCCGTCTCGACTGAAAACATGTGTGGGATGTCCAAGGATGAGGTACGCGGAGAGGAAGGTTCTGACGGCAGCGCTGCGGGAGGCTGGATCTGCGTCTGGAAGCAGCACAAACAGTGTCATGATTCTATCGGTGGTCCTGAGCAGCTTCTCATCTGCGAGCATGCCAGTAATGACTTCGAAACTGGTCTCTTGGACCATCTCGATGGATAGACCGAGCTGGAGCCATTCGGTGACAATATTGCTCCTAACTTTGCCTCTCCAGGCAGCCTGGATCCTCTTGGCAGCATCTTCCGTCGACACGATGGGGCGCTCGGTCCGTATCTTGATATCAGCGGGGGGCGAGCTTGCGGTCCGTGGTCGTCTGGGGTTGCGCTTGTACTCCAGTCTGCGTTTCTCGGCTTCTGCTAGCTTCTCCTCCATCTCGGTGCGGTATCGTCGTTCCTCGGCGGCCTTGCGCTCTTTCATGTCTTCGGCAATCTTCTTGGCCCTCCTCACTTCCTCAGCACAGGAAGCGGCTACTTGTGCCAGATGTTTCTCACGAGCCTGCTGTGCTGCCAACGCCCTCTCTTCACTGTTGGAACCACGTGGGGTAGCCTTGGCCAAGGCAGCACGTAGCCTGACCTGCTCGGCATGCGCTGCCCGGTCTGCTAGCCTTGCCTTGCGATCTTCGAGTATAGAGGCACGGCGGAGATGCTGGGCTACATGGTGGCTCTGACAGCTGTTGCGGAACGAGCGATTGGACGTGTGCGAATGTGTCGAGGACAGCGAGTTTCGGCGGGACGAGGTGGCCGAAGACTTGCGACGGTTGCTTGTATGGCGATAGAAGCGGGCAGCGATCCGTGGTGGTGGAGCAAACGACTGGCCGTTCTCGGCGTCTGATGAGAGGATCATGTCGGGCTCCTCGGGGATATCGTCGTTCTCCCGCTGCAGCTGCGAGCTGACCAGCTCCAGTTCCGAGTCGGTGAGCGACATGGTGTAGGGATGCGAAGACGCCCTCTGGCTCAGGAGTGAGCGTGTTTCCTGAGATGTGAAACAAAGCACGGTCTTGGTGGTGCTTTTTAGTGTAACCAGACGCAAGCGGACGGGGTATCTATAGCAATGGCGACTATCTTGGCGCAAGGGTAAAAGACATGTACAGGAACGAAAGGCTGCAGAAGTCCGTGGGGAGCGTGGTCAGCCGACGACTTGTATTGATGGATGGCTTGGTTGATTGATAAGCTGTAACGCCCTAACAGCGCCTGACGATGGCGGGCACCGTGCGCGATGTCTACACAGTCGTTATGGTAGTCGGGCAAGTGTGCGCGACGGCATCTGTCGCATGCAGAAGGTGTAGTCGATGGCTGGGGAGCGCATGACGATGCACCTACGCATGCTGACCGGTCGACGCCAAGACCTCGACGCGGAAGCTAAAGAAGTCCATCGAAGATCGTCGACCGCCCACGCCAGAATCCTCCACTCTAAGCCTTACCGTCGGCCTCTCTATGCCTCCTAGACCGAACTGTTCATGTTTCTCTTTCATCACTGTACCAGTAAACCATATGCTCGCCCGTCTCCGCTACGTCATCAAGCTCTTCGTGCTGCATTGCCTCTATTCACGTGTTTTGTAAAGAATGCTAAGCCTTACGAGAATGTGCACGAAACCTACTACGTCGCCCAGGACAGATCCAGCGGCAGACTCGAGTCATGACCAAACAGTTCCACTTCGAAGCCAACTTGTCTGAACAGAAAGATAGTCAACATGTCCTTGGAGGAACTGCCTTAGTTGCAGTATGTCAAGCGAATTGGGAAGAGGCCATGGAATTGTTGTTGGAAGAGCAAGCTAACCCAGAACCCACCACAACACTCGGCAGTCTACCTCTACACTATCCTGCCGTCAACAACTCAGTCGATGTGCGCAAGAAATTGCTGGCACATAAGGTGGAATCTGATATTGGGACTAACGACTGTATTGATATGACTAAGCTTGAATAAACGACAAGAAGAAGCAATGAAATGTAGTGAATCTGTTGTCTGCCGAGTACCTGTACGCTGGACGGTATGAAAAGCTCGCACGAGCACGTAGACTCACATGAGTAATATAGGAGCAGGAGATACAGCGGTCATTTACGCCTCGTCCTGATCCACGCCAGCCCACTCTTTAAGAGGCCTCGCACACTAGACACATTCTCTCTACCCTGTTTATCCTCAACCCCGCACTCAGATCAACAAGTCTCAGCCCTGTCACACGACACATCCCACAATCTGACGAGGCTTCGAGCAGCGAGTGGGGAAGCGTGGCATGATCTCAAGGATCGTTCGATTGAAGGCAGCTGCGGATCCACCCTTGCTCGCCTACGCCTGCGGAAAGGCCCGAATTCTGTTGAATCCGGGGTCTTGGAACCGACATCGATGGCGTTTACACGACCGTTGTGTTGAGGCATGTGTTGGAGGAAGGATGAGTGCTATGTCGTGTTATGCAAGTGCCGTCCGACTGGGGCCATAAAAAGACGGCACTGACACATGATCGTATTTCTGGTGGCCATCACAGAGAAGGTGCGCATGTGCAGATGTTGGATATTGAAAGAGAGAGTGAGGGAGGGTCGCCAACTGATGTGTTTGGTGAAGTGTCAGATCAATAGAGTTTGGACATGTGACTAGATAATTCACATTGCCGCTGCTGCTGTCAGAGAACACCTACTGCGGTGAAGAATGTCGTGGGCCGATGCAATGCGGCACGAGCCGTAGCTTGTTCCTACTGCAGTAGTGATGCTGTTGCGTCACCACGCTACATATTTCCCAACGTAGTAGATTGGCGTGGAGAAGGACAGGTTACCTACATATCTTCTCAACAATGGTTTAGAACCTCGAAGAAGGGTGTCAAGTGACAGACAGCATCGCTAACTAGAGATGCTAACTCACACCACAGCCTTCAGCGGAAGCCAAGTCGCATCTGCCAGGCTGACAGCCATCTTGTCCCCAAGATAGAACGACCCACATATACGCCTACCTCTCTTATGCACGATCTTCCGAGATTTTGCTTCACCGCATATGCAATGTCTCATGTAGACAACCACTGTTCGTCATCATACCTGCTTCTTGCATCGCCAGACCGAAGATCGATTTCGGACATGCCTGAACCGAAGGGAAAGTCTTTCGCAGCATCTAAATTACCTATAGCAGATATATACGATCGCACGACTGGTAGCCGGTTGTTTTCAGGGAGAAGAGAATAAGATGCATTCGGGTCGCAGACTAGGACCTTGCATGTGAAGACCTGAGGACCCGAGCACATGCACAGCCTGGAAGATGCCACTGCATTCCAGCATACTGCATTCCATGATTGACAGGCGACGCTTTTGAGTCGCCAGTAAATTTGCACATATCCCACTGTCCTATCGTCCTTACCATTCGCTTCCATCAATATAGGTGATACTCGTTTCTCTCCATTGCACAACGATGGTCAAAAACTAGCCAACAACGATCCCCACTGTTACGCATGCACAAGTGTGTGTGTGTGTGTGTGTGTGGTACAATCGGTCCCGCCCACTTTCGCATGCAAAAGCTCCCATGGCGATACAGCATCATCTAGTTTGGAAGGCGGAAACGAGCAAGCGCAGCGAATTATGGACGGCCCGCATTGCTTGCACATTTGCATATGTCGTACAGACGGCCAGCCAGCCAGCCAACCAGTCACCATCCATACTGCCTCAAGGGTTATCTGTCACGCCGGAATCGCGAAACATGGCGTTCTTCTAGATATTGTTCTGTTATCGCTATGTTGGGTTAGGAAGAATGAGACCGTGTAGGATACTGGGAAATATATATTACGAATAGAGTGAAAGAGACTTGTTTGTGCAGATTCAATGGCGTAATAGATGGATGTGTAATGTGCGAGGCTGTACATCACTGTGCGCCGGAGACTTTGCAGGAGAGATTGCGTCGTCATGTGCCGAGCTGGCGGTGTAATGTCTTGTCCCGGAGTTGGAGTTGTTTGCGTGCAGCTTGCTGCCGGTTGCCTTCTTCCTGCAAACGCGCAGTGACTATAATGACTATCACTCAACAAGAAAGAGGGCGGCAGTTGCATTGTCGAAGTTGTACGAGAATGATGTGCTTGGCTTGATGATTCATTTGACGTCGAGCGTTCATTGTATCTTCTCTCGAGGACACGCTAAACTAAAGCTTCTGGTATCACATACCTTCAGCCTCCCCAGCCTCGTTCGTACCACCTTCTTAGACCAATTATATAGTATCAATACTGAACATATCCGAAGAAGCTTAATCTCTCCTCCTACTAATGCCAAAAGGGTAGCAAAGACCCACGACTGCGCTTGCCCCCTCGAGTCCCAGACAAGGACGAGTAAAGGTATAGCCGCCGAAACCAAGAATGGTTTGAAACATAAGGAAAGACTGGAACCTAAAGAGATTTGGCTGAAGAGCCACCGCTGCGTGAATCATGTCGTGATGATGAGATGATGCTCGCTTTTATCGCCAGATGCAGAACCCCTGCATCCTTTTTTGACCGCCCAAACACCAAACAGTAATCCCATTGAAGGGAAGCGCAGTGCAGACAGACCACTGTATTGCGCAAGACAAGAAAAGCCTCTCTAATAATGGTTGTATCGACAAAGGAAATTCGTGACTCTGTGATAAGAGCCGTATGGTCGTGGCTCCAATGATGGACCGAGATCTTATGTCATACAGTCGTACACTTTCGTAGAACATGCCCCTTGGGTCTAAAAAACACAAGGGGGAGTAAGAGTACAAGGTTTGTGCGCAGGATAGAAATATTAATCGCACGCAATTATCGACAAGATGAAAAGGAAAAGGATTCTCCGTTATCGCAGAATGGGGTCTAGTGGCCCCGGACACCACCCGAGGAGCGACGGAGGAAGGTACCAGGGAACCGTAGGTCGCTTAGGAACTTGAAAAAGGCACGCTTGCGCGAAGGTGTTTTCGGTAGTAGTGCGGCCGCCTGTTGCATGGGGCCGACAATGTCCTCATCGCCGAGTTTGGGGAACTTGCCCTCGCTCTTAGGGTCATGTAGCGTTGGCATCTTGCTAAGGGGTCCTGGCTCCGTGGGTGAGCTCGGGGCGAGCTCTTGACCGATAGCAGCCGCATGTGACTTGGCCAGATCGTGGTTCTTCTTCCATTCGGCATCGATTTCAGCCCACTTTTGCTCGGTAAGAAGATAGTGTCTGGATGTCACTCCGTAGTGTTCCGCAGTTCGCACTTGATGTTTTGCGTAGTTGCGCCGCGCTTGCGCCCATTCGGCAAGGTGTTCTTCAATAGACGCTGCGGTGCAGACCTCAGGGACATAAGGCTCTGGCAGGATGGTGAAGTTCGCATGGCCTAACTCCATGGCCCACTTGTCCTGTGGGTTGGCGAGCATTAGAGGGGGAATGTCGGATGAGGGGACCATGTATCCGGCATTTGGTGCTCTGATCGACGCAAAGGATGTTTTGGAAGAGAGGGGAGGAGTAGGGTAAGTGCGCATTGGTGGGGTGCCGGCTGGAGTCGGGCCCATGGATTGAGTCGCATCTGCAACTGCTGGCGACTGCAGGGGCGAAGATGCTGGTAGGTCGTTGTTCCGGCAGTTCACAAGCAATGGGGGTAATAATGGCGTCGTGGCATAGCGCTCCCGCTCCACCTCCTCGGGGTCGATTTCCATGGCATTGGCCTTGTTGACGTCGATGGCCATTGGCGTAGGCGCATCATCACTCAAATGCTCCCTGCTTGTGAGGGCTGGTGTAGAGGTTGGCGACACGTAGTCCTCTGGGAGATCGACGGTCGAGACATGGTAAATTGAGCCAGCGAGCGATGAGGATCGAGTAGAAGGTACTCTTGAGGGGGTAGCGCTGCGTGAAACTTTGCTGAGAGTCGAGCTGCGATCGCGCACTTTGCGCGACAGCGAGGGAAAACGCCTCTCGAGCTTGCCGGCGATGCTGTGCGCGGATGCTTCCAAGGACCTTCGTCGCTTGGCCAGTCGCAGTTCCGAGTCGCAGGTAGTGAAGTACTCGTCCTGGGGCTCGTAGGCTCTGGATATCCTGCAGTCTTGCGCGTGGCCATAGGTACCGCCGGCGTCGCCTGGAAATGCATCAGTATAGAAAACATGGGGGCATTCACATTGCAACTTACAAGAGCAACGGTACGGATCTTCGCTACCGTAGTCGTACTCACGCTCAAGAGGCTCTTCGGTAAGCTTGGGTAGCTTGCCTGAGCTGTTGGGAGGCTCGGTGGGCTCGTAGGTGGGCGGGCTCGATGACAGTGACGAAGCCGAGCTGGGAAAGCGAAAGTGACCTCGCGTGTATTGACTTGGCGTTGGCGGTGTCGAGCATTCCGAAGCCGAGTAGAAACCCGAGTCGGCATTGGAATAAATCGATGCAGTCGGGTCGTCGTACATGTTGAGTGAGCTTTTGGAAGACTTGCGGGCTGCAACAAGCTTGGGAAGCTGGAGGGGTTTAAGGTCGTGCATAGTTGTTGGTTCTTTTGGCGGTCGGGATGTGACGTGAATGGCGCGCGAGTTACCAGGATCACATACCCAAGTGCAGCCAGCACGTCGGGGTTACGGCGCGCTGCTTTGGGATGGAGAGGCGGTCGGGCGAAGTTGGAGAGGATGCCACGATAGCCGACCACGTATGTACGTATGTACTGTTCGGCGTGTTTATGCTGCAGCAAAGGCGTCTCCAGGGAAGGCCAGCGCCTAATGCGGACGGCACGTGAGCGTGGGTGGGCTGCCGAGGTGGTAAAGGTGGAGATGACTGGTGCGCGAGAGTTGGTCAGACTGGATCAGGTTTTGCGAGTGCAAGCGAGAGACAGCGCAGCGATAAGGCGACGACTGAAATGGCGAGAGAGTGGCAGAGGACTGACGTGGAATTCCAAGAGAAACGGGCGGTGTTGACGGGTGTGGGATAGTAGACCACTTCTGTGTGGGCAGGCGCACGGCTTCAAGCCAAACTTTGCAACCACCTTGACTAGGCATAGCGGCTCCGGCATGTCGACTGCGTTCCGCGCGACTCAGATAGCCCGGTAGACGAGGCCGTGACACTCACAGCAGCCCTGGGCAGTCTCCGTGCAGAGAGCACGCCAGGGCGCCGTCGCTTCAAGGTCCCCCAGCCTTCGAGCCGCCGTTTAGACCACAACGTCCGTGTCGCTACAGCTTGAGCACAGCAGGTGGCTTGATTCAAACCCTACTCAACAGTACGGGGCCTGCCTCGGTGTTGAATTTTCACCTGCCCAACCTAATTATGCGATATGTCGTTGGTGGAGGCGCAACAAATTATCCCTGGCTGTTCCCACTCACGCACTCCAAACTTTCTGTCGTCGTGAGAAAAGCTTCTGAGGACACGATGCAGGAACAGGCGTTGGATCACATCGTCTTCACGAGCCTTGACCGATCGCCGAGCTGTGGTGTTGAGCGGTGCCTTTACAAAGTGCTGTACTACCAGCGCTGTGGTTGTCATCCGCTGTCTACCACTCAACTACTGTGAGCGCAACCGTGGCTGCCACTTGACAGACTCGTCTATCAGGCGGTGCGAGGGAACAGGCCTAGTTCGCCGCGCCCTTCAACCTTTCCACGTTACTTCTTGCGCCGTTCTTCTGGCCTTTTGCCGTCTCGCAGCAGTGACATCGACAAGCATGTTCTAGCGAAGTCCATGTCGTTTCTCCCGCTTCTGTCCCGTGTCATCCCCCATGCACCGATTGGCCCATTCTGAATCGCATGAATGCATCAAGGGGGCTGTGAAAGGCAACCGTGAAAACAAACAAACACCAAAGCCTCACGATCTTCAAAACACTGACTGGTCCGTAGAGTCCGTGTTTCAAACATTATGCCTCATTGACGAGTCAAGTGGTCGATCGCATCACGCTGAGACGAAACAGGGCGCGACAACATGACCTCGCGTGGGCGGTACCTGACAACATGCCGGAACTTTCCCAGACGAGGTTGGGACAACCTTTCAGCCCAGCCAAAATATCAGCAAGCCAGCGAACTTGCAGACAAATCGGGGAACTTGTTGGAAGCGCTAGACCGTTGAGCCGTTGCTGATTGGCGTTCATACCCCTGGCGCACTATCCTCTTTTCCTTCTCCCCGGCGCCTTATTCTCGCTGGGCAAAACTCCCTGTTCGCACGCTGAGCAAGCCTCACACCGCCAGCGCATTGTCTATCTAAACGTCCGCCCGTATCTTTTTGCATCGTTTCCAGTGTCCTCGTCGTCACCTGTCTCACGGCTCTTGATGCTGTGTCAGCAAGGTGAAAGAGGATCGCGCGGTTTGATCGCCGTGCTGTGCCTCATGCGATCGAGCCCAGCAGAAGAAAAATCGGAGCAAGACCTTACCGTTCCAGGCTCCCGGGACCTGGCAGCATGACGACAGGGCGAAAAAGCAGTCAGTTCCGGTCTGAGGTCGGCAGGCGCCCCGCCTTCTTCGCTCGTCTGTCTCCTTGGCCAGTCGACTGGGCGGCACGGACATGCAGAAGCGGGAGAATACCGTTGCCAGCCCACCCATCCACACCGACCGGCAACGCTCAACGTGCATGAAGAACAGCCAGTTCAGTCTTAAAGCTGACTGGACGCGAAAGAAGCAATTCCCGCGCCCGAAAAATTTGCGTGTACCTGAGAACCACGTGGCGGCTCACATTGGAATGCGCGCGCGCTTCGTTGTCCTCCAAGCACTCTGCATTTTTCCAAATTGAACTGCTCTGCAAAGGAGGAGCGCGCAATCGTTCCGACGGCCTGTTGCAGGATTTGGTCGAGACCGGTCTGGTGTTGCTGATCTCTCAATTTCACCGGATGATTTCCTAGACTAACGTGGCACTCCACCGACCGCCGAATGCCGCGGCTTGGGCATGAGGCATGGGGGTAATAACGGATCAGAAATCCATCTACGGGGATCAGGGTAGCCAGATGCTTCAAGCGAATCGGCATACCATGTTGTAGAATCTATGATGTAATAATTCTTCGTGTCAATGCTGTTGCGCGCTTTCTTCATGTCGGAAGTACGGAGTATCATTGCAGCGATCTGAATGTAAGATCATGGTATTCCTACATAAAGTTGGAAGAAAAGGAAGTAAAATCTGGTCGTAAACAAGAATTTGTGTGCGCGAACTGCCGTTTTCGATTAGTCTGGAAGCCATACGCCCAACGGCGTAGAAAAGAAAAAAGGCGTAGGCTAGAGCTGCGAACCCTCGCTCGGGGGACGGCCCCTCACCAACATTCTCTTTCCGCCCAATCATAGCATTTCGGACTTTCTATCCACGCAGGAACGCTCGAAGAAGTGTATTCAAGTCGTCATAACGGCCAGTACACGGGCGTCGGGAACGCTCCCACTCCTCACGCTTCGCGTTTGCTTCGCTCTTGCACGTCCAAATACTTGCAGATCAGATCCAGTATTTGCTCCATAGCAGTCTCTGCTCCTCGGAGCCTTCAAACTACACCATGCATGCTCCAGTCAGTCCATGTTGCATCTCTGTAGCCCAGTCGACGCGGAATGTCTTGGGTTACACGTACCTGGAAATTGGTTTTGATTATGTCTACAAAGCCTTCCGAAAGCTTAGGTTCGCGGTATCTGGAAGCGAAGCCACTGAATGCAGCGTGTGGCAGGATAGTACGAGATTCACGGTTCGTCTTTTAGTGGGCATCGGATGTTAGCATGAGCGTTTCCCGTGTAGTAATGGGATTCTGAGAATCTTGGACATCCCGCACAACCAATCTCCACATCGGATAGCGTGAGAGTGAGTTTGGAGTAATGAGCAAAGTGCAGCTTCCGGCACGCACGCACGGGAGGTTGCTTAGCGGGTAAACTTACTTCTGGACCAATATTCAGTGCGCGGAACGTATCATTGTGCTCACACAGCTTTGGCGTGGCCGTGAAGAGTACGCATCGAATGGGAACTTTCAGCTTCTGCGCCAATGTAATCCACACGGCTCGTGTTTCTGGATCGGCATTGGTGTTATCTTTAACAAGTTAGCTGAGTATGCGGAATGTATTGGAGCCCCGGATCAACATAAACCTACCAATAGCTACGCTCGTGCCTTCTATGATGAGTGCAGTAGCAGCCTTTACACACTTCTCGCGCTGTTTCAAAATGTTACTCAAGGTATTGAATGGTTGCACAACATTTGCGCAGAGACAGATCAGTCAGCAACTCACAGTCTTCAAAATGTCTTGGTTAACGCGGCCGTAACCGAATGGCTGCAGATGTTTCCAATAAAACGATGATTTACCTGAACCGGGGCTACCGCAGAACATGACGATCTCGGGGGTTACCGGTGGTGTAAAAGTGTTTACTGCAACTAAAGTTAGCACATCTGTAGAAGTGTGGTGTATGAGAGGTTGGATATCATACTTACGTGCAGTTGTTGAGCCTTCAGCCCGCTCTTGCATGTAGGCCATCGGCTCGAAAGCCCTAACGAATGGCCGTGGATCCTCATGGCGGAAGTACTCTTCTGGCGTATGGAACGGTATACCGAGATTAGCAGCAAAATCTCTACATAGACTTGGTTATTTCTGGTTGCCAAGGCATCATTCGGGATCTTCACGAACCTGTCGACACACGAGTGGTCCTTTACGCCGCCAGCCACTGCCTCGCGACCACCAGCATCCCCAACGAATACTGAGTTCTCTAGGTCGACAGATTCTGCATTCTCGATATCGTAGTCTTCTAGCAGTTCGTTCCACATCCCGGTCCTGGGCTTCCTATACTGGTCACGACTTGTCGCAGCATATATCGATATAGGAAAGTCGAGCTGGTTGAAGACTGCTGTTACCTTGGTCTTGAAGTCCGCCAGTCGCTTCTGATCAGATTTTACGGTCTTCGGATCAGGTCTCAGACTGATGCCACCTTGATTGCTGATGATAGCGACAAGGAAGCCGTCTGCATGCAACTCTTTCAATCGTCCTGGAACGCTACTATCCCACCACTTCCAATCGCTTGCATCACGACTAAAAGTCTTTCCAGACGCAGTTGTAATCAAGGTTGAGTCAAAGTCAAAGGCTGCTACTCTGCGCTTGCCCTGCGTGGCTGACTGCGCGCCTAGGTTGAAGCGACCAACCAGCAAGCTGTCTTTGACAATCCGCCATACCATCTTCTCTGGCTCTTTCTTCGAAGCTGGTGTGAAGAAATTGGCGACTGCCTTGCCTGATTCAGGTCAGCGAATATTCCCACACCCTGCGACGAGTGACGAACTTGTTGTGGCTGACTGCTGCCGCCGCTTCGGCGGGGGTGGCGACACGTCTTTGCTGTTGGAGCTTGGCCGCTTGCTTAAACCGGGTCGAACAGTCATTTTGCAGTCTGTATCGTTGCCAATACTAGTGCATGGCAATGGAAGATGATCTCTGTTGACAAAGCAATGTTTGTGAGGTTGCTCGCTTGCGCTTTCCTCGCAGCGCGGAACGCGACCTCGCGCTAGCACGTGCTTGAACTAAGCTTCCCTTACATGAGGGCATCGCATACACGTATTGGTCACAGACGTTTCACCACAGACGCTTTCAATGTTCTTAAAAATACGGCCTACCGTTTTGAATCTACGCTGGAGGTTTATACGCAAGCTGGCCCGGATGATGCACATCAGCAGACGGCACTCATCCTACTTATCTGGAGCCAGATGCACTGCAAAAGACCAAACCCCTCAGCGTCCTGACCCAGCGAACGGACTTGTTCCGATCTTTATCGTCTCTCTACCAACATGATATGTTGGTTCGTTGGCACTCGCTGACACTCCTAGAGAGCTGAACTTGATACTTTGCCTCTATAGCCTTTGGAGGCTGACATGACGATTCCTAGCCTAAAACCTCCCTTCCGCTTCCCATTGCTCTCTGTTAGTATGAGAGCAGTCTTCATCGAGGTCGCGCTTGGGTGGCAGGGACTGTCGGAGCTTTGTACTTGACGCGGGGATCCAGTGCAAGTCGATCTGGCAAAGCCAGGTTCACACAGCCCTTCATTTGCGTCTGGAATCTCTTCAGCTCATTCACGCCTGCCTCCAGTACAGCTGCGTTGTTAAAGTCTTCGATGCGGACGGTAGACTGGAGCGTGTAAACACCGCTTGGATCAAGCAGCTTCAGCCCGTTCCATGTCGGTAGTGTGGCCTTGGGGGCCTTCTGGACATTGCGTATGCCGGGCTCGTGGAGGATGCGGTAGAGAAATATAACGACATTGCCGTGCACAAAACGGTAGCCTTCGACGTAGAACTCAGTCACGAACCTGCACTGTTGTTAGAGGTGAAGGCACGCATGGAGAGAAGATCTCACTGATTGGGCCCTGAGGCGATCATGAAAGCATGTGGGTCGCCAGACAGCAAGTCAGTGGTGTTGGTGAAGCGGATTGAGACACCTCTGTCCCCAGTATCCGGTACGTCTCGGAAGACAAACGACCATGCTGGCTCCTCTCCGTCTTGTACGTCAGCAGACAAGGTCTTTGTGCTCTCCTCGGGCAGGCCGTCTTCAGCTGCAAAGTCGTCTTCAGACAGCTTCTGGACCAGGCGGGTATGGTAGAGAACAACAGGAGCAGCTTGTTTGGCCTGCTTCTGCGCGACAGTCTGGGTGCCGCCGCGACGGCCAAGATTCGAGCCGGGCTCCTCCGGCTCGCGCGTAGGCTTGTAGATAATGTTGCGCTCGAAAACACGTTGGGGCTGCATGGCAGCAACCCCAGCCAGAATGTTCAGCACCTGCTCATAGCGCGCAAAGGTGACCTGGCCGTAGAGGCTCAACTCGTGCATGGTGAGCAAAGTCGGGTCCGCACCGCAGTCGGAGGAACGAATATCAATATGCAATATCCGCTGGTCAGGATGCGGAGAAGCTCGTGGGGTTCGATAAGGCGGGCGGCGTGTGCAGCGTCTCTAATTGGTGCGGGAGCAGAAAAGACAGCCGCCTGGATTGCGCGACGGGAAGCTATGGCCTGAAAAGTGAAAGAACACCTCCAAGTGTTGCGTGGAAGGCCCACAAACACCGCGCTGAACTGCCCGGCTTGCTGCAAATGGCTTAGAAATACACGGCGCGCATGACTTGAACTGACAGTCGTTCGAGCGTGGCCAGAGGCCGTTGGCGTGCGGGTGGGATTAGTTTGCAATCCTCAGGGCCTCGGCGATTGCATTGCTGCCGCCAGAAATAAGATTTATCTCCATTGTCACTTCCGGCTCCCCTCCACCACTCACCAACACCAATTCCCCAACAAGTCGTCCACTGCACTTTTGTCGCCTTCTTCGCTCTTCTTGCGCAAGCAATCCATCCAACACTCCCGTGCAAGCTTTTCACTACCTCGCGCCCCGTCGCAACCTGCACTTGATACTACCACCCGCAACCCCCGCATCACCTCATCACAAAATGAACGCAACAAGGGCTCTCGCTCATCGCCAGCCCATGATCCGCTTTCTGGGAAAGCGCAGCACCCCTCAGAGTACGTTTAACCGTCGCATCTTGCTCGACCGCACATCTAACATGGCGTTTCAGAGGTTGACCACACCCCGCACGTCCACCCTGCCTCTCCCATGAGCGAGCTTCCCTCATCTTTCAAATCCTACCGACAGAAGGCACAACAGCACGGCCCGCTCAACCACATTCCCAGCGCCTTTGTTGGCGGCCACATTGGCGGTGCATCTGGCAGGGACCTTGGCCCCATTGAGGCAGGAAAGGGCTTGTACTTCGATCGCTCTGAGCTGCCTGCACGCTTCCAGAACCTGTCATGGACACAGGCTGAGATGGAACTGCTCGAGTCCGGTGGTGCCAGCGCGTTTGCTTAAATCCAGAAAGCATCATGACGCGACGTTAAGATAGAAGCCGGACGTGCCGGATGACCTGCTGTACATACTTACACACACGCGCCTCGAGGCGCACGGGAAAGGGACTGCGATGATCTGCTTTATGAGGTTTGGACACGAGAATTTGCGACAAAAGCGATGAAGCGACAAGTACTGGGATTACTTTCGTTCTATACCCATCAAGATCGATACTCGGGATGAGATGAAGATTTGGAAGGCTGCCCTTTGGCTGGGACTGTACGAGAATCACTGTACGGGGAAATGGATTACCACATTTGTAATTCGAGACAAATTCAACAAGCATTGACAACATTCACATACTCTCAAGCTCCAATTTGCACGCTTAGCTTCGTGTCGCATGCCTCCATCATTACTTGTCTTCCACATGTAGCCGATCATGAATACCCCACCAAAACATCACTCACGGGCTACATGCTCCAGCGCCCCCGCGCGATCAATAGAGATGCATGAACAATGTCGTTCCTTTTGTTCGCGGCTAACCCGGAGCCCTTCGGAGACTCTTCGGAGCAATCCACCATCCCACTTCGCCAGCTGGCAGCCTCGGCTCGCCAACACATGCCTTCCACGTGCTTTCCTATGTTAGCACGTGCGCAACACGTGAGATACGTCAGATAAGGCACACTTCTTCCCACATACCAGAGTCAAAACTTTCTTTTGACCACCGGATGAGTGCTGGTAAAACTCACACCCGGTTGCATGAATAAAAATACCTGTTCCGGTAGGTAAGCGCATGAGCTGTGGAATGCAGGCTCTTCCGGCGGTTAAAAGATGCGCCTGTTGAGTGTGGGCTGAGAGGTTAAGTTTGGGTCGGCGGGTAAACATTGTGCAGACGCGAAGGAGTGATACTGGCAGATGCTGCTGAACGGTTTGTAAGTTAGGAGGTTCGATTTGCAATATGAATATCATAATGTATTGAATTCAATTGGCTTTGCCTCCCATTCCGGTCGTTTGCTGTAGTCCAGTATACATGGAAAGTCACATCTCTGTCCCGTACTTCCTGCTGATATCGACTTGGCTTGAGAGAACAAGTATCCATCAGGCTCTATCTGTGACATCAAGTGTACCTGGATTGTGCGCTACATCTTTCCCCTTCTGGTCCGTAAATAGTACCTAGTCAACCAAGTCAGCATCTCAATATCTCTGCTCCTCTTTCCGCAAACCATAAGAGTGTACCTTTGGCGGATGCTTTACATCTTCTGCATCAGCCTCCTCTTGGTCCGTCACGATCTTGTTAACCTTTCCTTGTTGTTGATTGTTGGGTAACGAAGTCGTGGAGTCGGATCGATGAGCGCTTACGTTCCCCTCGTGCCTTCCACCCCTTATCCTCGTATACACGTGGTCACCTTCTTCAATCTGCTCGCCATTCTTGGAGGCAACATCGTTCTCGGTAGCTTGCGCCTTGATGACGGGAGTGTGAGATTCAATCTCATTGAGGGAATGGGAGAGTCGATTCGCCATATTAGATAAGTTGCTGTGATATCCGTGTTATGGGCTAAGCTCTCAAAAGAATTGTAATGCTTTTTTTTCGGTTGTTGGCTGTCATCACAAGCAGTTTTCATCTCTATTCTTTATTGTTGATCGTCGTGGTGTTGGTTAATGATCATGATGATGTCATTCTTACTGGAACTTTGAAAGGAGAAGTTGCAGTAATTGCTCATCCCCAATATCCCTACATGATCGGCATCCCCAGTTTCCCGCACAACATTCTGAGACTTGGAGACGCACAAGATCCAATGCTTGGATTTGGTAGACTGCACTACGCTCACAAATTCCAGGCTACACAAAGAGAATTATAGTGTTCACAAATGAAACAGCCAACATGTGGAGCATGCGACAGCACGGCCACCCCATGCTAGACCCTTTCTTCCCCGGCCCTTCATGGAAATTACCAAGGGGTACACACGTCGCACACCACAGCTTGGTTCATTTTGAAACGAACTGCAAGCTTTGTTTCGACGTCGGGCCTTCAGTCGGTTTTTGGTGTGTGACTTACGGCACAGTTTCCACTGTCGAACGTAAGCCCCTATTATTTAGGGGGGAGGATGGAGTCCGAGAAGGACTGTATCTAAAGCTGTGGCTGAGTTACTTACTCATGAGGTATGGTAGAGGGATGATGGCAGCAGGTGCTGAGGCGTAAGGTAGTATTTTCGGAGGATTCGGCGTATTCTTTTTTGGAAAAAGTACGCACGGTGGCTGTAGACATGAGGCGCAGCCATATTGCCGCGGCAGCATGAGTCGAGTGCTTGCGCGTTCGTTAATAGCTCAGCTCGTATCGGTAGGGAGGGCCTCGTATTAGGCGCCTGATTGCAAGCGTGAGAAGTGATGTACCTGAATGAAAACCTGCACAAATAGCGATACGAAACGTATAGCAATTCACAGAAGACAGAGAAGAGTGATTTTGAAATTGCGCGATGCGCTATGTATTTTCTTTTGGTAGCTAGGAACTTCCAGTATCCAACTTGCATGGGTATCTAAGATGTTGTCCCATGCACCAGCCCTAAGTCTTATACAGCGAAGCGAAAGAAAAGCTGGACAAGCCTGCTATAATCAACGAGTGACAAGAAGAGTGTGGATGGACACTCTGCTTAGCAAAACATCCCCAAATACAGCATGGGATCTGCGTTGCGACAAGTAGAGCGAGATCTAGAAGAGAAAAGCTGAACAAGAACCGCAACAAAACGGTTTTCCTTCCGTATACTCCAATCACCGGTCCCTGCCTGATGCGTAAAAAATGAGTCGTAACATGGTCGTGCAAAGCGCTGACCCTGCCTGCGCTAGCGAGATATCAGAATCTTGGGTATATGGATCGTGGTATGATTGAAGTAGACGCTTAGACGATCTTCCAGTTGACGCCATTGTAACGGGTGATCTCGGTCAGGCCAAGGTCCTTCCAGACAGCATGGGAGAGATCGATGTCGTATTCGTTCACGCAGCCAGGGCAAAGATCCATGATCTTAGCGTTGGCAGTCTTGCCTTGGAACTCAATCTCAATCTCCTTTCCGCACCACGGGTTGGTTGATGCGCCGGTCATGACGTCGTGCGTGGTTCCTCCCTGGGCGTTCCAAGCGCCCTGAGCAATGGCAACGACAGGCATGTCATCGGTAAGAGCCTCACCGCAAGCGCCAGCAGCACCAGTGTTGTCGTAGATGGTGATCTCTACATCCTGGAACGACGTACCAGAGGAGGTGCCGCCGGTGGTAGGGTAGCTAGGCGCAGCGCTTGAGGGAGCAGCAGCCTGAGAGTAGACAGGCTCAGGGGCGGCAGAAGTGACTGCGGTGGTAGTGGGCTCAGGCTTGGGAGCAGGTGCTACGTAAGAGCTCTCTGGGGCTGGGGCGGGAGTAGTGGGAACGGGAGTGTAGACTGAAGTAGGAGTTTCTACAGGAGTGTAGACGCTTGAAGGCTCCTCAGGAACAACAGGAGTGTAGGCTGGGGCAGCCTTGGAGGTGGTAGGAGCAGCCTTTGAAGGTGCAGCTGGGGGAGAGGCCACAACCGAAGAAGTGGGTGCAAGTACGGCAGTGCTGGTGGTGGATGGCTTGCTGGGTTTCTCGTAGAACTCGCCAGCACTGGTAGTAGCCTGGGCAACTGGCTCGTCATCCCAGACGGTGGTGTAGACAACCACGGTCTCAGTGACGACCTCAGTCTTGTAGACGAGCGCGCGCCTGTCGAAGGGCGCAGCAACGGCGTAGGAGCCGAAAAGGAGAGTAGCGAGGACAGCAGATGCCTTCATTTTGACGGTTGGTATTGTTGGATAGCTGAGAGAGTGGTGCTATAGATGTTGGTGTGAGGTTTGCAGGAAATGACTGAACCGACTAGCAGTTCAAAGGAGTGGTAAGTGAGTTGTGGGTTGTCGCGTTGACAATGGTTGGTGTCAGGAATGACAGTTGTAGACAAAAATGTCTTGAGGGAGTGAATGAATGAACAAGAAGACCTCGAGCCTGCAGAATGAGTGTTACAGGAAGAGGGAGCAGCTTGAAATATAGAAAGAGTGTGGGTGATGGTGTGGGTTAGTGAGTGAAAGAAAGGTGGGCAGAGTGGGTTCGCATGGCTTTTACGCTAGGGACAGCGCTAGAACCGGCCCCTGGCAACGTGCCATCGCTTGTGCATCGCATCCTCCGCTCACCACGACGCCCGTCTAGGCTGTTTCTGTCATCGTGGGGCCTGCCACTCCGGGCCGGCTGCTGGTGGAACGGCGTGCCATGGCGCCCTCAACAACGCTGACCTCGTCGAGTTGCCGCCACGCTACCGCACTCATTCGTCCATGGACGCCGCTCGATCGAAATTGTCGGCACTCATCTCCACCAGGACGAACTTCAGACTTTCTTTTCTCTATGTTCACGCGCTTGCAAAGGGCGCTCCTACGTGCGCTGATTCTGTTCTTTTTCCTTTCACTGACAATGCGCTCGTTTCCAGCTAAATATGGCCAGGTTCGAAATATCGCACCGGCTGCAGAGCTGACGGGTTTCATACTTCCGCAAGTGGCATGGCGACGGGCACATGCAGCCAATCACAATGCTGTTCCTGACGATCACTGCGTCGCGGAGCTCTTCGCGCCCTGTTCCGCCAGGGGCACGGCCGGAGCTGAAGCCGGTAAACGAAACATCCCAGGCACAGCGTGTCTGCGCCTCGTTCGGGCACATGTCATCACCGCAGATGAGGCACCCGCCGCCCTGATTGAGCTGTCTTGGACATCTAACACACGTGTACCGCAAGGAGTCGCGCCATGTCTTGATGGACTGACAGCAGATGGGCCAGACCGCCAGAGCTCATGGCCACTTACAGCGCATGGCGATTGTGGACACGCTCTGGTTGTTCGACTTTGCTTCTCCATTTTCACGATTGGCTGTGTGCGCTCCACTGCCTGCCAGCGCCAGCTTCAACCTGCTGTGCGCCGATTCGCGACGTGGGACCGGCTGAAGAGCCGTCACAGCGTCAATGTGACATACACTCCTGCGATTGTTTTGCCGGACCGCCTCAACGAGAGCTGTCGTTCGCTCGCTTTTCCTGCACGCTGCAAACTCCACAGCTTCTGGGCTTTATGATGATGGCATTCACAAGCCGTCAGCATGCGCTGGAAATGAATTGTGGGCCCGCTGCAACTTCGGCGTTGTCTTACTGGTTCCGCGTGGCAGCCATGTGCGAGAATTTGCGCCCTGCCTTATCCACTTATCGATTGCGATACCTATCCATCTCCACAGCCATCGCATCGGGGCCTATCACATGTGTTAGGTGAACGTTCGAGTCTTGCTCTTGGGCTGCAAAAGAGTTTTCATTCATCGTTCGCTTCTCGGCAGCATGCTCCTCAAGCAACCTTGACATTCACCCGTCTTGCCCGACCGCGCGTCCTCACAGAAGGCCTTAGTCACTTCTAACACACAGTTCGAGAAATCGCATTTCGTCATCGTTGACCGACTTTTCTTTTGGAGTCAACGCTTGAGAAGAACTTACAGTTTGTCGGAGGAAGCCGCAGAACAGGAGTTGACGCTACGGTAAGTCGGATGCGCTGCTTTTTGGCTCCTATGGTTCATCAGGTTTGGCTTGAGGAAGCCTACCAAACATGTTGGATTGCTGAGCACCGATGTTTGCCGCATCGTTCTAGATTCAGAACTTTTTACTCTTGCGTAGGATCGGATCTCCGTCAGTGTCCGTCATCTAGAAGTCCGGGAGAACGCTCATGTGCTGAACGACCATACGCATTGGATGTCACCCTTGGCTTGTGCTACGCTAGTATGTGTCAAGATGCTTTTGCCGTTAACCTGCAATGCACCGTCATCGTTGAGACTTAAGCAACGGGTTCCCTGTCGACGATATGCGTACCAAGAACATGAGTGTAAAGGATGAAATCCCTGGTAGTCGTTTACAAACGTTGGTCCAGCCGATCACCGTGTAACGGATACTTTCTCTAAGCGATCTACGATGCTTGTATGCACAGCATCTCGATCTGCTTTACATGCTGTATACTGGCAGACTACGCTAGAACTTTGTGCGGCTAATTACCAGCAGCAAAGCATGGCGAGATACCTCGATACACAGACATCAATCCGAACCAGAAATCACATCTACTGGATGCTGGATTGGATACATCAAGATGAGACCAGGCACATGCAATCGCAATCTTGATCGTGGCTGTGATGAAGACATTTGTAAAGGAGCATCAGGTATTCCTCGTCTGTTGACCTTCGTCATCACCTTTAGGATTCTGCAGACTTGCTTTTTTAAATAGTCTACGGCTGCATGTAAGACTCAGTTTCAACCAATGCTTTGGCGTAATTTCTCACCTGTTTTCGTGATGCGTCAATTTCAACTATCGACTCTACCGATGACTGCATCTAGTTGCTGTCAGAATGCAGCAAGAGCTTCCCTAGTCTGTTAGCCACACGACTATCGGCAGTTATGTTGTGGGAAGCTGATGTTGAGAGTCAAGGCGTTCGGCTGTATGTCACATTGTGTTGACTGAAGCGAGAGCTCGTAGCTATACAACTATATGCAAGCTGTCAGTTGTTGCAGAAACGAGACATGCTAGTCTTCTCTCATATATCTGCATCAAATTAAGAGAAGCCTAAGGACCATGCACTACGCAGTACGTCTCTCCGCATGTACATCCAAACACTCTCCTCTTATGATTCTAGATCCTTGCCAACTCGCCTCTCTTCGTAGATACTATCCCTGTAAACCATCTCCCCACCATCCTGTGCCTGCGAGGCTTTGCGGACAGCCACATTTTCAGATGCTCGCCTTGGAAAATCACCTCAAACACTTCCATCCCTCATTTGCCTTCCTTTCTGGTACCCTCCTGGCTCCTATGGTCAGTGTATTGGACCAGAAACCCGCAATTCATGTATACCCAGGTACATCACCATGTTAACAAAGGCACGCAGACAAGTTCTTGCATCTTTATAAACCAGTTCGTTGCCGTATCCAGCCGTGACATACCATCCTCGTCCCTAATGATCAATGCCATATGTAGACGTAGCTCTTCATTCACTGAGTGTAATTCTCGCATCAGGACACGTAGGAAATGCATACCCAATCTCTTTGACAGGAATCGAAGCATCAGTCGGTCGTAGCGGCCTGAATGGTTACACGAAGCCCGATTCTGATCAAGTTCGACACTTGCTAATGTAGCTCATCCATGGATATTGATATGAACTTCCAACTCCCCCAGTGGAGTCTTGTCTTTGCCGTTGGCTGCACACAACATAGTTTAGGCGCGTCGCACAAGCTTTGCAATTGTCACATCCTCCACAACACGTTCATCTCCGACTCTTGAGGTCAATACATTATCCTGCATGGAAAACTGTAAATGACGAGCAAAATTCCCGGCGGTGACATCATCCACCAAAAGATCAATGACCCCTTCAACGAAGCCCGCGGATTTCAGAAAACAGTCCTTTTCGGTAGATACATCGAACAGCGTTACGAGCTTCCTGCTGATAGGGGATTCCAAGATTTCACCATGTGGAGAAGCTCTTCTGTCTCGCCTCAAAATTGGGCGATTGATACGAAGCAAATGAGTCTTGTATCACAACGGAGACGTTACAGCCTCGAACTGGATGCTAGCGTTCTGTGGGTGAATCCCAAACGTTATATAGATGGGTGGCGGACACACGCTTGTCTATACGCAAGGTGGCTGCGGCGCTAGAAGGAGATGCTTGTTGGTTTAGATACCTATCACGTGTTCCTTTCCTTTCACTCCACTAGCGCCTCCCTTCCTACTATATAGTTCAGGGTTTTCTCCCTCTTACATAGAACAATCACATTACACTCTTCTTGTTCTACAATGCTCCAGGTCTGAACCTGACTTGTGATGTTGAAGGCACAATGGCAGCCCATATGGACCATTTCGAAGACGCTGCAATATCAGTCGACTAAGCAGAATCGTCAAATATTATGCTTTGAAAAACTCACCGCGGGTGCCAGTCACATAAGACAAGAGACATGGGAATGCGAACACATGTTCTGGCTATTCGAAGGTATGTAACCTCCTGAGGTCATGTTGTTCGATCTCTACTTCCATTCTCTCTTTCTAGTATCTTGCTACAGCTCCAAACACTCACCGAACGCTATCCCATGGGCAATTAGTTAAACATCGATATCGGTCGTGCAAACATCATGGACGTTTGAGTCTACATTCGGCGACTCGTGCTTGAATCACCTGTCATATTGTTTCCAATGTGTAAGTAAAGACACAACTTTGTTTTGATTTGACCTGGCGAGCCTTGCTGGCTGTAAAATATGGTTGGTCTAACGCTGCTCTGCCTTCGGTACCGAGTGAAAACACCTTTCTTGTCAATATTGAGCTTCCGATTCACTCGTTTCATGGGCCAATTTAGATCAGGGGTGGTCTCGGTAGGGTCCTAGCTGACTCCAAAACCATAACATTGACGGCAATCACACAGAGGAGAAATGATGGTATCCGGTTTGATTTGTTTCTACATGATGTTTCGAAGCTTGTAGCACTTGTTGAAGGGCAATGCAGGTGAACTCCGCTTTGCGTCCTCAAACTCTGACTTTGCATAGAATTTATTTCGCTTACTGTGATTGCTGTAGATGTACTGAGTGTTTCAATGTGACTAGCAGCAATGGTACCGAGGTTGTGATCGATCTCCGTCATTGTGAGCATGACTTGGTGGCCAGCAGCCTAGTCTGCCGGCCTTATGGACAAGCATGGGAACAATACACTACATACGCCGGGTCCAGAATTGCTTTAGGGATATAAGTAATAAATTGTTATTGATCATGCTAATTGTTATACGTAAATGTTCCGATTCCACATCATGAAGTATGGTCAACCAATCCTTACTCCAGCCCAGCCTGCGTTGTAATATCCATTAACTAGGTACGATTTCCAAATTCAACTTGTGTTTCGAGTTTAGCCAACCTTCAAGGGGCATCCAGCGTTCTTGAACACCGGGTTCAGCTTTCCGATACCGAAATCCAGCACGGCACCAGTGATATCAGTGACGGTACTCAGAGTGCTGGGAACAGCCATGACACCCAGCTGGTAAAGCAAGCAAAGCAGCTGCGCCGCTGTAACATCGTTGGGTAGCTTGCCGTCGACAAGAATATCGAATGGTGTGGACAAGGCATCGAAGTTGTTCGTGCCCACGTTACCTCCGAATAGCTTGGGATACTTGAGATACTGGGCCAGAATCTCGTTGGTAACATCCATGTTTTTGTAGGGCTCGACACGCGAGAACCAGTTGTCAGGAATGCGCTCGGGGACGTGACGCCAGCCACCTGGTGCAGACGAGTCTTCGACAGCTCCAAAGAAGGACTGGATACGATGTCAGAATGTGTCGCATGGTTTCAAATTTTGGGGACTTGCCTTCATTGTCGCAAGATCCGGTACGCCCTTGTCGCCGTAGCTGGGGAAGAGTTCGTAGAGGAAGGAGGCGGCTCCGTAAAGCAACAGAGACAGGGGTCCAAAGAAGAAATTGGGGTTCTGAAATCTAGCTGTAAGCATGGGAAACATATGGCTTGAAGGCGGGAGTTACATACCTCTTGAACAGACTCTTCGTACCGCTGGCTGCGGTATGCGGCGAGAGCATTGCGATCAAAGTTTCCACCAGAAACCTTGTCAGCGACTGCCTTCATCTCTGCGAACAGTGTGCCGTTAAAGCTGTAGTTATCCCCGTCTGCGAGGAAGAAATCGTTACGCGTGAGCGACGAATCTGCCTCAAACTTGTTGTGGCCATCAAGACCGGGCTGGGTGCCCAGAATAGGAAGCGTCGCAGTACGAGATGTAGCATCGCAACCGATACTCAAGCGACCAGAGAGTACGTCACCACCAGCCTCGATACCAAGGACTGCGAGAAGGACAGCTAGGTCATAGCCTACGTTATAAACATTCTGTTGGGCATCGACCAACTCCTGGAAGTTGGTTATACCATCATGCGAAAGGAAGTTGTGCTATCTCTGGTCAGCGAGAATATCGTACACATTATTGTATCGTATACTTACGTTAGCTGCAGCGTTCAGACCTGGGCATGGTCCACGAATATCGTTAGGTCCGGGAGGAGTGTAGGCATGAGCCGTATCGCCGTCTGCTGGGACTTTGATACCACCCTTTTGGCTACCAGGTACACCGTTCTTGGCCCCAGTGTAGGTGTAAGGAGCAGTGTATGGAGCGGCACCCTTATGGACAGGGTTGAAAGGGCAGTTGGCCTGGCGTCTTTCGACAGTGCGTGCGTTCCTGAAGAGCCCAGAGTTGACACCCGGCTGGCCAGAGACCCAGGGGTAGGCGACGGCCGCCGAAGCCTGGAGAAGTACGAGAGAAAGAGTATGCATTGCAAAGAAGCAATCCTGAGATGAAGTGGAATGATCTACTCAAGATGACTTGAGAGAATGATTCCTGTCTTCGGTCGCATGTGTCTTCTACTTATAATCATTTCCCATGTTCTCCTATATCCAACTTCTTGTTCCTCGATCATACAAATGTGGAGCGGGACCGAGGCAAGTTCCTCACGCCGTCACACCCAACATCGCCATCATGAAGTCTTGGATATCCGCCTCTCTCCATTGGTTGAGAGCTGTCTTGCCCCCCTTGTTGCACAGTGTGTAGTCGATGATCGACATACCCCGGAGTCGATCGGCGACCGTGTTGCCCAAGTTTGGTTGATGCAAGGTACCTAGGAGCCAGGTCCGAAAGGGAGTTGACAAGTTGACAACCAGCACGAGACTATCGATGCAGACCCTTGGGTAGCTTTACAAATGGAAGTGGCGTCGCGCCTGGACAGAAGGTTCGCGCCCCACGTCGGCTAGTTCACGCCTCTTGCCCGAAGTAGTTGGACATGACGATCCTTTTCCAAAAAAGAGCCAACCATGCCCCAAGGATCCAGAGTGGTGGTTTGCGGGGAAAAGAGGTACCCAATTGCGAATGACTTATTTCCGATCTACTATGGTCATGTTGCATGCGCTCATAGGGAACGATCGGCGGCGACTACTATAATCGACAAAATACCGAGGCAGCCTCTATATTGTAACACCTATAGGCCAAGATTGAAGTTGTAAAGACGTAATTGGCGTGGGAACTGGCTGTCCTCGGTATAGTAGAAGTTGCGCTGGCTCGACATCTACCCCAGTATGTGCGTGCATGTGGAATCTGCCGGCAGGCGTAAAGGAAGTCGCCGAAAAGCCGTGTGGGACGATGATCTACAGTAGTACGTTCAACCCAGGTTTGACGATTGAATAGTGGTCCAGCTTACAGACACATGGTAGAACTGCATAGCACTGAGAGCGACGCCAGGAGACTCCTTAATTGGAATTTCTGCTTGGTTGCTCTATGATTCTCAAATAGCGAGATCACTCAACTCACGGCCTTGCAACCCGCTATGGAGCAACGGTGTCAACTTCATCTCCGAGACCAAAAATACCAAGTCTTTCCGAACAGGTTGATGAAATTTCATCTCGATCTAGTTTTGTCCCCTCAGTCTTGACTGACACCATCTCTAGGACCTCCAGCCTGCCGAGGCAAGTTCTTATTGTTCGCGAAACTTGCCCCCACGCTGCAGAGAATCGGACGGAGAAGGGATCAAGTTGTGCTGAACAGTTGGATAGGTTGACACCATCAAGAGCCGGCTTGAGGCGACGTAAGAGCGTAGCATGGGCTACAGAGTTGTGGCGTGGCACTGCAAATACGTCAACCTTGGATTTTCCAACGAGGCCTTCCTTGATGGAGCATGTTAATTGCCCGGTATGCAAGTTCATCGTCATAGGCAGCCCACTTGACAATTTGGAGTATACTGGGCGGTCCAGAGCATGACAGACCATCCACAGCACTCATGCAGCGATTGAGTAGAACACACTCTGGCTTCGCTAGGGTATCCATGGGGAACCATGTGCCACAACGGAAAACGCGGAATTTCAACTTGCAAGTTTCCAACACTTTCGCCTTACCAATAGAGTGCATACCGAACTCGCAGTCGCGCTGACGTCGTATAGGAAGGCACCCAAGGAGATGACGCCATATCGGAAAGTCAGAAGGGGTGAAAGCCTTTGCTCGTGTAGCAAACCCAGGGAATGCCAGAAGAGACCAAATGAAGTAAGAGAACCAAGAGCTGAGCAGCTGATAGTAGATCATTTCCCGACTCGATTTCATGTATGCATATCTTTCATGCCGTGCGCGATATCGGCCCCATGTCCTCCAGGGAAGATTGAGGAGCGAAACCTCAGCAGCATCTCCGCGGACCATTTCTGTTGTAAGTGTGACTAACTGAAGTGTATTGAGGTAACAGTTGTAGTATCCTATCTACGCGTGAAGTAGTCCTTATATCCCTTAGATCTTCCTTTGTCTTGAAGTTTGACTGTATAGTCGTTTGTCTTAGACAACAATTTCCTTCCCTCCACCACTGGCAGCAGAAAAATAGGCGACAGCAGTATAAGAGTGCCAGTCACATATCAGGAGACATTTGTGGACAAGCCTGATGGCGCGGTAATACATACGTGTTGGGTACGCAAAAAAAGCGACCACGTCCAAAAAAACCCCCCATCCTGCACAGCAACGGCAAAAAAGAAGCGCGATAGTAGTACTCTCCAGCGGGGAATTGAACCCCGGTCTCCCGCGGATTGTCAAGCAGCCTAGAAGACTTGGATGACAAGCGGAAATACTGACCACTATACTACTGAAGAAGAGTTGATATCGCAGATGTGGTCGATGGCAAGGTTGTAAAATAGAACAAATATAGACTTGAACTGATACACAGCCCAGCCATGGCTGATGAGTTGTATCCACTGCTCTGGAACGAAAAATACAGTTGATGTGGCGGGGATGTGGATATGTGTGGAGACTGAAGAAACTAGCGAGCGGTGAGAGCAGCATGCCTCGGTAAAATGAAGATGCATCGATAAAAACATAGCATCTTAAGAGCTGAATGGAGCTTACTCTATTCTTTCGGGCAACGCTAATTGTAGACGATTATATACAGATCGCGATGGAGAAAAGGACGCCAGTCATGCGGATGGTATCGAGCGCCAACATGATGCAAGTCGAGTCGAGTCGACTCGTATACGCCGCGCGCCGATTAGGATGGTACAATATACGAGTGGTGTGTACGAATCGGATATGACAGGTCCTTCAATTACACTATAGCTGTAGGCGCGTGTCTACACGCTTATTTGTTGACCTTGGATTCACGGCCCACGACGGGGTTGTGGCCGCTTGGGAACTTGCTGTCCGACTGCAGGAGCTCATCGGGTTTATCTGCAAACAATTCATTTAGCCTAATCCCAAATGCAAAGAGGTTTGCACAAGCTTCCTCATCGGAGGTTGACATACCATGACGAGCGTAGAGGTGGTAGTCCTCATCTGTGTACTTGCCCACGTGGCCGCTCTCTACATCCTTGCGGGTGAGCGAGAGCTTGTTCTTGGGCAGGCCCATGGAGCCGAGGTAAGTGATAGAATTCTTCCACTCGACCTCCTTACGCTTGTTGTCCCACTTTAGCTCCTCGCCCATGATGTCAATGACCTTGGGAAGAGCTTCGAGAGCGGCCTGGGCGTTCAAGAAGGCGAGACGCATGCGGCGCGCAATTACGTCCGTAGCAGTTTGAGCATATTCGTGGCGGACGCAGTAGCGGACCTCACCGTCGATGTATGGGTAGAGCTCAGCCATCTTAATGCCGCGGACAGGGAAGCGCTGCTCAGTGGGCGATGCAAGAGCTGCGACAGTCCACGCACGGTCACCGTACGCCTGGCAAAGGTATTTGGCTACGTCAGTCTCGATGCCGTAGTGCTGGATGAGGTTGATGAAGAGAGTCTTGGAGAAGCCGTGTGCACCGACAAGTCGGACACGGTGGGTTTGGCAGGTGCCGTCGAGAGGAGCTTCATCCTTGACCTCAGTTCCGCTAACGAGAGTGGGGTTCACGAGCGGCTCAGTCTTTAAGCTGTACTCCTTGATTGCCTCGTCGACAGTCTCTTCGGCCATCTGGCGGTAGGTAGTCCACTTGCCACCTGAGCAAGTCATCAGACCGGAAGGAGAGGTAGTGACCAAGTGGTTGCGGACAAGACCCTCGGTCGCACTCGCGTTGGGGTCACGGACAAGAGGACGGATACCGGACCAAGCAGCAAGCACATCGCCTCGGCGAACATTGATTTCTGGCTGAAGGTAACGCTTAACCTCCTTGAGAATCCAGTCAATCTCTTCCTCGCCAGCAACGGGATCCCTCTTGATGTCACAAGCGGTGTCTGTTGTACCCGCAATGGTGTTGCCCTGCCATGGCAGGAAGAAGATGACACGACCGTCAGAAGTGTTGGGATCGATGAGACCCATGTTTGCAGGGCTGTAGTAGCCAGGAAGGATGACGTGAACACCAGAGCTAGGGGCGACAATTTCAGGCACCTCTTGGTCGTCCATTTTGCGGATGGAGTCGGTGAAGGGACCGGTAGCATTGATGATACCCTTGGCCTTGATTGAGAACTCTTCAGCCTTCTTGCCATCGCGCTCAGCGATGCAATCCTTGGCCTTTGCTCCGCACAGACGACCGTTAGCATCCTTCTCGAGGCTGGTGACCTCGAGATGGTTGACGACAGTTGCGCCGTATAGTGCAGCAGTCATTGCGATGGAAACGTTCATGCGAGAGTCGTTGTGCGCACCATCTGATGGAGTCAGTTGCTGCAACGGATCAAGTGACTGCTAAGCTTACCGTAGTAGACCAGGGCGCCAACAAGGCCTTCCTTCTTCAACATGGGGAATGCGTCCAGAGCCTTGCTCTTGGTCATGTAATATGAGCTCTCAATGTTCTCTGAACCGGCAAGGAAATCGTAGAACTTGGTACCAGCCCAGAAGTAAGGCGCTTGCCACCACTTCTGGATAGGAATCATAATTGGCAGCCATTGTGACAGGTGAGGAGCGGTATCTAAGAAGTAACGACGCTCGCGAAGAGCTTCGACGACGAGAGCGTATCTAAGCTTCAGGTTAGATATTGCAGGAATAACTTTCTTGAGCTACTCACTGGTTGTAGTCCAGGTTCCAGACAGCCTTTTCTAGGTATCGTACACCGCCGTGTACCAGCTTTGTGCTCTTACTGCTGGTACCACTGCTGAAGTCGTCGCGCTCAACGAGCGCAACCTTGAGACCTCTTGTAACAGCGTCGAGCGCAATACCGGCTCCGGTCGCGCCACCACCAATGACCAACAAGTCGTATGGCTCTTCTTCCGCCTTTTCAGCTGGAGTTGGTGTAGAGCCGCCGCCCAGCCACTTCTTTGCCTTCTCTGCGACCTGCGAGACGACGCCAGCGCTGCGCTTCAATTGTGCAATCTGCTCTTCGCGGCTCTTGGCAGAGGGGAACTGTGGCGGTCGGAAGACACCTCCCTCGCCATATGTAGGTGGTGGGACTGCGGCGGCTTCTGAGCCAGGGATATCGCGAGGTCGTAGGGTAGTGTATAGGGCGGCGGTACCGACTGCTCCAACACCAGCTGTATAGAGCAGCGGCTTGATGAAGCGGCTTCCTCGTCGGGCAGCCATGATGAGTTATGGATGGGTATAAGTCTCTGGAGATGCAGTCGCTCCAGGCGGTGTTCGTATAATGTACAAAGGGTCGATAAAAGTGCTACAAAGATCTGCTGAGGCTCGAGCCTGTGAACGTCAGGCGCGGCCGCGCAACGGAGCTGGGGAATTGAGGGATGCGGATGGGGATTACTCACCTCGAAAAAGGGTTACAATGGCATGGGGAACATGGCATTCAAGGGAGTAGGAGTTTTTCCGATGGCGACCTAGTTGTTAAGAACAGCTAAAACTTTGTAGGGCAGGATGACGAAAATGGTGGAGCGACGTGACGCGACTCCACTTGTACAGGGTCGGCTTGCAATCGCCCGGATAGGATCCGTCTCTGCCGTCAAAGGCGCCGAGATGAAGCAGCGGGGTCGTGTAGATACGTCTGGAAGCCGCACGTGGCTGACAATTCTCTTCGCGGCCGCGCAGCTTCCAAATCTCGAGCAAACTCAAGAAACCGAACGGTGGCAGAGTTGTGAAATGACAACTAGCGCGGAACCTCTCTTCCGGCCCCCATCACGATTTGGCGGAGATAGCCACTGCCCATGGAGTGCAATGCCAAGAAGACCCACGCAAGTGGGGCAGCAGAGCCTCATGATGATCTCATGCCATGTGGAGTCAAGCTTGCAGCTGATACTGTATGTGTCCATGGTATTGATTCTTGTTGAGTATTGATGCGACGATCTCCTCCTGGTCGCCTTATCCCTTGCCGCACATGACAGTATATCCAAAGAATGGTTGCATGGCCGGATATGCAAGGTGTTTAATGTTGTCGACGTCGCCTGTAAACACGTGGAGAAAGGGTCCGCGTTGACTACGTTCTCAACATTTCTATATTTCTCGATAAGGACCGTATGTGACCCATGTCGGTTTGGTGCGAGACTGTTACTCAAGGACAGTTTCAAAATTCTAGTCTCCCAGACAGTCATGCGCAAAGTATGGTCGATGCGACAGTATGCCTTGGAGAGTTGGCGAGTCATGTTTGTAATACCGCGCGGATCGCTTTACCATACACGACGTGGTTGTGACATAGAAACAGTGGTCAAAGGAGCAATTGACAGCATCATGCTTACCTGGAGCAACATCTAAATCCAGCAAGTCTTATATAACTTTGTTGATGAAACGGCTTCTCATAGCGGTCGCAAATGTCATGAAAGGGGATCGTAAGTATTGTTTCTCTCTGCAGATTCGTGGCTGCCCAAATGCTCGGCAGCTGGGCGTTCTGGACGCCGGTGCGTATATTGTGTTTGAATGTCAGGGATCAATCTCGGCATCGTTCCGGTGAGCCATAATTGGGCTATTTGGCCGAGTTCGGTGTGGTTTCTAAGGGACAGTTGGCCACCAACGCAAACGGAGGTAGGCTGAACGACTGTTAGCTACCTACCCAAGTAAATGGATACCACAGAAAACAGCTTTGTGCATAAATCCAAGCATATCTGTAACAAACGCAGTCAACTTTGAGCGTAGTGAACATACAAAGGCGCCGCAAAAACAGTCACCACGATCGGCGCGCAGGACGATGGTAGTTACCCCTTTGGGGCTAGCTCATATCACACTGGGATGCTCCTTAGGTATTCATAGACCCACCGGATCGGCTGCTCAGCCATAACATGGAAGATCCAGAGATCTAGCAATCATAAGAAGACCTAGCTCACATGTCGAAGTATTCTTGCTCGTACAGCTATAGGCAAGTTGCGTCAAGCTAGCTTTCACTCGCTACTTACAAGTTCGGATAATTCCAAGGTTGTGAATACACAACCGTGGAAGAATGCGCTGCTTCCGACCCAGGCCATTAAGAATCTGCCAGCGATAATGAACACGAATCTACCAGCGATGAGAGGATCTCCTAACGACGACTACGATAGAGTACAGAGGAGGTCACACAGGGGCACTCGTTGCTTGTAGTAGAAGGATCAACATCACGAGAAGCTCTCCGATACCGCCGTTGCGATTGGCAAGAAAGTAGAACGGACGTCATACCTTGCTCCTGCTGCATCGGAAGCCTGTCCTTCCGAAGTGAGCTCAGCACCCAACTTAAACTACACCATTGCACGCTACAAGTAACGCATTACAAGCACCTTCAGGGTAAGCTTTGACGTAATGAGCCTCATATTCATAATGTGCTCTTATGCGTCTACTTGTTCCTTATGTTGAGGTATAGCTGAATTCCATGGACAAACATGCGAAGCATCTATCTATTCATTCTCTCGAAAGGTGCGTGAAGCTTGTGTTTGATGAGCTGTATCCAAACGCCAAGTGCTATCATGAAGATATTCACAAGTTTCTACGCTGACGCAGAATGAGCTGAACAATATTGTACAACTTAGGGTATATTTAATTCTGCGTGTAACACATTGAAGACCTACGTCGCTGTCATGTGAGCTTGGTCACCAGTAGCATTATGGCACATATTCACTGCCTCATCCCAAACACCTGGACACCTAGCTACCCAAATGCAACAACGCATATGCAAATGCCATTCCCTATATCCTCAACACCCACAAAAGCAACAATACGTCCAACGCCACAACCGCACCAGAGATACTCAGGACTGCTCCCTGGTGAACCAAGCCCAAACGGTCTTGGCGTGTCCGCATACTGATAACTGCTACAACGCAGAGCATCAGCGTACAGATAGTACCTAGCAAGACAGCAGCGTCGACAACACCTCGTTCCTTCTTCCGGCTTGTCATTGTCATGAGACCCAAGATGAGGTCTATGACAACAGCCGCGCCCAGTGCAGTAGAGTAGAAGCGCAGCTTGGTCATTTCAATCTTGTGTTGATGAGTCTCTACCTGACCAAGCAATGCGCGACGCTCGTGGAGCAGGTCGGCATCATGTCGGGGATCGCGGAGGGAACGAAAGAGTGTGCTGAAGTAGCCGTTTTGGCTCGCTGCTTGGCCACGAGAGTCTATTGTTCCATAGTTTGCGGCGTGTATTATGGGCGAGGAGTCGACCGTGTCGTCATCATCCGAGTCCTCGGCAGTGGAAAGCGATGCCTGATCAGCTTTGTCGTTTATACCGAACAACTTCTTTGTCTTCTTTGCCAACGCTTCGACGAAGTCTTGACCAGGGTATTTGATAGGCGCGTCAGGATCCACATAGATGTAGTAACCAGTCTCTTCATCCTCCGGATGGTCGTATTCGTTCCAATACCTCTGCTGCACTTCCGGTTCAGGTTCGTCCCGGTTCATGGGTGGAGGGTATTCAGAAAACGGTCTTCGACTCTTCTTCCTGAAGGCCTGTAGTGGTGGTGGGTCGACAAATTCATGTACCGATGTTGCAGAAGACTCCTCGTAACGGGAGGCAAGTGGGCTGGATTGACCGTCATACGATGTGTTGGATGTCGAGGTTGCTGGAGGCGATAATTGAACTTGGGAGCCAGTCATACTGTCTCGCGCCCTGCGGCTCCGCTTCTTCACCGGCTCTGGAAGTTTTCGAATGTCTTTCTCGAGGAGGGAGATCCAGAAAGGAGCGGACATGGCGCTGGGCTGGCAACAAGTCCACACAGCGTGTGCTTCTAACGAGAAGCCTCGAACACGTTCAACCTGCCATTGTTAATTTATCGATCGTGTACAATTTGGAAGCACGTACCAAATGGCTCCGATCAAGGGTCTGGATAAGTGCCATTGCTTGGTTGCCTTCACGGCGGATCCCGAGAATAGCGTGAGGAAACCTCTTTGCTGATTCTGCTCGAGCAGTTGAAGTCCAATCATCGTCTGCCAGGTCTTTGTACAACGAGTCTTTCATGTAAACATCTTTGTCTAGCGTCGCCCATATACCTCCCGTTGAGTTGTTGTGCAGCCCCGTGAATCGTGTGCGTTTGGAGACCACACCAGCGATGGGCCTAGTAGACTGGTGCTCAGCAAGCCATTGTCGGACCGCCGAGGTATCATCATCGACTGATCCATTCGAGTTTCCAGTATGCTTCGTGCTACCCTCATTCGCGGATTTATCCAGGAAGTTTGACAGGCGTCTGCGGTCCATCTTTGCTGTCTTGACAGCGCCCGGCGATTGACCTTGTGAACTTGTCTCTGTTGTGCATACAACGACCGCCGCTTCACCAGTGGCGCAACACCGCACCTGACCAGCCGCCTTGATCCCGATACTCCCCTGTAGTTCTTCCGTCGCTCCAATTGTACTTGCGTTTTGTTTAAACGCGAAAGCTTCTGCGTGATCTAAGACAACGAGACCTGTCGTATCTTCGTTGCCGAAGTACGGGTCAAGATTGGCTGTGGAGGAATGACGGCGGATAGGCGTTCCCCTAACAGATGCGTTTCGCCTGGTTTTGCTGATGTACAGACGCGTATGCTGGAGTAGCAAGACTTGTGCCTCAACGATATGGTCCGGATGTATCCAATACGTTGCTTTATTGCCCTTGGAGCCCAATGGTACCGTGTTCAGTGCCAGGTCAAAGTCTAGGTCGTCGCCCTTTTCAAGAATTCTGGATATGCGAGCAGCTGAGGATTGACCGTTGGCGTTCTCGGCATTGGACGTAGAGGCACCATCCGCATCAAAAGCGGAGCGGAGTGCGTCGAGCACATCGATGTATTGATCCAAGAGATAGCCCAAATCGAGCTGGAACAAACTATCCGGCCGACCGCTAATTTCCTGCTTAAAGACATGACTGAGCTCCCTGTCCTTTGTCCAGCGCTTGTATTTCTTGAGTATCTTGATAAAGCCCGTTCGCTGGGTCACTTGGAATCGGGAGAGCGACCTGATCTCCTCTCCGGTTCTGCAGTTGTGTTAGCGAGACTTGTTCCGTCGCGTGTTCCGATGCTACCCGCGTACCTCGCGACATCTGCATCGATCTTCGCATATCTCTCCACAGTCCGCGCAGGAAGACGCCCGCTCGCCGGGTCGCGTCGTGCGCGCAGCTGGTCTAGGGTCTTGCTAATGTGCTCCAGTCTCCGCTCAATCTCGCCGCTCTTGCTCCGCACAAAGAGGTTGATGCGATCATGTTGTTGCGACAGGACATTGAAGAAGGTGTCGCCGAATGCGCGCTCGGTGCTCTCGCCCTGGCCTGGGATGGATACAGCCTTGTTCGTGCCCGGCGTCGTCTGGTGTTTGATGAGGTCTTTAAGGTAGTCGTAGTCGATGTTGTCTGTAAGCGCACATGTGTTAGCGGAGAGCGCTCCGCGTCGCGTAGTAGGACATAGCCGTAGTACTCACAATGGCCCCATTCTGGTATGGACCGCTGTCTCAATGTGTCGCCGTACTTCATGCCAACAGGTTGAGCAGTGAAAGCGGTTGAGCGAGGATCGGGCGGAGCGCGTTGTTGGGTTGCGTCACAGGAACCTTGGAAGCGAGCGAGTGGGTCTATTCACTGTCAGATAAGAAGCCTTCACGATAGCGTGGCCGTGCAATATATGGGCCTTCGACCGCACGTTCGCATAGCAAAACGATTGCACCGTTGCACCGTTGAATTGCCGGCACATTGCGCCAGACGGACTGCTTACCGTTTCCCTCAATTGGATCAAGATACCTGGGTAATAATAGCGCCGCAGTTGTGCCAAGATCTTGGGCTGATGATGCGCTGCTAACCGGGATATATGGGAACTTAGATACAAGAACAATACCAAAAAGTGATGAGAAAGAGGCCGAGCGACATGGCGCTGGTGGAAGGATGTACCCAGGTAAGTACTCCTGCCCGATTGTGAGTTCGATAGCAGAGAACTGGCTGCGATTCACGCTACCAAGGAACCTGCATCGGCGTCATCCTATTCAGGAGGTTCGTGCGCAGGGATCATCGTTACCGTTACCCACAACCCATATCCGCCATGAATCCCAGATGGCCCACTAAACATTCAGACACCGGCTATCGTATGACGAAGAGGGAACTATGTGCTTCGTGGACAACGAGCCTCGGTATTCTGGGATATTTTTTTCTCTCGCTTGGACGCCTAAAGCACAACATCGACAACGAGTATGATCGACTACAGCTAGCAGCCGGACACGCTCATTGTCTCATGTCTCCACCTTAGGAAGCATGTGAATTTCCCGTACGTCAGATAACGACCCGGCATTGGCCAAGACACGTTTGCACTGTGGCGGAGAAGCATTATGATCTCAAGTCCAAGGCGGCAATCGGCAGTCGTGGCGCGATCGTAACAGCGCTCCATGTCCCAAAGCAAAGCCTCAAGTGTGGCTTCCAGATGCGGTCAGTCTAGATCCTCAAACAGCAGGAAGTGTTACCAGAAGGAGGGATGTCAGAATGTCATTGATCTATACCGATTGGTGGAGAAGGGTATCTGGAGTAAAATTGGAGACGAAAAGCTTGCATCGACATAAAGCATCCCCACCTGCGTGGGGCGGGTTGTGGGACAACATGCCACCCGAAGACAAGGTTATAATGCGTGTCACATATGAACACTGCCACAGGATGCAGAGAAGAAATATTTTGTGTTAACCGATCTCCTCGGCATAGTAACACCGAAATGCCGACCCTACCTAACTTGATAGTCGAGAAACAACAGCGAGAACCTTTGTACTTGTTCTCTACATGATAGCAACTGCGGCCGCCGGCCACCCGTCGCAGGGACTTCGACCCATTGCCAAAGTGGACCTTCACCATGGCCCGCAAGCCCGTGGAGCCGCGGTAGCGCTGTTCGAATTGAGTGACTCCGTGGAGCCACACGACTCTGGACTTGCTAAAAGACAGACACCAGTGAGTCAAACATGATGGATGCGGGATGTATGATGAAGGTAGCCGCTAATGTTTTATCACTAACTGCACCTTTTCACATCACTCGTAACGAAGAGACGGATGTAGTGCATGTTAAATCGGACGCATGTACGATGTACGATGTATGATGTACGCTTTCAATCGGACACCTCCGACAAGCTGTCTTACTTTACCAAAGGATCAATATGCATAGCCGAGTTCCACGGGTTACGGCACTTGGAAGCCACGTTGGCGTTGCTTGTCTTAATGTCTGTATGCGTGCCTGCGCGTCTCCTATGATACCAGCCCTGCATGGTGGCATAGTGAGAGGTCGTGTGCTCACCTGCCTATATCGGTCCCGCTATAACGAACAAGGGTCTTGCATATGTAGGATTCACTAGGACGATCCTATGACATGGCGCTTGCAGCCTCCAGGCCCAGACGTCTGGAACACCAGGAAGGCTTTCTGCCACTCGCTGTGCGTATGCTGCCCACGTGGGTGATTGGGGTGGTTTTCGACACCTGAACGTAGCATGTAAGTCCGGAAAACTGTGGCAAGCTTGGATGTCATACTGCCGGTGGTAAGTTGATGCGCTTTCTGATTTTGACTCAAGATTGAGGTTTGTGGGGCAGACGCGTCGCTTGCTTGCTTGCCTGCTTCATATGGAGGACTTATCAATCGCTCTACGGTTGATTTGTGTAAGTGGAGAAACGGTCGAGGTATCTCCCAAGCGTATCACTAATGCTGATACAACAGCTTATACCTCGATACGATTCCTACGGGTCCTTGCACTTAGCAAGACCCCCTGATACCACAGTAACTCCATAGCCACCCGATCGATCTACAAGCGGAGCGTAGTAAACGTGCAATATCAGTGCTGCACATACCGAGGAGAGTTTCAGGTACATACATCACCCCTTAACACTTCATCATAGCCCACAGCAAAACTCCCTCACCGCCATCCTTCCCTCTTCCCTCCCCATCAACCTTTCCCTTTCCCACTGTGATCTCCTCCAGAATCTGAAATCCCAAATGCGCATACACGTCCCTACTCCTGGGTGATGTCGACTCCAAGACCACTGGCCAACCTTTTTCCTTTGCCATGTCAAGTACCGGACGAATGAGATCACTCACTTTGGCTGGCGTGGTAGCGGAAGGATGACTGCGGTCATTTGCTACCAGGACTAGATGTAGCACGTGAGTTGCTTGAGGTGGTAGAGCGCGCTGCCTTGCGTGGTGGGCCAGTGAGTTAAGTTCGGTCACAGCGGGTGGGTTGTGCGGCTCCGGGGTGTATGTTTCTGTGATTTCTTCTAGTTGCCTGAACCGGTATCAGTGGACTTAGACGCGAGATAAGAAGACTTTTCAATATCCAATCTCTTAAATATGTGACATTTCATGGTCAAATAGGTTTACTCACCACACACTAGCCACACCACTTCCAGGAATTGTGATCATCCTTGCTCCGCCCTTGAGGAAATCCGGTACTACAAATCCAAAAACCTCTTGATTCAACTCAACTCCTATGTCGGTTTTTTCTGATCCTTGTAGTTCATCTAAAAGAATGTAGCGTTGAAACGCATCGTCGTTGAATTGCTTGGCGAGAATTTCGATTGTGTGCTCTAACGAGTCCTCTTGAAGACCGGTGGGAATAGGGATTTGCGACATGGTCTGGAGGCCACTAGAACAATGATGGATGTTTGTCGTTGGAAAGTAGATTGTCGAACAATTTTTTTCGGGTGGTGATGCAGATGGAGGTACATGTAGGTTTGGTAGTACTGTAGTGGTTGATGGGGTCGGTCCGAATGGGAGAATGCGCCGGTCCGATATTTGACTAAGTATGACCCGGCTGGGCAATGTATACTCTGGCATGAATAGACGTTACTAGTCTCATCTCAACAACTGCTTCTTTCCACGAGGCTTTACCGGCTCGCCCTTCGGTACTTGTCAAAACGCCGTGGTTTGCTTCAACCTCACGCACAGCGACTGGGCTCGTGGGGTAGGAATTGGGGCATATCATATGCATGTAGATACATCACTCATAGTACGTCTCAAACTACTTCAAAGAGAAATGTGATTGGTCTCAAACGAATGAGCCATGCTTCGCCTCCATTGAACGCTATACTATACACGTACATCAAACGCCCGCATATGTTGACACTGAACAAACTCGATACCACCCGTGCCTCAAGATATTTAGCCTGGAGGGAGCAGGCTGTTATCAACAACGTCCTGTGCCTCCATCTCCTCGACCTCAGCACTGTTGTGGAGCGGGGAACGCGGTAGGGCCATGAGTCCTGTACTCGATTAGCGATTTGGCTATACCGGGATATCCGATCCTGCTTACCGGTCCTTGCAGATTCCAAGATTCCGAAAGGAGCAATCAACTTCATGAAGGAATCAATCCTGGTGGGCTTTGCCGATACCTCTACGATGCAGTTGTTTGTGCTGATATCGAGCACCTTTCCACCGAACTGATGAGTCATGAAGGTGATGGCGCGCAGATGCTCGTGCTTGTGTCGGAGCGCCTGGCTCACCGGCAGGTTTGTCGGGTGGTAATCTTTCCTCAGAGACTCGCGAGCAGCCTCCTGCGCCATTGCGTTGCGCTCCTCATCTGTCATGTCTGGTTCATATGACTCCTCCATGTCAGGCGCCTGGGCCATCTCTCGGTGGTGCGCAAGCAGCTCTTCGAAGTACTCAGGGCCGAGAATAGAGACCTTTGCAAGGAGAAGTTCGCGCTGAACGAGGGGCGATTGGGTGTAGTCCAGCACAGCCCACACTGGGACCAGGTCCTCGAGCTGGCGGCGGGCTTGCTCCACAACACCATCTTGTCCTTGCAGCACAATTGTCATGCGGGAGAGGTCATCCACCTCGGTGTTGCAGACAACCAGACTGTCGATGTTGAAGCCACGGGCGGCCAAGATACCGGAGACACGGGAGAGCACACCGGGCTCGTTTTGTACCAGACAGTTGAGGATGTGACTCTTTGGGGGAGCTTGGGAGGGGAGCGGGGTTTCGTAGAGGATGTTGCTGACGGCAGCCGGCGCTGACCAGGCAGGAGGGCGGTCCTCGGTGGGAAGAGGTGCGATGCGACGGTGAAGGGCCTTGTAGGCCAAGGCCTGGGTGGACGAGGAGCTGGATGCTCTTTGTTGCTGGCGGAGGGAGCCGGCGCATTGTCTGTTGAGCAGACTGCGCAGAGGCAGCATTGCCCGCCGAGAAGCCATGACGAACAGGTGGTCACGGGTGAAGGCGGTTGAGGCTGCTTGGTGTCAATGTCCAAGTTGGAGGGCAGCCCCAGAAAGTGAAATAGAATCCCCGGCCGATTGTCGGAGTAGGTGCGAACAGGCAGGGCCAGCCGCGGCACGCTAATAAGCGAGTCGCTCCTGCCAGAGCCTAAGATTCATCTCCAACACCAACAACTGCGAGCCTCAACCGCAACCAAGACGTCGACCATCACTACGAGCAACTGCACCATGTCTGACGAACGCCGTCCCCGATCGCGCTTCGACAGCGACGATGGCGAGCGCCCTGCACGCTCGCGCTTCGATACAGACCGTCGCTCTAGGTCGCCGTCGCGAAGGGAGTCCGAGTCGCATCGCGCCCGTAGCCCTGTCGCCCGTGAAGGCACAGACAGCCCTGCATCGTCCAACTTCAAGAACGACGCTGCTGCGAGGGCGGCGGCTGCGGCTGCCAGGATCAACGCGCAGATTCAGGCGAAGAAGGGCATCCAGCATGTCGACGTGCCACCTATTCGCTCTGTATGTCCACTCTACCCATCCATATGCGGCCGTCGCTGACAGACTCCAGGCCGCTACTCCTCCAGTCGCCAAGTCGCCTGCCTCCAACTCCGCAGCGGCCATAAACAACGAGACGTACCAGCAGGATGGTGACTACATCAAAGACATTGAGATCAATGATCTCCGTAACCGCTATACACTGACCAAAGGAGCTACACAAAAGAGGGTAAATAACTGTTTTTGCTGTCCACTGATCGTCTAGGATCATGCCTTCTTCATGCTCTGCAGCGCTACGCCTCTGGTGACCGTGTTGCGGGGCTGAAGTTGGTCCCTGTTTGCGCATCTCTCTATGAGAGTCAGAGCTTACTTGATCTTCTAGCGCCCCACCCATCTATCAAATGCTAACCTCCATGTGCCATCTAGATCAAAGACGAGACTGGCGCCGGTACGCATATCCCGATTACAATCATTAACCCTTTAGAATACCTGCTTATACATGCAAGATGTAACCACTCGCGGAGAATACTACCCTGACAAGAACATGGCAACTGCTACTGTACGTGAGCAAGTCACACATTCATGGGCTATGCTAATCTCGCAACAGAACCCGCCGCTGTACCTCCGTATTACTAGCACCTCCAAAGAAGGCCTGGACAAGGCTGTAGAAATGATCGAGGAGATGATGAAAGAAGACCTTCCTAACCTGGTAGACGAACGTCGCTTCCGTCGTAGGGAGCCCGAGAACTTTGAGCGCGATGAGTTTGGTCGAGTACGATATCCTTGTCAACTCAGCAAACATGTTGCTAACTGTTTCTAGCGCAAGTGGCCCGAAGAGAAGATCTCTGTAGGTCTCGAGCCCATTAGCGGCTTTAACTTGCGCGCACAGGTTGTCGGTCGCGGTGGCGATAACGTCAAATTCATCCAGCAGGAGACAAGCTGCAAGGTCCAGATCAAGGGTCGCGGTTCTGGTTTCATGGAACCAAACAGCGGCCAGGAGAGCGACGAGCCCATGTATCTCCACATCGCGTTCGTACACTGGTGCCAATTCCCTTGTTCGCACTGCTGACAGATTTTAGTGGACCTCGTCCTGAAGGTGTAGCTCAAGCGAAGCAGCTTTGTGAAGAGCTCCTCGAGAAGGTAAAATCGGATTACCACGCGTACAAGGAGCGCCCACCACCCAACCGTTACGGCGACCGAGATGGCTATGGTGGCGGACGACCCGGATACGGTGACCGTGGTGACCGCGATCGCAGCCAGAGCTACGGATATGGTGGAGGAAGCGGCGGGGGCGGTGGCTACGGCGGTGGTGGCTACGGCAGTCAGGGAGGTCACAACGGTTACGGCGCACAAGAGACTATCATGTCCCCTGCTGCTGCTACACCGACCGCTGATACCAACCAACAAGCCTTTGACGCGAATGCTGCACAAGCATGGATTGCTTACTACCAGCAAAACCCAGAGGCTGACCCTTATGCTGCGTATGGTGGGTATGCGGCGTATCTCGCACTTCAGCAACAGCAGTACGCTGCGTACTACGGCCAGACTGGTGCTCAGACTGGTTATGGACAGACACAGTCTCCAGCTCCCGGTGCTGGCGCGGCTGCACCACCTCCGCCACCACCTTCAGAACCTGCTTCTGGCTATGGCTCTGCTCCGCCGCCGCCTCCACCAGCTGCATCGCCCTCCAACTACGGAGCGGTCCCCCCACCTCCTGGCTTGTAAGTGTGGAGCAACGACTATGATCTCGCGCTTACGACAGCCTTTCAACTTGACTTGATTGATTCAACCTAGTTCGATTTGCCTTTGCGTATTGACTCACAGTGTGGTGGATTTGGTTGCAAGAGTTCCTCTATCGCTTCGGCGCGTTTAGTTTCGTCATTGTTTGATACGCGCACGGAGCACCGTCTTGGGCACGGTAATAGTCTGCCGATTTGGAGTTGGCACTTTATGCAGGATACCGATGCCATTGCTTTAGTATACAGCTTTAAAATGGTTCAGCTTCGTATCATACCATGTACTTTTGGTGATGACTTTGACGTGTGGCTTGATTGGTCGAAGTAGCAGGGGTCGGTCGTTGGTTCCCCATGCCCGGCTCGCGTGCGTTGACCTAGTCTTGGTGTCCATGCCTCGGAGCGAAGTCGCTCGGAATCGTCGCTCGGAGCATTTGAAAATGATGATTCGTACACGCCACAGACAAACTACAGGATGCGGTCGAATATACTTCGCGCCGGCCAAGCAGCCAACTGCAGAGTGAGTGTTCTTGTGTGCAATTGGCAATTCAAGCAGCCTTGAAACTCGATGCGACTTTTGTAGTCATCGCCGTCGCATTTCTTCACTGGACGTACAAGTGGCACAGAACGCTGACAGAACTCCAAAGCCTCACCTACTCTCCTCTCTGCGCCAATCGTCCTTCCAAGCGCGAAGATGTCTAGCCACGAGCCACGACCCGCCCACTGCCCGTAATGTCGACCTCGCCTCCCGCACCCCACCCTACGCCAAGTTGCTCTCTCGCCTTGAAGAAGTACGGCGCGTACTGGGATCTTCACGACAATTGACTTTGGCCGAGAAGATTCTCTACTCGCATCTTGAGAGTCCGGAGGAGTCGCTTATGAACAACACAAATGGTGGAAGGAACATCAGAGGTCAGGCAAACTTGAAATTGAAGCCGGACCGCGTTGCTATGCAGGATGCCAGTGCCCAGATGGCTTTGTTGCAGTTCATGAGCTGCGGGCTGCCGAGCACGGCGGTCCCTGCTAGTATACATTGTGAGTAGCCCTTGCGAATGAAACATCGTCTAGGCACATACTGACCAAATATATAAGGCGACCACATGATAGTAGTCAGTAGCACCCTCGAGGCCGTACAAGATATACCATGAGCACCTCGCTGATCAGACTTCACAGGGAGAAAAAGGTGCTGACACCGACCTTCCACAATCGATTGCGGGTAACAAGGAGGTCTTCGATTTCCTCGAGTCGGCAGCGAAGAAATACGGAATTGAATTCTGGCCACCAGGCGCTGGTATCATCCATCAGTCTGTGCTGGAGAACTACAGTGCCCCTGGCTTGATGATCTTGGGCACAGACAGCCACTCCCCGAATGCTGGAGGTTTGGGATCAATCACAATCGGTGTCGGTGGTGCGGACGCAGTGGACGCCCTAGTGGATGCGCCATGGGAGCTCAAGGCACCTAAAATTCTGGGTGTGAAGCTCACTGGAGAACTCAGCGGATGGGCTTCCCCGAAGGACGTAATCTTGAAGTTAGCTGGCGAGCTGACCGTCCGGGTATGTGGTTTTGAGTAAAGCGAGATATTCCAGGCTAATGTATGCTTAGGGTGGCACTGGTTTCATCATTGAGTACTTCGGACCTGGTGTGCAGTCTTTGAGCTGCACTGGTATGGCGACTATTTGGTAAGGCTCGTATATAAGCTCCACGCGCATCATAAGTTCTAACACATTATAGCAACATGGGTGCCGAAGTCGGCGCAACTACCTCGCTCTTCCCCTTCTCTCCTGCACACATCCCCTATCTCCAAGCCACACATCGAGGACCGATCGCTGAGGCTGCTCAAAAGATTGCCAATTCACCAATGCAGCAGAACCTCCTCCGTCCCGATGCGGAAGCCGCTTACGACAAGGTTATTGAGATTAACCTCTCAGAACTTGAACCACACATCAACGGACCATTTACTCCTGATCTATCAACACCTCTTTCGAAGTTCAAGTCAGTAGTGGAAGAGAAGGGGTGGCCACAAACCTTCGGCGCTGGTCTCATTGGTAGCTGCACGAACAGCTCTTACCAGGACATGACCCGATCAGAAGAGATCGTGAAGCAGGCATTGGCAGCTGGCCTTAAGCCCAAGGCGGATTTCTTCATTACCCCTGGCAGCGAACAAATCCGTGCAACGTTGGAACGGGATGAAACCCTCCAGACGTTCACTGAAGCTGGAGGTACTGTGCTGGCGAACGCTTGCGGGTAAGTTTGTCAATATACCTCGATGGACTTCCAGTGCTAACAACCTTAACGTCCTTGCATTGGACAATGGAAGCGTACCGACGACGTAAAGAACGGCGAATCCAACGCTATCTTGACCTCATACAACCGCAACTTCCCCGGTCGTAATGACGGCAACCGAGCAACAATGAACTTTCTGGCTTCTCCTGAGCTCATCACCGCTATGTCGTACTCTGGCTCCACGACCTTCAACCCAATGACTGATTCTATACCGACGCCAGACGGCAAGCCTTTCAAGTTCACGCCACCAAAGGGCTCTGACCTCCCCTCTGCCGGTTTTGCAGACGGTAATCCTGACTTCATGCCTACACCGGGTGTCCCAGACCCTAGCGTAGATGTTATTGTCTCACCCACCTCTACCCGCCTGGCGCTCCTGGATCCGTTCCCAGCATTCCCTGACTCCGACTTCACAGGCCTAAAGGTACTGTACAAGGTCAAGGGACAATGCACAACAGACACCATTTCGGCTGCTGGACCATGGCTCAAGTACAAGGGCCATCTGCCCAACATCTCTGAGAACACACTTATCGGCGCTGTCAACGCGCAGACAGATGAAGTCAACGTCGCCTACGACTTAGATGGCAAAACATCAGGGATCCCAGAACTAGCAAAGAGGTGGCGCGATCAGGGCATCGAATGGCTCGTCGTAGCAGAGCACAACTACGGTGAAGGCTCTGCACGTGAACATGCTGCCTTGCAACCCCGGTACCTTGGTGGTCGTGTCATCCTCGCCAAATCCTTCGCCCGTATCCACGAGACCAACCTCAAGAAGCAGGGTATCGTCCCTCTGACTTTCGCCAACGAAGCCGACTACGATGCGTTCGAAGCTTGCGACGAAGTCGCCACAAGGGGATTGTTGGACGTACTGAAGAGCGGTGGTAAGGGCGAGGTTGAGCTTGTCCTCAAGAAGAAGGATGGTAGCGAGAAGGTTGTCAAGACCAAGCACACTCTGTCGCAAGATCAGTGTGGCTTTGTGCTTGCTGGTAGCGCACTGAACCTTCTGGCCAGAAAGGGTAGGGAGATGAAGGAGGAAGTCACTCGGAGTGCCGAGCTAACTGACTGAGTCGTGTGCAATAAGTTTGGATGTGTAAAAGTGAGCATGTAAATGGCGCTATTGGTGTCACGGCGCATAGACAATCCTAGCAACAACAACCTTTATTTCAAGTCAGATGTACTATCCTTGATGAATGACTTGCGAAGTGTGATAGATGACGGGCTCCTGCGAAGCTTTAATGTTCTTATATGCCTCCCCACCAAGCAAAAACTCATGTCTAGCAAACCTCACCAGTCCACTCACTCCATCGCTTCTTACACAAGAAGCATGCAACCAACAACACATTGAGAGCATGACGCAAAAAAAGGCAAAAAAGCATCTCGGGCGGGGCTCGAACCCGCAGCCTTTGGATTAACCATGGATACAGTTAGTAGAAGTCCAACGCGCTACCATTGCGCCACCGAGACCGTCAAGCGGAAATAGAGACTTCTGGCAAATTTCTCAAAATTGATCGATTATATACCACTCGTGTTGTGCTTAGAAGCACCATGTAGATGGTCATCAAGTTCGGTTGAGTGAAGTTTCCATGCGAAGGCTGCCACGTCACACGCCAAGTGGGGTGTGCAGACATGGTTCTCCTTGTCCGATTCAGGCATGTTGTACCGAAGCAAAACCAACGTGTGTGCGATGTTAGCACGACCAAGCTTACTTCGTCGCTACTCATGGTTCTAACATCGGTATAATTCCTTGAGCTTCAAGGTAATCATTACGCATATCCTTTTATACGCTTCTAGCACCACGATACAGTATGTCCTAGTGCTCGGCGAATCATCAGCTGAGCTCGCACGCATTATAGGTATTCTAGTCTGCTTAGTCTAGTCGCCATGAGCTCGCGGTTGATGGGAAGGTCAAGCAACTGGTATCAAGACTCCCCAATCTTCTGAACCATCTCTAACAAGACCTCATCCGTCAGTTCTAACCTAGTTTCATCGTCACCCTTCTTCCGCTTCCACACCTCCTGAAGCTGTAGGCGGTTTGACTCCCAACTAACCCATGCAGCAGCTTGTAAGAAACAGTCTGTGATATCATCCAGCTTCTTGAGTTGACCTTGTGTGGGAAGTGTATCTGTTGAGACTCTTTTAGCTTTCTTAGGCTTTCTTGACTCTAGTGGTCCGCACAGCGCTTCACGGGTAGCTTCGGCGCCTGGCGTTATGCTGAACATTATGCTTGGTATCGAATCGCGTGTTACAGATGCTGTGGAAGCAGGTGTTGAAGTGAGCCATGAGCGAAGGAGAGCGATCTTGGCTTGTTTCTCTGCCTTGGTTCGACTGGGCTTCTTTTTTGCAACTGACTTGTCTCCTTCCTCTCCGCTTCCCGCTTCTAGACCATCCCTGGATCTATCGGTCTTCTCGTCCATTTCCGGAGAGTTCCTAGTCGCCCGAGTGAGCCAGTATTGTCCCACACGTTTCGGATCTGCACTGAAGACCTCGTACACATTTCCTGTACCCAATGCTTCAGCTCCCCCATTCAGCCGCTCTGCATTCATAGTTTGCAGTACCGCCCACAACATGCCTTCTAAGGTGTTGACGCGGAGAGTCCACTGTTGCACTGCACTGCTACCGCCAGATCTCCACCTCTGCTTTTCTATCAAGATGATATCTGGTGACCCTGTCAGAATGGTGTTCCTGAGCAATCCATACGCTGTCTTGGACAAAGCATCCACAGAGTATGGGTCTGACTCTTCATCAGCACTCGCCGTATCTTGCTCTGTAGTTGTAACTTCTGATCGTTCGTGAATGTCATCATGTGTGGCTTTAGTAAGATTGATCTTCTCCCATCTAAGAATCTCCATTCCCGCATCTAGGCTATTCGTGAACGGATAGGAAACTTCTGCCTCACAGAACGCCAGATTCTTGATTCCCATATCGATGCTCATGATGCGGAATTTCTTGCTTGCGGACTCTAATGTTCTCCATGGTGATTGGCTGTCAGGAAGTCGAGGCTTTCCGATAACGCGTTGGAAACGCTCTTGGAGTACTGCCTTTGTTCCTGATGATGGTGCGCCGATATGTACGAGTAGTGATTGCAGCGCTTTCGCCGTTATAGCGCGGGATTTTGGTGCCATTGGCACTGACAGCCTTTTGTCGGCGTTCCAGGGATTGAGCAATTCAGATGGTCCCCAGAAAGGTATTCCATTGACTTAGGCGTACGGAGACAGAGAAAAGCGTACTAGGCATCGTAAACCGTGATGCGTTGATAGAAATATGCAAGATGAGCAGCGAAGACCGAACAAATGTAGTCATAGTATCATATCCTGGACTTCATCGTGTGAGGATGTGTTGGCGGAGAAAGTTCGTAGGTGGAAAGATGGGAAAAAAGTCGCAGTAGACATGTCTTGATTTAGCGTGGAGCGTATCCACGTGACGCGGTCACTGAAACTACAAACTTCAAGTTCAAATACAAGTTTGTTGTGTCAAGAGAAATGTGTCTTATTCTTCCGGGGATATCATATCGTTATCATATTCCTAACACTCATGCGCTCAATGCAGCATAAGCCTCCATCTTCCTAAAGCTAGTACCAAACTCGGTCCCCATACACTACGAAATGACCCATCTCTTTTCCTCGGCTACCCTTCGCAGATGAGATCAAAGTCTGGGAAGTCTGGATCAGGCCCGATATTTGTACTCGCAACTGCACTATTAAAGTCCTTGACTTGCGCGTTCTTCTGCGCATCGTTGCACTTATCTATCAAGAATGTTAGCTATGCTTGCGCTCTTCACAGTCGACTTCCTCCCAAGTCTTAGAAACGGAAGAAAAAGCTTGACTCACTTTTCTGCTCGTCACAGTCGTTCACGCTCAGACCGCTGCCATCCTGCCTCTTCTTCCCCTTCTTCCCCTTGTCGCCACCTCCTCCACTCTTGTTTGCAGTATCACTACACCCTTTAAATTGATTATCGCAACTTCTCTGTGCCGCAGTATCGAAACTGGTAAACGTATCCCCGTCGACTTGGAACGGACGTTCTTTGTCTCCAGAATTTGTGATGGCGGATGCACGCGTCCCACCAAGGTTGCCGTCGAAGGTCTGCAAGTTGGACAGTTGACGAAGGAAGAGTTGATGGCGGGGTACCAAGGACATTTCCCAGTCTGAGGAGATGAGAGCGGGTTGTGGAGATGCGTGGGAAAGGGCGGGGAGTGCGAGGTGGATCAGAGCAAGGAGAGCTGTGGGGAGAAACATGATTGCGTACTAATCGTTCCCGGTTGAGAAGTATGCTTGAGGATGATGTGCCGGGCGTGGTTCCTGTCCGTCGAGAAGACTGCCGGACGTGAATCTCGCCGTTAATGAATCCTGCCTAGACGGAACGATTGCGGTGCTCAATGATATAGCCGGGCGTAAAAGTTATCGGTAATGATTCTTGCCGGTACTCGAAAATGTCGGTGTTTAAAGATGTTGCTGTGCGTGAGAGAGGACGGTACTGATTATCGCTAGGCGTGAAAAATGTCGTACGTAAATCCTCCTTAATTCCAGAATCGGTAAATATCCTATTAGAGTATATCGGCACTGCCTGTATATACAAAGAACTAATCGCAGCCAAATGAGTGTGAATATCGAACAGTGTTCACGGAGAAACCCAGAGTAAAAGACCAAATCCCAGCCTCAAAACACCCACTGGGGTCAACTGCATCTAAGTAACGCCAAACCCCTCCATCTCCGAAGCGCCGAACATGCATTTCTCATGCCAAACGAGTTTGGGGCCCAGCGGTCACAAAGCTTGTTTAGGAAGCATCGTGGTGGTTGCTGCGACAGTGCTGAAACACGACCATGGCCAAACCCCTGGACACGCATGACATGCGCACACGTAGACATTCGAAGGGAAGAACAACACCCTGTATGAGAATAAAGGAGCGCATGAGAGTAATGATGTAATAGATGAATGATTTTGACAATCTGATCGAATTCGCTATGGGGGGTATGACTATGCTAAAACAACAAAAGAAGGCAAGAAAGACATGCCACGCTCGATTACAACAAGTTAAACAGGTGAACGAAGCAAGTGCGACGACACTGACAGGACGAAAAAAATAATGCTTGGACGAAAGTGGCCAGCTATCTCTTCCTGAATTGATGGTATACGTCTAATTTACATGTGTGCAATCTTGTACAGACTGACCACGATGCGACGGTATACACTAATCTGCATCGCGAATCAGCACCTGTGATGTACCATACTCACGCAAACCATATTCAGTAATAAAAGCACCACCTCCAGATCCGACTGTTAAAGCCGTGTTTGCGCCGTATGTACAAGCTCCATATTGCTCTCGTCTCTCAAAATCGTTTCCAGTTCAGACAAATTCCGCAGATAGTCGTTGGTATCATAACGGACCCTCGCAACAGGCCTATGTACTTTTTGCGGGCTGCGCTTCGCCTAGAAGTTAGCAGCCGCATTGGGGCGTCCTCCAGGGTTGTGGTATTGCTCGAGGTTCGACTGGAAGGGCGACGATCCAGTGCCGTTCTGTGGCTTGTCACCAAGGGCTGAGCCAGTGCCGGCCATGAGGTCATCGTCGTCTTCGTGGACACGCGCTTGACGCTTCTTCATGCGCCAGAAGACGAGAGCAATACCACCGAGGAGGAGGGCACCGCCTACACCACCGACAACGCCTCCAATGACCTTCTTGTTGGAATCGCTGATGCCACCGCCATTGTCGCTGTCGCCTGCCTGTGCAGTAGGTGGGTCTGTGACAACGGCTTGCCCAGTGGTGGCAAGGGAAGTGCTGGTGCCTGTCGAGGTTGCGGTGGTTACTTGGCCATTCTCGAGAGTCGAGGTGACGGTCCTGGTGTACTCTGAAAGGGAAGTTGAAACGAGAGGTGTAGTCCTGACAACCGCTGTTGTCCTTAAGGAAGAGCTGGCCTCCCGGGTAGGGGTTGCTGAGTTACCAGCGCTCCCGCCACCACCGGTAGCACTTGTGCCTTCTGCAGACGTTCGGGTGTTGTCGTTGTTATTGTTGCTATTGTTGTTGTTATTGTTGTTACCGCCATCGGTAGTTGGTGTTGCTGCAGGAGTCGAAGCCGGAGGAGCGTCAGATGTGGGGTCATCGGAAGGTGCTGGATTGTTCGTGGTTGAAGGTTCTGGCTGAGGAGTCGCTGACGTCGCTGGTGGCGCGGCTGACGATGTGGCAGGAGGGGCGGCGGATGAAGCTGGCGGTGCAGCTGATGACGTTGCGGCAGCGGCAGATGCTGAAGAGGCGCCGGTGCCTTCGGCGTCTTGCCTCTTGCCCTGGTGGATGTACTGATTGATGCCGTCCATGTGAAGATCCTCCAGCGTAAAGGCCGACGATGCGACAGTGAGGACAAAAACCGACAGCCAGGCCTTGGGCAACATGTTGTGCGGGTTGTTGAAGGAAACAGGCAGAGAGTGGTAACTGGTTTTTACTCTGGAGCTGACGCGCGTTTCACGAACAGGCGATTAGTTGTATTAAGGGGGGGCGATACGGGTGAAAGGCGCGTAGGCTCCTGTAGTTATGTGTATGTATATATCAAGCGAATAAACGAGGGCACGAATGTGAAGTGACAATAGAAGACTGAGCGAGTGTCGAACCGGAAGCCGGTGGATGTGCTTGCTAAGGTGACGAGGAGAAAGTGGAGCGACGAGTGATCACGTCTACACCCAAATTTAGGTCCGGAGAGCGCACTAAGCCGGACCCGACGCCCTGCAGCGCACTCAGCCGCCCACAAGGGTTCTAGAGCTTTGACAGACGGACCCTCTAAAACGGCCAGCAACAGACGAGTCATTTCCCCTTCGAAGACTTTGCATAATCAATCATGTTGACGGTGAGTAGTCTGAGCATGCAGTGGCTCCATGGCTTTGGCGCGTGAATAGCAGTGTTGCGTGTCCTTGTATAAGCCACCGCCTTCAGTCTTGTGCCACGCTTCACAAGAGTTCAACACCCTACAGTGCAAGCCAAGCGCATTCCGTAAACATGTCGACAACCAATTGTTCGAGTGCAAACATTCTTCATAGAAAGCCTCGCGGGCGCGCCTCGGGTTTTAAAACAAACCATGGCAGTGCGCATCGCAAAGTCTAGGCAGTCCAGGAAAACCCCGAATGAAAAATGTGCATCCTCAACAGAAACGCCAGCAATTTGCCATAGGCATACATGACCCCGAATCCCGTACTACAGCACTACTAGCCCACTGCTGCTTTTTGACCCTTCCCTCGTCTTCAGCCTGGTCGCATGGTGCCTTACAAAATCACCAAATACCATTCGTCAACAATCTTTCCAATCTGCTACTTCGGTTCCCGTCTCCACTCCCTAAGAGGCTACCTCGGCTGGACTGGTCTGCTTCCGGCATTCCCTCCGTCTGGACCTGCGTCATATCGTCAAGCCTTGCTGCACGATTTCCTGCACGCCCTTGTAACAGAAGAAAACTATTATTGCGTCTATTTGTATAGGTCGCACGACGCGCTGTGTGGGCAAATACCGTAACGCACCATGCTCGCTGCAGTCATGTCTCATCACAGTCTGCCGCTGACTACTCACGAGGCGCTGTCGGGTGTCTTCGGCTCAATCTCGTTAGCTTCATGGATCTTCCTGTTGGTGAGTAACAATTGATACAACCTCGTTGTCCTCATCTCCCTAAACATGGGTGGCTTTCGCCATGTATCTCTGATACTGCCTGTGCTATTCATGGAACCGCAACTAGATCTTCGGGCACGCGACACCATACATCACCGTACTCTAATCTAACCACCAACTGCAGGTCCCACAACTAATTGAAAACTACAAATCTGGCTCTGCAGATGGCATCTCCCTCGCCTTCCTCGCCGTCTGGTTCATTGGCGACGTGACGAACCTCGCGGGGGCTCTCTGGGCCGGTCTCGTCCCTACCGTCATCGCCCTCGCCGTCTACTTCTGCTTCGCAGACCTCGTCCTCATCTCGCAATGCGTTTACTACAACATGAAAAACTCGCGCCGTGGCGATCGCAAGACTTCCACGCAGTCTACCAATAGCATCGAGGCGCCTTTGCTCGGTCGCCGCGACAGCAGCAACATTGGCTTGCCTGGCAGTCACAGGCGCGATTCTGCTGCGAGCCGCAGGCGCCGCGCAAGCTCTCTCCCTACAATCCCCGATGTCGGTGACGGTGCCAGTGAGTGGGTAAAGAACGCGTTGAGCATCGTGGGAGTCTGTGTTGTCGGCGCAGCGGGATGGGCTATCGCGTGGAAGACTGGTGTTTGGGTCCCGCAACCCCAGCACAACACCGAGGATGCCTCGGACAACCCGGTCGGCGCAATGATCTTGGGATACGCGAGCGCAGTGGCTTATCTTGGGGCGCGCATCCCTCAAATCATCAAGAACCAGCGGGAGAGGTCTTGCGAAGGCTTGTCGCTGCTCTTCTTCATGTTGAGTTTGCTGGGCAATGCTACCTATGGCGCAGGAGTAAGTCCACCCACGTTGTTACTCATAGCTAGAAATACCAGACTAACATCACACAGATTATCTTCCATTCGCAGGAAAAGGACTACATACTCACCAACCTCCCTTGGCTCATCGGCTCTCTCGGTACAATGGTCGAAGATGTGACTATCTTCGTCCAATTCCGCGTTTTCGGTAACGGCGAGGCATCTTCTGCCCTTGAGGCTTGATGCGTTCTGCTGCGTCTATAAACGATCATTCGTGTCTTACGGTTGGCGTTGTTGCATCTACCGCTGGATGACGGTATGATCTACTAAAAAGTTTGTGTGTGTACGTACTTGCATCATCAGTCTTCGATACCCAGTACAAAAAAAAGAGACCTGTGTTTGAGCGCCATTGGCGAGGTAATGTTGTATCATGAAGCTAGATTTTGTTCACCAATCTAAAGGATTAATTACATCCCATAGTTAGTCGTCACGACGTTGCGCATCATAAAGTTCATGCAGAATGATACATTGATGTGCTGAAGACAGAACCTTGACAGACTCCCCATGGGGTATATCTCACCCCTAAGCAGTCTATAAGCGCCAGAAGAGACATGAAATAAGATCCATAGCTTCTACCATATAAGCCCCGTTCCATAATGCCGAAAGAACTGTCTACTTAGCATGGCTGTACTTTTGCTCGTGAACACCGATGGCACTGTGATATGTTAGTCTTGCATCTAGCACAACATGAAGAGGGAAACTCACCGTCCAGAAGGATCCGTCTGGTTGCTCCAGGTAGGTGTCCATCGCATAACAGTATCGGCACAGTAGCTGGGGAAGTGCTCGTCAAACATGCATCTGTACCAGTATGCCTCCTTAGTATCGGGGATGTCGTTACCCCACTCCTTCTTTGGGTTCTTCATCATCTCGTCGGTGACGTGTAGCTCGGCGTTGTCCTTGAGCGCATCGATCCATCCGTAGCCTACACCGTCAGAGAACTGCTCCTTTTGTCTCCAGAGGATCTTCTCGGGAAGGTAAGGCTGCGTCTCTGGCTCGTCGGTTGTGTCGAAAGCTTTGCGTAGGATGTACTTTTCAATACGGCCGGCTTCGCGATCGATAATCTTGTCCTGAGGATCGATGTTCATTGCTGTGTTAAGGAAGTCCTTGTCGAGGAAGGGCACACGCGCCTCAACACCCCAAGCAGATGTTGACTTGTTGGCGCGAAGACAGTCTGCGAGATGAAGGTTCTTGACACGGCGGATACATTCTTGGTGGAAAGCAGCCTTGTCAGGCGCGTTGTGGAAGTAGAGGTATCCACCAAAGATTTCGTCACTGCCTTCTCCTGAAAGAACCATCTTGACTCCCATAGCCTTGATCTTTCTGCTGAGAAGGAACATGGGTGTTGAGGCGCGGATAGTTGTTACATCGAAAGTCTCAAGGTGGAAGATGACATCTGTAAGTGCGTTGAGTCCGTCTTCGATAGTGAAGGTGAATGTGTGGTGCTTGGTTCCGAGGAAGTTGGCCACTTCCTGCGCAGCGATACCATCGGGAGAGTTGGGCAAGCCGATAGAGAAGGAGTTGAGCTGTCCTAGGAGCAGATCTGTCTGAAGCTCGTTGGAGTCATCGATACCGACAAGTTGGTTCTGCTGTTCGCTGGCGTTGCCAGTCGATGCAGCAGCCTTCTTTCTTGTCGCCTCGTTCAACCGCAGAGTTTCCCGCTGAGCGATCGAAGCCACCAAACTTGAGTCAAGACCACCAGAGAGAAGTACACCAAAGGGAACCTCCGCCATCATGCGTTTCCGCACCGATCGCTCCAATGATTGCCTCAGCTCCTTGTAGTCTACAGGTTTTGTAGGAATGTTCTCGGGCTCGACGAGCCACTTGGGGTCGTAGTATCGTGTGAGCGAGTCTGTCTTCGAGTCGTAGACATGACCGGGAGGGAAGGAGATGATGTTGTCGCAGACGGGATGTAAGCACTTCAGCTCAGAAGCGAAGAACACGGCGCCTGGTGTAGTGCTCGATCGACCCATGTAGAAGGTAGTGATGCCAATGGGGTCGCGTGCTGCGATCACACGATCTTGAGCCTTGTCGTGAAGGACCCATGAGAACATGCCGTCGAGTTTTCGGGGAGCGTCGATGTCATGTTCAAGATACTGCCGCCAGTCAGCCTCTCTCCGCCGTAAAACATGTTCCAGGTCTTACCAGAGGAATGATAACCTCGCAATCTGAGTGTGTCTTGAAGTTGTATGGGTTCTTGAGGGACTTGCGGAGAATTCGGTGGTTGTAGATCTCGCCGTTGACAGCCAGAGAGACGGTTCCCTCATCGTTGACGAGCGGCTGAGCGCCAGAGTCTAATCCGCGTAAGCTTCCGTCAAAAGCAACGATTTCTGTGTGACTCCTTACCGACGCCGACAATGCTCAAGCGCTCGTGTACCAGAACTATTCGTATTTAGTACTGTATATGCCTAGAGGCTCTTACAGTCACTCACTGGTGTCGTTCGCAACCCAGTTACCAGCTGCAAAGTGTCAGTCATCATGTACTTGATCGCACAGAGAGTCATCATGATGCTTACACCAATCTGGACCTCGGTGGCTTGTCGATCAGTCAGCATAGAAGTCCTTGTGGTGAATTTGGCTAACTGAAGGTTTAGGCGGATTTACACACCGGACACTGCGCGCAGTTAGTCAATTGGAAACTCTCACGGGTTATGGGGGGTAGACTTACGCCTTGCCCATTTTCAGGGCAGTCGGCTTGAACTTTTGCACATCGGGGTGCCTGTGGGGAAGTTAGTCATGTATCAACATAGTCGCAAACACCTGGTGTTGAAGCAATGCAACGTCTGGAGGGGCAATTGCGGGCGCAGGACGGGTGTAGCATACCTGTAGCAGGCGAAGATACCACACATCTTTACTGCTGGATTGATTTGGAAGGGGAGGGAAGGCAATGTCAGAGCGAAGAGGGGAGATCAGGGACAGCCTTTATCGTGGCTAGAAATTGTTATAGAGTCATATCGCCCGCCCGAAGTCGCCGCAGGCCAGCTTGTGCCCCACATTTTCACTGCCAACCCCGAGCGCGTTCAGACCGCGGGATTGGCAGTATCCACTATCTTGTACTTGTAAGGATATGACGTTGGGAACCGTGGGCAGTCCGTGACTCCACAAGTTTGTTCGCACTCGTTTTGTGCATGCTCAAACGCAACCCCACAACTGCCATGGAGGAGTCGCATCTTCCTATTGGCCAGTGCACTTGCGAACATCGCCGTAACGAGAGAGTCACCACGCGACACGGTCAGGGTGCAAGGTGAAATATACGTAGACATTATCTGTGTGTTTAACAATTTCAAGACTTTGCAGCTCCGAATTATGTAGCTGTTGATACATGGATACTTTCCACACCAATGTGTTCATGCCTCCCAAGCAGCTGCTACTCCGTGTGCGTAACCAACGACAGACCCTTGTCCAAGCAAGAAATACCCAAATGGGAAAGAAATGCACCTATCCATCCTTTCGTCCAGCGCCATACTACCGCCCTATTTCTTCGTCTTCGCGTGTCGAAAGATGCCGTCTGACTCTCCACTGTCTTTGTGCATTGTAGATCCGGGGTCGCAAACGGCGCACGGTGATTTTACTGGTACTCTCATAGAATGTGTTATGGGAAGGCGCTTAGAAGAGGAAGTAAGCAATCAGGAAGCTGATGAGGCACAGAAGGGCTGTGATCTGGACAGACACACCGCCCGCGGGGGCTTGCTGTGTGCTTAGCGAGGACGATGTTTCTTGCTTCGAGTCCTGCGCGGATCCTGTCTTTCGCTGGCGGAGACCGGTCGCCTCGCTAACTTGCTGTGTCAATCGCGCAATCTGCGCCTTGGCTTCAGCAAGCTGAGCCTCAACATCGCTCGAGGATGGTAGAGCATTAGAGACGGTCCCAGCGGCAGAGCTGAAGCTCGACTGCATGTTGCCGCCCGTTGCTGGATTGTATGCCTCGTTCCTAATCTCTCCCAAGTTCTTGCTGTCTGATGGGCGGTCCTGGGGAACGGAGACAGGCCCCGAAGCGTCTGATACGCCACGCTGGGGAGTCACGGCCTCGGGTGACGGAGAGGAGAGCATCGAATCGCGGCTAATACCGTTGGTTCTTGCGGGAGTTGCGCTGGAGGAGGCATCGTCGGGAGCGAGGAAGAGAACCCTGATCTTTTTCTCTTGAATGGAAGACTTGGCGGTTTGCTCAATATGCGACCACTGCAAGCAGTTGTTAATATGCATCGACCTGTTGCTGTTGGTCCAGAACATACCAGAGATCCAACGTTGGTGAACTCCTTATCTGCGGTGACAAGTACAGATTGCACCAGGAACTTGTCGCGGCACTTCGCATCTGGCGGTGGGTCCTCCTTCATGGCTTGGAGGAGAACTGGGCGCATGCGTTAGTTTGCTGCAGTCTTCGAAGGGATGCGCGCATGGAGGGCATGCATACTCTGAACTTCGACATCCTTGCCAGGCTCGATGCGTCCGCTGTTCGGTCTCACGCAGTATCTAAAGCACCCGTTATTAGCTGTTGTGGGGGAGAGGTGTCGCGGGCGTCGTACTGCTTGGGGGCCGTGGTTTTCACCTTCCATGTGTCAGCTGCTAGTCCAAATTTCACAGTCTAATCCAGCAATTGATAGAGAAGCCTGCTTACCTTGAAGGCAATCGGGTCAGAGTGCGGGTTCTTCAAGCGGAGGGTCTGCGACACCTCGTGCTGGAAGGGTCCTGGCCAGATTAGTATCCTTGTGGCCCCAATGCTGCATGCGAAGCTTACGCTTGAAACCAAGCTCTACGGGGTCGAGCTCGACGGACATGGTGGACGCGCGTAAGCTGTAGGTATGCGGTGGTGATTGTGTCTTCCAAGGTTGGTAATCAGATCCGCGGTACGGGGTAGAGTCGCGATGAACCTCGGGAGTCTTGGAAAGGGGGGCGGGCGCGTGGAGTGAATCTAGAAGCTAAAATCCCGGGGATAGAGTGCGCAAACGGTGAATATCGAGGCGGGTGTGAAACTGGGTGGTTGCAGATGGTAGGGAGGAAGGGCGGATGGGTGAGGACAAGTAGCTATGACGTCCCGCGACGCCTCTTGATTCTGGAATCCCGAGGTGCCTCTAGTGTCCACCTACGCAAACAATCACAGCCTGCAAGCATCGCTCACTGTCTAGAAATCATACAATATCTCATCAAAGAGACAGTGACTGTCTGATCTCCCTTCTACAAGAGTAACATTGTATTGCTAAGACTAGGCGCGTCTGATCTACGGTTCATCTTCTCCAAGGTTCCACCGCTACCGCCGCCGCCTTACATCCACATTCCATATAAAGCGGGAGCCTCCTCCACTACAATCACTTCTCACATCGACTTGCTAATAAACTACAACCTTGTCGAATCAAGCACCCAAACCAAGACACTCCAAAAAGAAAAAGAACCCCCAAAACTTCTCACAACTTCGACCCTCGTCCTACGCCGCATTCAAAATGGCCTCCTCAGATCTAGATACCCTCATCGACATGGGCTTCCCACGCGAACGCGCAGAACTCGCTGTTAAAGCTACTGGTGGCCTCCAGCCTGCCATCGACTGGCTCGAGACCAACCAAGACAAGTCTATCGATGACATCAAGCAAGAGCAAGCTACCGCCGCCGCCAATGCCTCAGAAGAGCCTCCCGCGCTGCAGCCTGGCGAGGAAGCCAAGTCCCTCGTTTGCGATGAGTGCGGCAAGAAGTTCCGCTCAGTAAACCAAGCCCAGTTCCACGGCGAGAAGACCGGTCACGAGCAGTTCTCCGAATCCACCGAAGAGATCGCTCCTCTCACAGAGGAACAGAAGGCGCAACGACTACAAGAGCTGCGCGAGAAGCTGGCGGCCAAGCGCGCGATGCAGTCAGAGCAGGACAAGGAAGACCACAAGAAAAACGAGCAGATCCGCATGAAGGCCACAAAGGAGTCACAGGACATTCGAGAAGAGTTGCAGAAGAAGGAGCGCTTAAAGGAAGCTGCTGCCAAGCGCGCAGAGAAGAAGGCAGACGAGGATGCGAGGAAACGGGTTTTGGCCAAGCTCGAAGCAGATAAGCAAGAGCGAAAACGCAAAGCTGAGATCGAGAAGGCGAAGCGCGCCGGCCAGGCTCCCCCCGCCGCTCCTGTACAAGCTCCCCTGGCTACATCCTCCGGTCCCACTACCAGCAAGCCTGCGAGCGCGTACACTGAGGCACGATTGGCCCTGCAAACACCTGGTGGGAGGGTCATGAAGAACTTCCCTGTAGAGACTACGCTCTTCGAGGTGGCACATGCGCTGGAGCAGGATGGCATCAGCGTCTCGACGTTTACTACCAACTTCCCCAAGAAGACGTACGATCGCAGTGACTTTGGCATGACTCTCAAGGAAGCGGGTATGGTACCTAGCGCGGCTTTGATCATCGGATAGAGTACAGTGACTGTTGTGCTGTCAGACGATGATGGGTATGAGATTTCATGAAGTGGCGTTGAGGTATCGGTGGTGAATACCCCAGAAGAGGATACATGGAGTGGCGTTGATGTATGTTTCGGCAACTGAAAGCCAGACTGTAGATGATATAACGACCAATGAACCATGAGATACATAAGTCACAGACGTAGATCAGGTCATGTATCCTAGCGCCTACTCATGCTAATCCGAACACCCACCAGTATCCATCCAGTGCCGTCACGATAGAACACCTCAATCGTACTCGTCGATATCATATCTCCCCGCCTCCCTTTGTGTACTACACCACTCCTCACTTGCCAACCCACCTTCCTTCCGTCTCACCAACGCCTCCGCATCCTTACACCAATCGCATGCAAAGTCACACTCGGGCGTCTCCTCATCGGCAAAGTACGCAGCGATAAGTTTGTGTCGACACTTGTCCGTCGCCTCACAATAGCCAACCAGTGCCTGTAAGCTCTTCGCACGATGCATCATCTGTTGCTGCTGAGCCTGTAACCCCGCCCCTTGTTTGGGCTGTCTCGCAATATCCCTCGACAGCGAATGCGCAGCGCGATCACGATCTTCGCGGCCGTAATACAAAATGCAAATTGATGCTTTGCCGTCTCGTCCTGCACGCCCGGCTTCTTGGTAGAAGCCTTCAAACGACTTAGGGATTTGCCAGTGGACTACAAAGCGCACGTTTTCTTTATCAATACCCATACCAAATGCTGTTGTGGCGACAACGACATCGTAGCCGGCTTTATTGGCTACCCAGCCTGAAAGTGCGTCTGCACGTTCTGAAACGGAGAGACCTGCGTGGTAGGGCTTTGCGCCTATACCGTCTGAGCGGAGACGAGCGGCGAGAGACTCGCAGTCTTTGCGGAATAAAGTGTAGATTATGCCTGGTACATTGTCTGAACGTTGGTTCTGTGAAGCTAGTTGAGAGGCACGCTCAGCGTTCTCGGCACGGCGCGCGTGGATCGATTTAAGCATTTTGATAAAATCATCATAGTGGTCTTCTTCGTCAGATTTGAAGCGGACTTCATAGTGAAGGTTCGGTCTACTGGTGCTCATACGAAACATTTTTAGCTTCTTCGGGTCCAAGGCGAGCGTAGTGATGATATCGTCTCTAACACGCGCTGTTGCCGTTGCTGTCAGACATATGACTGGTACATCGGGAAATTCTGTCTTGAAGAATGACAATTGCTGAAATGAAGGTCGAAAGTCATGCCCCCATTCACTAACGCAATGGGCTTCGTCGACGGCGATACGAGCTAATTCCCCTTGAGCGTGAATAACTCGTAGGATCTTGCGGAAGTTGTCCCCTTGGCAGAACTCAGGTGTTACGTAGAGCAAGCGGGTCATAGGATGGCCACATTGAAGGTCGGATATGATCCTCTTTTTGTCTGCGGGTGGTGTAGTGCTGTTGATTGTCTCAACACGGATGTTGGCGTTGCGCAGAGAGGCGACTTGGTTGTTCTGATAGCTAGTCAGACTCTATACTGCGATGGAACAGTGAAGAACATACCATCAGTGCTAGCAGTGGAGATATGACGACAGTAACTAGCAACATTAGCAACACTAAAATCTCTCATCTTGTTTAAACGTACTCCCAAAGTCCACTACCGCTGGCAGCTGATAACACAGGCTCTTTCCGAAGGAGGTTGCTGCCTGAAGGAAGACGTCTTCGCCCTCTAACGTAGCCGTGACAACCTCGCGTTGTAACGGTCCGTAGAATAACTTAGTACGAGCAAGCATTCATTAGGTGAGTGGCATACCGGAAGCTTGCCTTCTTGAACACCTTCTTCAACGTAAAGTCAAGGTTCGAGTACGGTCGTTTCCTCTTGCCAGCCATGACTCGTGACATGAGGTACAAAGTTCAAGACAAGGGGGCAGAAGGGTTAAGGGATTTGAGTTGGACTTTTCACCGCCCGTGTGGTTGTTGCGGCGGCCTTGTTAGGGAGCGGATCATGTTGGTCCAGACGTCTGGCCGATTGAGAATTGTGGGAACCTTCAGAAGGTGTGTATGTGTTGCAGGAGCGACGCGTCGGTGCACGTGGCGGAGAACATATTCAGTCGCGCTAGCACGTGGGCCCCCACTACAAGATCTAACCTTGGAATAGCTGACAATATTTTACGTCTCTGCCAGCACTAATCCTACCGAGCTCGTGAATATTGAACCATGATGTGAATTGGATGCGGCATCCATGAAACCGGTGTAACGCTGGCAAATCCTGACCTCACGTCTCAACTGGAGTGCTTGTACCGGCGACACCATGAATGATTCACACTCTGCAGCGCATATCCCCTCTGGTTTTGTGATCAAAGATTTCTCTACCCTGCCGCCAAAGACTCGCTCAACAGTCGCAGACAAAGTGGCCAAACTTGAGAGAAAGGTCTTCCCAGCAATCGAGCACTTCAACTACGACGTGGAACTTAAGAAAAAGAACACTGGACTACTCTTGGTCTTCAAAGAAGATGACACCGATAAACTTATTGCATATCTCGTCTATCAACGGATGAAGAGATTAGCGTGGCTGCATAAACTTTGTGTGATCGAGCAAGAAAGAGGAAGAGGTATCGGAAAGGCCTTGATTTACTACCTTCGCCGTCAAATGGGAAAAGGAGGCTGCAACAAGATCTTCCTATGGGTGGACGAAAGTCGCGGGCATGCCAGAGCGTTGTATGAATTGTGCGGCTTTCAACAGTCTGAATGCCGTCCTGACTACTACGGTCCTGGGCGGACAGCACTCAAGCTTGAACTGGAGCTCGGAGACTGAACGAATACACGGAAACTCGAAACCAGCCCTTTCGATGTCGACTATCGTAATTTGCTAAGAAGATCGTCAGGATGAGAATAGTAATATTCATACGAGGAGCGGAGAAGGGTCACGATGCGGGACCGTTCTCCAGACAGGATGTGATAGCTTGACTCCAGCCTTCGATCGCTGGCGGACCATCTAAAGTTCGACTCTACTGTGTCATCACCTCGGACAGGTCACCCGCTAGATTTCCTGCCCGAGTCTGACAGGAGACGAGGCGAAAATGCGAACGTACACTGTGGCGTTTTGATGAACAGCCCGGCTCTCGAGAGGAGAAGCATATGTGGTGATCTCAAGGGCCGTAAGAGGAAATCTCAGAAGAGCAGCATTTGGTTCAGCTGTAGAAGTAGAAGTAGGTGTTAAGATGCACAAGGCAAGGGTTGTCAAATTTGTATTCAAGATCTATGATGGCAAGATTCATTCATTTGCTTCGTTATTCTGTCGTCCATATCTCCAGAAAAAGCTATGTAGCAACGTTGTCTATCCCAGGTTATCGTCCGCCTACTCCGTACGCCGAGTTATGCAAGTTTGGTCCATGTCTTGAGTCCCTACAACTGGATATCGTTGTTAAGCAATCGCACCTCCTCACCCGGTTTGAACGCCGGGAGACCAATGTATGGGCATCCGTCGCACCTGAACGCATCGCCCAGTGCGCAGTTTCCACAACTGCCAACCTTTCCCTGCACTGTGAAGTCCACTTCGGCGAGGTCATCGGCGTCCAACTTTAGGGAGTTGAGCGCTTTATCGGCGGAGGAGCGTTTAGCGGCGTCTTCGGCTTCAATCTTCTCTTTCATACCGCAGGTACAGTCTTTGCAGGCGCGTCGTCGCTTGCCGGGTTTGGGCTGGCATTCGAGTGCTGCAATCATGTTAGCAGAGCGACGCGAGGTAGCAAGGAAGAAGTGACGCACGTTGAATGACTGGACGTGCCAGATCTGCCTCTGTAATGAGGTCGTCCTCGTCGATTAGGTCATCGTCTTCGCCTGTGATTATTGGGTCGTCAAGATCATCACTGAAATCGACAAAGCCTACACCGACTGGCTTGACGGGCTCAGCCTGAGGCTGGTTGCGCTTGCGGTTGAGGTTGAGCTGGACGGAACCGTCTGGGTTGACTGTATGGTTCGCACCATTTGTGCCGTTTGCCTTCTTGCCAAACTTCAGCGGTATCGACACAGGCTCCTCTTGCTCGGGCTTGGTCATGCCGTCCGCGGTCTCTGTGAGCCCTGCCAGGATAGCCTCGGTCTTTTCTGCACCTTGGAATGGACCCGCCTGACTTTTGAGTACTCCTCCAACCTTCAATGCGCTGACAACTTTGTTCATGACATCGCGTGCCAATAGTTTGTGGCTTTCGCGCGTGGTACCGTCGGCGTCGGCGAGGAGGAGGACAACATCGTATGTGGAGGCGGGGAGATTGACCAGACCAGCAGCGATGCGATCAAGCATTTGCAGGTCGGTCGAATTGCGGTCGTGGATTTCGTAGACTTGGTCAAGTCGCTCTGGGTGCGCCGCAATCGACGGCGTGCCGATCAGAAGGCATCGCGGGGCCATGGTGGGGTATCGTGGCACTGTACGTTGATGGAGGGGCAGGTTGGTGTCGCAAAATCAGAGCGTAAAGGCAGAGTCACTACGAGAAGAGCGGAAAGGTTGCGAGAAGAAAGGAGTGTAGTAATTGAGAGGCGCGCCCGGGAAACTTTTCTGAAGACGGTCTGCGGCCTCGGAGGCGGAGAAAGCGCTGCTGACGAAATCAGGGAGAAATCCGCGGCGATTGGTCATACGACGAAGGGCTGATTGCGAGCTGACCGAACACGTGATTCCGAGTCAAGCGGAATGGCGGCATATGTATGAGTGGATCCCAGGGCGCATTAGCGTGCGAGGAGCATACATCCAGAATCCGGGGTAACCATCGTTGCTGTGAAGCCATGGAACCATGAATAGGCCGTAGTAGACACAGTGTAGTACTGACGCGTCGTTGGCACAATATGCATCTTGAAATTGAGAGCTCCAAAAGTTTGTGCATGGCTGTGCTGCTATGTCGAAAAGATTGCAGCCCACGCGACACCGACCGGCGAGATCCAGGTACCGGTGACGTACCTTTCCCCTCGTTCTTTCCCTACATAGCTCAGGAACCGAAGATCCGACTGATAACAATAAGTGTCAAGTTACTCTATACAGGTAGAAGCTATGAGCACAATTGAAGTAGTCGGAGCTGGGCAGCTGAAGGCGAACCTTCTAGAGGCGCATCTTTACAGGGTCCTATCTTGGTCGCGATATAAAGGCAGGAGCTCCTCCCAGCTTCCCCGCCTTTGCCCAAGCCGCGTGAGATGCACTGCACCAGCCTTTGACAAACAAACCAACAACCATCGTCCCTGCTAACATCGTCGTTGCTAACGTCTTGCTGCCACTTGTCCACAGATCTGCAAGGTACGCATTCTGGCCGCGTTGCTTCACGCAAGAAGACGCCATCGGGTCAAAGCTCCCATCACGAGACCATGTACTGACCCGCTTGAGCTTCTTACAGTCGCAGTAGCTCCGAGCCCGCCGCTCCTGTCTACTTCAACTCACGTTGACTCTCTTCCATCACCATTACAACAAACCCACATTCAATCCATCCACTACAGATACCAAACAGTAAGTACTGCCTTTTGTCTCATGTCTCACGCACCTGCCTTTGTTGTATTGAGCATGTAACGCCTGGAACCACCTCAATGGCTCATCGGCGTAAGACGGCAGGAGAACTATGGGACAACATCAACATGTTCGTACATCATGCTGACTTCCATAGTGACTCGCTCCCACAAGTTCACTGACCGTGACCACGCCGGCATTGCTGATGGCACTGCCGAGCGTGAAACGAGACTTCCCAAGTTCTTTGGCAAGTCTGGCCATGCTGACACCGACCCTACCAAGACGAAGAAGGGTGGTAGTGGCAAGGGCAATTGGTGAGTACAGTCAACTTGCTTCCTTTCGATGCCTAGCAAGAGCATCATGTTCTGCAAAACAACCTAGCTCTGCCTATCAAGACACTCTTATATCTCAGAGTCAGTGACTGACCACACCTTCACAGGGGCGCCGCCGGCGATGAGGTCGAAGACATCAGGCCCAACATGGCCTACGCCCGTCGTCGAAGCAACTCGTCCACCCACAACATGAAGGACTTCAAAACCAAGTTCGAGACCATTGAGACCGAGCCCGTCTTTGAAGAGGAGATTCACGGTCCTCTCGGCGAAGAGCTCGAAAAGCAGAGCACCACCTCAACCGAGAACAGCATTGCTGAGGAGGAACACGACAAGAAGATGTAAAGGCCAAGTACGGAGCCTACGGGCAGTGGCATGGCTCCAAGTTGACTGTGTGGCCGGCTTGTGGGAAAACCTTGCCCGCCTTGAGCAATTTGATAGAGCAGATATGAGCGTCTTTCCAGGCTGATATGCTCGCACATGTACCATGTTTCTCTGGGAGGTATTTTACGTTCTCTAGTACAGCCATGAGTGGTCAGGAGAACATTCATGGTTGGAAGCTGATGACGACGGCGCTTTTGGACAACTGTAATGAGTATGATAAACGAGATACGAAATAAAACATAAATCGAATGACTGTTCTGCCTGACGTGTATAGTTGAAAGATGGTGCTCTGCTCCAAATCGGCTGGGATGGGCTATGTGCGTACAAGACTAAAGACATCAGTAAACACTTGCACTGATGCTCCTGTGTGCAGCCTCTGTTGTTGTGTGAGTACACAGCGTAGAGTGTGCAGTAGACAGAGAGTTCGTAATGGTACTCGAGAGCCCTGGGGGTGAAACCAGGTTGCTAAACTCCGGCTCTAGCGTGGCACGGATCCCTGCCCATCATCAAAGCTTCGATGCATTCTTAGTTGTCACCCACAACACAGCGAAGAGCCAACACCATCACCGGCGCGCTCTATCGCGTTTCCAACCAGCCCTAATACTTCCTTCATCATGTTTTCACCAGAGGCTTCTTCGCTCGCGAGCATACGGAGCGCGCGCACACGGCGGCGCCAGCGCAACGACTCGGACGGATCTCAGCAACAACAACGAAGCCGCAAGCGAAGCAAACTCAACAACGAGACGTTCAAGGACCCGGCCGGTGCCAACGGAAATGGCAGTGCCCTGATGAATGGTCACGCTGTGCAGAGCGTAGGCGACTCAGCCGTCCTGGTGGATATGCCTCTAGTTGTTCGCGAGAAGAAGACAGCGCCAAAGCGCGCGCTCAAAGAGGACACCGGCACATACCTTGTGCGTAGATACGCATCTGTACAGTCTATTCACTGCTAACACGAGACTGTAGACCAAGAACGCAAACTACAGCGTCAAGAAACTGCCCGGGTTCCCGTCAGCGCTCCTCCGCCCGTCGAGTACGTCTTCACGTCGCCCAACTCGATGCGCGCTTGCTAACATACATGACTAGCCCCGATATATGCAACCGCCCTCCCGTCCGCCGGCCTCGCACTTGCCCTGACCTCAGATCGCGCCCTTGTCTGGGACTACAGCGCCCCCAACGGCCCCACAAAGGTCGTCTCTCTAAACCTGAACTTCGGCCTACGCCAAGGTGAACCTCTTCCACTGGGCGCAATCGTTCGTAACGGTCCCACCAACGACTACGGTATCGTTGCGCTCGCACCTTCGACAGGCAAGATTAGCTTCTGGGAGAACATCGACAGCGCAGACGCCCGAAGCCTATACCCCCAGCGCCAGCAGGGAGTAGAGGGATTTGTCAAGTTGTACTCCGGAGAAACCATAACTGGTCTGGTCGATGTGGAGCACGCAGGCTATGTCCTGGTCTTCAGCAGTGGTAGACTCGCCCAGCTGACCTTACGCGATTCCCAGGGTAGACCAAGCATTGCGACAACAGTCTTGAGCGCACCAAATGGCTCGGGAGGCAGCTTCTTCAGCTTCAAAGGCCTTCTCGGAGGATCGATCCGGAAGACTATCGCCTCAGTCAAGGCGCGGACATCGCAGTCCAAGGGCCATATGGAGGTCATCTCGGCGACACGAAACGGCCTCTTTCAGACCTGGGACTTGAGCTGGTCAGGACAAAACAACCACCAACGAGACGTAGACGTACACGAGGCGATCCTTTCGGCAGTTCAAGCAGACACCGTCCCAGAAGTACGGAACCAGCAGGACGTGCAAGTGCTGGATTTCGCCATTATGGACCAGCAACAGGGCCAGGACGCTGTGAATCTTTTGGTTCTGGTGGCGCTGTCTGGCCGGGATTCGTTGGAATACTTCCTTGTTGAGGTGGATCTGTCAAGGACTGCTGGTACGATCAGCAGGGCGATACCAGTCCGCAACTTTCACCAGAACCAGTTACCGAAGGAGCCTACCGGAACGCTTCTTCTGCCACAGCCCGGACACACAGCCTATGTCCAGTTTCCAGGAGCAGTGTTCATCGCATCCCTCGCTCAGCCAGAGGAAAGCCCTGAAGCACAGCTGCTTGCAGATTCAGGACGTTCTAGTCTGCCCTTCCAGGATACCGTTTACTTCCGGCCAGAAGTGACACTCGCGGGCAACGCATTGGAGACCTCATTACGAAAGGACAGAAAATCGACAGCCCTAATCTTTGTCCAACAATTCGGTCTTTTACAAATCGGCGCATTGCCCCCCACGACAGACGATCAGGATAGGGAGTGTGTGAAGGTTACCGCACGCAGCAAACTCGAGCAAGCCACCTTCTTCAGCACGATACCCGCAAACATCATAGACTTTTCTGTCAAGTCACGATTCTCATTCGCGGAAGAGGAGACTGCCGAAGCTGCTCTTACAATCAGCGCTGGTATCTTAAGCTCAGCGTACGACTATCTCGAGAAGGGTGTTTCTAACTTGGACGACCAATTCCAGCAACGTTTGTTTGCTCTCCGAACCCTGATCTCTCAGCTACAAACCGAATATCCTCCCGTGGATTTTCAGACAAGGTGGCGGCTCTTGTGGCATGCAGAGAAGCTCGCAGCTTCACACAAACTTTGGCTCTGGTACCAGGATAAGCTGCATGACCAACAAGCTCATCCGGATGCTTTTCCCGAGAAGATTTTGATGGGCGATATTGTCAGAGCTCTGAATGAACGCTATAAGACTGCCATTGATTCCGAGCTCGGCGAAAACGACACGATTAGACAATTCTTCGTCAAGGACGTTGACAGTCTCCACACACTAATACCCTGGGGCTGGTTCTACCTGCGGACGTTCTATATGAAGGAGGGCCTAAAGCAAACCCCGTCTATCATGCAGAGGCTCAGTGAGGGCACTGATGTCATGCTTGTCACTCTGGAAACAGCGTTCGAATTCCGGCAAGCAAACGTAGAGGTATATGGTCTCGACCCCGATTGTCTGGACGACGGCATCCTGAAGTCGGCACATGGCTATGACATGCTACCTCAGTTCTGGACTTCATCTCACAACATTGTCAGCTCTATCCGTAGCCTTATCGACGTTGGCCGCAACCTTGCTGTGGACAACTATGAGGAAGGCGACCAAGAGATCCTGGCGCAGAAGATCGGCAAGGATAACCCTCGTTTGGTGAAGCTAGGATGTCAGACTCACATCGAACGGTTCCAGTGGGCTCTTGCACAAAGCGATGAAAAGACCCGAGCCATGGGGCGTAGTCTCAAGGACGAGTGGAACAACAACGTCCGGCCGTCTCACATCATGGGTCTGATGGAGATTGGACTACCCACCGAAGGAATGGAGCTGGCTGAGCAGTACCGTGACATGTCCACACTTGTCAATCTGATCTGGGAAGAGTCGAACTGGTTAGAGACGGAGAAAGCCAACACTCGCAGCAAGATGGAGCAGGCCGAAAGCACAGTCAAGCTGAACCGGATAAAAGAGCGTATTGCACGCTACTTTGACGTCTATGGCGACGAATGGGCTGGAGCGTTCTACTCAAAGTACATCAACGAGAACCAAGCAGGGCAGCTTTTCATGAAGGAGTATCTCAACCAGCCGGCACTCACCAAGTTCTTGCGAGCTGAGCCATCGCGTGCCCGGCTCGGATGGATCAATGAAGTCTGTGGTGAGAAGGATTACGAGGCTGCTGCTGAACTTCTTTTCGAGGCTGGCTCAAAACAGGAAACCAATGCGTGGTGTCAGCGCGTTGAGCTCTCCATGGCCAAGCTCGCTCTGCTCTGCAAGCAGGAAGCAAAGCATGGCGATGACCAGCCGGTGGTTGATCCGCGCAGAGAGAAGCCTAAGGCATTGAAGATGCGTGAAGCCATGTACCACAGCATCGATCAACAACTGGAGTACACAAAGATACAGGAGGAGGTCTATGAGCGGCTACTACCCATCATCACCGGAGCTCTGGACGAGGACTCTGCGGTGGAACTCCTCATGGCTGAGTTTGGTCAGGGCCGTCTGAGGGATCGACCAGCACACCAAGCGATTCTAAAGGAGGGCTTTGAGAACCTGGTCCACCACAAGGTCATCGATCCTGCCCTCATGATTGACATACTCACTCTCATGAACGCAGATGACAGCGAAGAAGGCGTTACTTTGCTCGGAAACGATGAGTTCATCTATGCTTTCAGGGTCCTGCTTGTCAACTGGAACAACATCCACCGGACGACTCGTGATGGCCTACTGAAGCTTTTCTGGAAGCGACTGTGTATCAAAGACAACTGGGCAGCGATCAACACCACCAAGGAAGTTACTGATGCTGCGATAAACGATGTGTTGCAAGATACAACCATGGCATGGACATTCCGGACCTTGAGCGGCATGTGCAGTAAGTTGATGTCCACTACCAGATATTGATCAACGATTAACATGTTATAGTCAACAACCCTTTCGTCAGGACGCTATGGCCGAAGAACCTTCGCGATCTTCTAGGCGCAGGAGGAACACATGGAGAACTCTGTGTTCGCTTTGCCGCCGAAGATCTTCGCAACCCGATCATCAAGGACAATCTCCTGGACGACGACATCCTTCGCGAGCAGGTCAACAAGAACAGGCTCACGGATTGGTTCAAGGCAGCTTGGACAGCGGGCAAGACGATGTACGCACGCGAGCTGAAGCAGCAGGGCAAGCCCACTCCTCAAGACGTGGCTGCAGCCCCTCAAATTGCGGAGGAAGATGCGGAGGACGAGGCGGACCAGGAAGCTGCTGGGTCCGAGACGTTTGATGGTGACGATGAGAGCGCACAGCAGGAGCAAGACGTGGTGATGCAGGATTCATGATAAGTTGCGGTCGTATTCGGGGGTTTATCGGGCGCAGTGCATTCAAGGCAATCAGGACAGGCGCGCATCAAGCATTGGGCACGGCGTTTCAAAACCTGTACTCTGCAGACGCGGACAGCGTTTATTTTCTTCTTTGTTATCAAGTGTATTTGTAGCGATGGGTTTCAAGGTTTCCCGACGACAGGCGTCACATGTCTTGACCGTGTCAGTGCATGACTAGAGCAGGACGACAGAGTTGGCACCAAATGTATAAAGAGTCACTATTTGGGTAATGCATGAACGGGTAGGGGAGAAACATGAATAGTGACTTGCATAACCGCCTATCGGCAAGGGTCTCGACTGTGTTCTGTGGAGTCAAGCGACGACAAGCGTTCATTTGCGCGGTGGATACCCAGCCGTGTCAAGGAACCGAGTGTGGCGCGAGCGAGAGGGCGCGGATGTGGACGCGCACCAATGGCTGACTCGGTAACAGCCGTTGGACGATGGAGGCCGGGTTGTGAAAAAGTGGTGCTGCAAGTTGAGATGAGAGATGGCAGATGGCAATAGATAACATGTCAAAGAGGCTTGCGCCTGCTTTGCTTGTTCCTTGTCACACCAAGACCGTTGGCCACGCCGTGAGGCGAGCGAAGCCACCGAATTGACGTAGGCGGCATGCATGAACAGCAAGAGGCACAGCAGCGGTGAGGCTGGACAAAACACACGACACGCAAATGCATCCTAGTCCGGAGTGATGCAGCTCTACAGCAGCAAAGATCGTCACGTGTGCTGAGTCGGCTGTCGATGCACGATGCGATGGCGATGACGAAAGACAGAAACTTCGCTTTGCTCGATGGCAATCGCGATTCCGCAGACCAGGCTTCCCCTTCGCGCACACGCGCTTGTTGGCTGGGAAAGGATGTGTCGAATTTCCGAGGGCGTCCCAGGGCTGCTTTTGCTCGGAGGATGGGCTAGTTTGGGTGTGGACTGTGCATGCAGGTACAACAACAACTGACAGCTCAGTGGGGAAAGGACGACGCCTGCGCCGCTGCGAGGGGGGAGGCAGGATGAATGAATAGACAATCGAACCGCTGCATTGGGACCGCGCCCACGACGACGGCCAGCGTGCACTTCTTGGACTCTATGCAGGCGGGTGTAAATAGCTCAGTCGTTGCAGTCCCGTGCTCGCAGTGAATTGGGTGCTACTAACAGTCTAGCGAAGAGTCGGTTGATAGGTTGCTAGTGCACGCCCCATGCTCAGTCGCTCCTTCCCCTTCTCCACGTCTTTTCCGCGTCGAGAGTCGGTCGCTCTTTCTTCACTATACGTCCCTGTCCTGCGTCCATTCCTCTGACCTCTCCGTCTCCTCGCAGCTGCTTCGTTGCAGCACAAGTCGCTTCCGACTCGACTTCGACCCGCCCGTCTCAGGAACGCCGAGTCGCGTTCTTCGCCGGTTGCATAGCCCCCAAGCCTCGTTACCGGAGTACGGCTGCGGCCCTGTCTCGCTGCTGTCACAACCACCAAGCCACGCACCCTCCCTACCACTACTCGTCTCCCACATTCTCTCGAGGCGACCGCCAGTAACGACGCAATCGACACCATGGCGAGCGGCAGTACGAGTTCCAACGTCGTCGGCGTGCACTACCGCGTCGGCAAGAAGATCGGCGAGGGCAGCTTCGGCGTCATCTTCGAGGGCACCAACCTGCTCAACCAGCAGCAGGTCGCCATCAAGTTCGAGCCGCGCAAGAGCGATGCTCCCCAATTGCGCGACGAGTACCGCACATACAAGATCCTCGTGGGCTGCCGTGAGTGCTGACTTTCCTTGCCCCTTTACCGCTTGTTTTGTTGAACCTTATCAACACCAACGTCTATATATATCTCCGCACACCCGACAACCATCGTGACTAACCTGAACCTGTGCAGCCGGGATTCCTAATGTCTATTATTTCGGCCAAGAAGGCCTCCACAACATTCTGGTCATCGACCTGCTCGGTCCCAGTTTGGAGGACCTGTTCGACCACTGCAACAGGAAGTTCTCCATCAAGACTGTTGTCATGGTAGCCAAGCAAATGGTATGTCCCGACACCACCGTCGCGCTCTCACCTACTCACACCTCATCTAGCTGTCACGGGTTCAGACCATCCACGAGAAGAACCTCATCTACCGCGACATCAAGCCCGACAACTTCCTTATCGGCCGCCCCGGCTCCAAGAGCGCCAATGTCATCCACGTCGTCGACTTTGGTATGGCGAAGCAGTACCGTGACCCCAAGACGAAGCAGCACATCCCGTACAGAGAACGCAAGTCGCTCTCTGGTACCGCTCGTTACATGAGTATCAACACCCATCTTGGGCGCGAGCAATCCCGTCGCGACGATCTCGAGGCACTTGGCCACGTCTTTATGTACTTCCTGCGAGGTGGACTGCCATGGCAAGGCCTCAAGGCTGCTACCAACAAGCAGAAGTACGAGAAGATTGGTGAGAAGAAGCAGACCACTCCCATTAAGGACCTGTGCGATGGCTTCCCTGGTATGTCACGCGTCTCCCCCGTTCTTCGTTCATACTAACAATGCGTAGAGGAATTCAACAAGTACCTCAGCTACGTCCGGAACCTCGGCTTCGAGGACACACCCGACTACGACTACCTACGGGAGCTGTTTACTCAGGCTCTCAAGAGCACCGGAGAGGTCGAAGACGGCGAGTACGACTGGATGAAGCTGAACAACGGCAAGGGCTGGGAGGTCCTCAAGTCCCACCCATCTGCTGCGCAGGCGATGCACCACTCCAACGCCAACCCCAACTCGTCCATGGCTGTGAATATGCAAGGCCAGCAACACAGGCAACAAAAGACGCACTTGCCCATTGACCACCATCGTCTCAACGAGCCTCTGCCAAAGCCCGGAGCGACCCGTGCTCAGCCCGGACGAAGCCCACGGGAGAACATGAACCGTGATTCGCAGGTGAAGCGAAAGAGCATGGGCGAGCTTGCACCGCCCGAGGGCGCTTCGACGCAGGCCCAGTTCCAACACAGCCAGCCCAACCTTGCGCAGAACAACCGCGCTGCTCCTGCCAGCAGTCCAAACCCGCAGCAACCGAGGCAACCGTCTGCCGAGAAGCCCAGCTTCATGCAAAAACTGGCGAATGCTCTGTGCTGCGGCGCGAGCAAGTAGTAATCGCGGTCCTCAAGCTTGGTTTTCTTCCCTTTGCGTTGCATCACGGAGTCCGTTCTTTGAGCGATAGTATTCCCTCGGTCACGTTTTCTTCCTGTATAGGTATCTTGTAATGATTGATAGACGGGATCGAAAATCTCCTTCAACGGTAATAGTTACGACGACCGATCGACCGAACCGCCTCCCACACCAGCCTGGATTCCTCATCAGCGCCGAAAAAACATCATCACCATCACCATCTCCTTCATCTCTGCGCTCCCGCGTCGTTGCGAGACTACATCAGCTGGCAGTACATGTGGGAGTGATTTCCATTGGGCGCTTGCGGCGTTGCGGTGTGCTTGGGGAGGCTCGCACTTTGTGGCATCTCATTTTCATTATTCATTTTTTTGGCACGAGGAAAATATAGCATGTAAAGGAGTATCTTCTGAAGGCGCGGCCGAGGCCTACTGTATCGCGTGTACAGGGCGACAGACGGGCCTCGCTTTAGTTCAGGTAGAGTAGTTGGGCGAATAGACGCACTCACTACGCCGAAATTTCATTTTTGTACCTCAGTGACGTTTGCCATACTCAGCATCATGTCTGCGTGTCCCTGGCCAGTAGCTGCGATCTAGCCGTTGAGGGGATCAAGTGATCATCTCAAGGCAGGAGCTATGGCCTCTTTGCGCATGCGATTGGAAGGTGCCGTAACAGCGGCAATCCATGACTCCATAGCTGTGCGTACCTATAGCGCAAGAACTTGACTTGTAGCCTGGTTACTCTTGAATCTCTTCGAAACCCTTCGCGCAATCTCTTGAATAAGTTTCCCAGCCCATTTTGATATTTTTTTTCTCCGACATACCAATATTCCCACACGTGAGGTACCTGCGCAGGGTCCAACGCGACTTCCCAACAACGAAATTAAGCTCGTCCACTCAGCCCGGGGCCTGCGAATCCATCACCCGCACCCTCTCCTACTACCGGCTCATCGATCAGCGGCGCCTTGCGAAAGTTGCGATGGCGTCGGGACGCGATGTGCGCGATATGCTCGGGCTGCCTGCTGCCGGCGGTGATGCGCCAAAGGCAGTAGGTCCAGCAGCAGTGGCGGCGCAGACACAGAAGCGGTCAAAGCCTGCAGGAGGGAGCAGGAAGATACGTACGTTTGGCAGTCCTTACGTCTTTCCTTGGGAAATCGTCAAAAGGTCGAGACTGACTCTCATTCGACCAGAGGGCGTTGCGCGCGAGGTTGCTGCGCTATATGGCGAACGCCCACCGCCTGTCGCCGTCTACGAGGAGAAGAAGGCGTACCGGGCAAAGAGACAGAGCACAGGGCCGGCGAAGCGATGGTATGTAAGGGTGAGGGACCTGTGGAAGATTGGCTAATTCGCGTCTCTAGGATACAACAGCCGTTTACGAACCCAGCGCGCAGCGATGGCCTCGTTCTGAAGCATTGGCGGCGCAAGCCGACGACCGCACCGCCCGTACAAGAAGCCGACGACGCGATGATGCAGGAAAGCGACACCGCCGACAACTACCTCGAACTGTGCGCCGACTACGCCAAATATGACATCAAGGTAGACATGCCCGGCTTCACAGACGAGGAATACGACCAGTACCTACGGAGTGACGACTGGAGCCGCGAGGAAACAGACTACCTATTCGAGGTAGTGAGAGACTACTCGTACCGCTGGCCTGTGATATGGGATCGCTATGACTACAGGCCATCGCAACCACATCCACCAGAAACTGCCAACGGCGAGGACCAAGCACTAGCCACGATGCCTTTTGCGCCGTCCAAGAAGCGATCACTGGAGGACCTGAAGGCCCGCTTCTACGATATTTCGGCCAAACTCATGAAGCAACGTATACCAGAAGTCTCAATGGACGCCGACCAGTACAGTTTATACGAGATGCTTACAAAGTTCGACCCGGTTATGGAACGGAATCGAAAGATGCTGGCCACGGCACTCATCAACCGCACAATGGACGAGGTCAAAGAGGAAGAGTTCCTACTCACAGAACTCCAACGCATCAACATGGCCGCCAACCGACTCGATGCTGAGCGCGAGGAACTTCGGGCACGATTGGACGCACCGCCCCAGAACCAGGCAGTCTCCGCAGGACTACAGGCCTTTACATCATCACAAGCCCTCCAGGCTCTCTTCCAGCAGCTATTTCAGCAGGATCGCAGCAAGAAACGCGCTTCGGGCGGCGGGACAGGACCTGGCCGCCTCAGCCTCTCCGCAAACGACATGGTACACACACCCGGCTCGGCACAACAACAACTCTCAGCAGCAAATCGACGGCAAAGTATGGCACAGAACCAACAACCCACGGCGCAAACGCCTGTCAAGCACCTCTCTCCACATCAAGAACATCGTTTCAACGTATCAACACATGACAGACTTACGTCGGGTGTTACGTTTGGTTCCGACAAGCTGCTCAAGATGCGACAAGCAAAGAGTAACGTTCAGACCCAAAAGATCGGCCAAATGCTGGCGGCACTGAGCGTCAGTGATATCGTCAGCATTCCAACGAGTAAGGTCGGTGAGGTGTTTGAGAATCTCGTCACGAAGGTCAGCAAATTACTCGACGTACGCAAAGTTCGCGAGAAGGAGGAGGGAGAATGCAAGGTTCTGCTTGCTATGAAAGCTCGGCGAAATGAAAACGGTGAAGCAGAAGGAGAAGGTCAATTGAAACACGAAGTTCCTGACTCGCAACAAACGCCAGGCGGGGAAGTCGATGCCGATGGGGAGAATGACGACGACGAAGATGAGGACGATGTCAACAAAAACTATGGGGACGACGCCGAGGCAAATAGGGATGATCAAGAAGACGACAACGACGGTGATAATCCTGATGATGACGCTGAGGGCGAGGAAGATGAGGGAGGCTTTAATGGGGAAGACGACGATGGAGATGTAGATGCAGAGGGGGAGGATGATAGTAAACAGCAGTCAAGAGCGACTAGTCAAGGTGCATCGGGACAAGGCCATAAGAGAAGTGCAAGCGTGTTTTCTCAAGGCAGCGAGGTTAGCAGTAAGAGGGCGAGGAAGTGAGTACCTGACTAGGGGTTTGGTTTATCTTTTTGCTAGCATAGCGATGGCGTTGGATGGCAAGAAAGGGAAACGTTGGGATATGATATGGGATTGGATATAGATATCGACCATTGGCATTGTTATCCACGATGCGTTATCCGTCATATACGCACGAATGTACAACATCCTCCTACTTATTGAGTACCCGTGTCGCGTCATATCTTCGCCTTTGGCTCCCCCTCCTGCTCCAGCCTCGCAAACAATGGCGCGTTTCTCCCCCCACGAAACAGATCTAACATCTCCTTACCCATCCACGCCTGCCTGCTCTTCGCCAAGCCTTTCTCCAAATCCGCAAATCGATCTGCTTGGATGAATATGCCCGCACCATTCGCCTTGGTCCCCTCATTCAACAACCAACACACCGCCAAAGCAACAGCTTCCGGTCTGTTAATCGGTACACCCGCTTTCGCCATCTCCTTCGCATATACATCCGGCTCCATAGCCAAGACGCTGTTGTTCGCCGTCAAAATAGGCGTGACCGTTATCGCAGGCGCAACAACCGATATGCTAATGTCTAGTTTCGCACACTCTTGCTTTAACGCTCGCATCAAGCCCACAACACCGTGTTTCGCTGCGGAATACAATGGTGCCCCTGCTGAAGCTAGATAGCCTGCCAGACTAGCTGTTAACACAATTGAACCCCCGTCTTTTCCATTCTTCCGCAAGTAGTGGATAGCGAGTTTCGTTGTATCGGCCGCGGCATCCATATCCAGGGTCAACGTTCTCCGATCTGGCTCAGCGAGTTTCCCATCACTATCGAGCGTGTCGTTGAAGAATTGGTCGCCTTGTTCGGCGATTCCTGCGTTGACGAAGACGCAGTCTATACGGCCGAAGCGTTTGTGTGCTGCTTCAAAACCAGCGCGTTGGGAGACCCAGGAGGTGATGTCACACTCGTGGAATAGAAGATTCGAGGAGGGATGGTTGAAGGATTGGGGCGGGGGTCGCAGGTCAAGCACGACGAGGTTGTGGGAGGGGTTCAGGGTTGAGAGGAGGGTTGATGTTGCCAGACCAATGCCGGAAGATCCTCCCGTTATGAGAATAGTTTTTGGTGTTGACTTTAGGGTGTGGAGAGCGGATATTGAGGGTGAGAAGAGGGCCATGACGGTGGTGGGTTCGACTGCCTGTATGAAGATGGAGGCGGAGTTCACTTGATGTAGCAATTCAGAGGAGGTAGATTTTCTAGTAGACTTGAGAGATTGTGAGGGGGTTGGAAATGGGGACTAGAACTGTTGATGTAGTCAATCAGCTGCAGATGATTCGATTACCTAGGTTATACGTTGTAGCTGCGGGGTTGGCCTCGGAGGTGTCTCAAAGAGGTGGAATTACCTGTATCCTCGCCGCTGACTCGGCTAGGGGAAACGAGAGGAGGAGTCAATTGCCTACGTATGTATTCGACGGTATGTAATAGAGTACTACATCCTTTTCGCGCTACCATGGTAGTGCTCCAGGCCTGTCATGCACAATCCGCGTCAGCGTTGGTCTCTAGCATTTTTGAATTGCGTTTCGAAAACCAGGCCTCTATCAGAGAACGCTGTCGGGTTGCCGGTATTAGTCCTGGAGCCAGAGACATGTGCGAGTCAGACTGGTGCGTGGTGTCTACGCGAAAGGAGGGAGCGATGCACGTGTCGGAGGTCTAACCGCTTTCGGAACGTACACCTGGAGTTTCGCGATCTCGAGCATTCGAGCTTCAAGATTCCCAAGTGACCAGCTCACCCAACACTCACCTCCGCGCTACAGCCAGTTTTTCGCAGGGTACCAGAATCGCAGATATGTGGAAATCAACATTACTGCTCGCCGCTGCGCTAGCGGTCCCGTCACAAGCGCTACACTTCTTCATGGACGGTGCGGTCCAGAAGTGCTTCTACGAGGAATTGCCCAAGGATACACTGGTTGTTGGTACGAGACATGCTCGCAAATGAGTCTCTTGGCCTAGAAGCGCCACAAGGCCGGCGCAAGAAACACGACTAACATGACCAGGCCACTACCACGCCGAAGCATGGGACGACGCAACCAAATCCTACCAAACCAAACCCGACATCGGCGTCTTCGTTACCGTAGAAGAGACATTCGATAACAACCACCGCATTGTTGCCCAACGAGGTAGCTCTGAGGGCCGCTTCACTTTCAGCGCTGCCGACAGCGGCCAACATAGGATCTGCGTGACACCCCAGAATGTACCGAGCAGTGGTGGCGGCTGGCTGAGCTCCGGCGTGCACGGCACAGTCAAGTTCACACTGGACATGGCGATTGGCGAGACCAGCAGGATCGAGAGCACGGACAAGGACAAGGTCGAGACGCTGGTGCAGAAGGTCAGGGACCTGAACTCGAGGTTGCAGGACGTCAGGAGGGAACAGGTCTTCCAAAGAGTGAGTCGGACACCTACAGATCGCTGCATAAGTGCAAGAATGCTGGCTAACACATTCTGCAGGAGCGCGAAGCCGAGTTCCGCGACCAGTCCGAGCATACCAACTCCCGTGTCGTTCGCTGGACCCTCATCCAACTTGTAATTCTGGGTGTTACTTGCGTTTGGCAACTATCGCACTTGCGAGCTTTCTTCATCAAGCAGAAGCTTACCTAGAGCCGTCGAAATGACCGTCGTGTTTCGTTTCTGGCGCGTACAAAGACATGAGGGACAAGTTTGGAGGAAAAGGCATGTTTTACCTTGGTTCGGTGAAATGCTCTTGCATCTGTATTGCGGAATACGGCGTTGGAACAACGGGTTGGTGGGGTTAGCGTTTGTGATTTTGAACGAGGCATAGCATCACACAAAGTACGTGTTGAATAGGTATGCGCTTTTACTGTCTGCCTCTTTCATTAGTCCCGTATATGCCCAGTTCAAGTATATGTAGAAGGGAGCGCCTGTAGGAGCATTCTCGTCAATGCTGACAGGAAGTAGGGACGTATCTGTTGTACCGAGATAGTCGGAAGTGCTGGTGTGTACGAATCAATACCAATAACGTATCTATTATCAGCACATTACCATACCCGCACTTGTTCACTATCGGCATATTTCAGTACCGGCAAGTTTCACTAAGAGCGTCAGATCCAATGCTGGTACTGCTAGGTATAGGACATTGTCACTATTCAACAGGTCTTGTCGACAGCCTGACTCAGACAGCAACTACCGTCGGACTCGATCAGCATTAGAGAACCGAGTCTTGGTTCTGGTAATTTATGCGTCCACAAATCTGGCTGAGTGTCGTCGACGGTGCCGGCTTACAATAAGATTGGAAAATACCCACAGTGCTATTTCTGTCATACCAAGCAGAACGATGGCAGTGTTAACCCCACATTTGGGTAGAACGGCCTCTCCCGAACCCGTGTTTCCGTTCCTCGTCTGCTGCAAGCGACTATGCGCTTCGCCCCCATCCAGCCTCGCATGGTTGAGCCTTGCTCCTTCCGGAACCAAACCAATCATACGACTTGATAGTTATCTAGTGGCTATCAATTTTAGACTCACATTCCTTCGGTTAATCTAATCTGAACGCTGATGATGCTAGAATTCTACGGTTCATTGTTTTTTGTGAGATAACGAGCTGCCCCCAAATGTGAAATGCTGTTGGCGAGAGCACAGTCTGTTGAAGTCAGCCTGACCTCAGGCTGCTGACAACCATAAGGGTATCATAAAGAGGCCTACTAGATACAAAAGCGATTCTCGTCGATCCTATATGAAAGATCTGTACATGTACCCACAACAATCATGAACTCGACACTGGTCCACGGCTGGGTTGCTTCGCCAAATGAACGCGGTACAATCGACATCGTCTGGAGCTGCATTGTCACCATTTTTTTGTGCAGTTGGTCTGTTCTATTTTTGAATGTGCCCGACAAATACGACTTCCGGTCATATCTAGCAACAAAGCTCTCATGGGTTGCCTTCACCATCTTCTTTCCCGAGATCCTAGCGTCATTCGCCCAGGTCAGTTGAACTTGCAGAGGGGTATTAAATGAATGTTATGCTGATCTAGAAATCAACTAGGTCCAGTATCTCTCCGCCCGACACTCGGTTTTCGCATTCACCAAACTCGGGTATCATGACTGGTCCATGACACATGCGTTCTTCGCCGACATGGGAGGCTTCATGCTTGATCCTCCAGATTACCCGCCATTCCCCGTCAACGCCCATCAGATTCACTACCTTGTCGAGCACGGATTCATCGATTTCCCCAGTATTCAACGAGACACCATCGAGGACAGGAACAAAGCAGACGCTTTCGTCCGTATCCTTACATCCATCCAAATACTCTGGTTCGCCCTTCAATGTATCGGCCGCGCCATTCAACATTTGAATGTCTCTATGCTCGAGCTGGACGTCGTTGCTATCGTGTTGTGCACGTTTCCAACGTTTTACTTCTGGTTCCACAAGCCGTTGGACGTTGATACGACAGTGACTCTATATCTCGAAGGATCACTAGAATTGAGAGATGTACTGGTACTAGCAGATGGTGTAGCCAAGCGACCTTTCGAACTCACTCCACTCGACTTCATTAATCCGCCTCCAGATCCCTATCAAATTCTTGACCCTATCATGTGGGGCCTTGAGCACTTGCTTCGACTCGGTACAAACTCTGCACATGTGCCAATCACCCGATTCAAGAACACGTCACGGATGAATCCTGGGAAAGTGACGGTATCAGAGTGGGCAATCTCAACGGGCATATCACTCACATTCATTTGTATACACTTCATCGCGTGGGACTTCAACTTTCCATCACCGTTAGAAAGAGACTTCTCGCGAAGTGCCTTTGTTCTACTCCTCGGAAGCGGCTTTACCTTTGGTAACCTATGGTTCCTGACCATATGGCAATTACCGAACCTTTGTCGTCGATTGGGGGTACCGCAAGTTGACACTGCTACACAACTGATGTACCGGATACATCCGGTTCTTCAGTACGCTCTAACTATCCCACTCTTTGGGGCATATGGACTTGCGCGGTTATTCATCATCATAGAAGGTTTTGCTAGTCTAAGAGCGCTTCCTGCAAGTAGCTTTCGTGGAGTAGAGTGGTCCAACATGTTTCCTCACATCTAAGAAAGGTGGACCATGATGCAGCGCCAGAGCGATGTCATATCTCGATCATAACTATTCTGTCGTGCCAGTCCGCCAGTGGTTCACCTATGAGCGCAGGAGACGGGCTACGGGGGGTAACACATCGTTATTAGGACTCTCAACCCAACCAAACCAAATATATGCATACACCACTGGTGTTGTTGCGAAAGCTGTAATGAGATGTTTCAGTTGCTCAAGTATCACTCCATACCATGCCAGCTCCGAGTAAGCAAAAACGATAGGAATTCTTGTAACATGTAAGATCAATGTCTTATTTAACACGCGTTTGAGCATCGTTTTTACGTTATTCTGAAGGATGCCGGCGCTCTCACATCCAGCCTTCCCAATTGCATTGGGGTCGATTCTTCAGTGAATACCCGTTCCTGAGACAGTATGGTTCTAGTAGACTACTTTGAGATGAGATGTACCACAAAGATTGTTAAGTAACATAGCAGCATGAGACCAGGAATGCTCAAGGTCTTCCTGACAACTAGATCGGAACTTTGAGATGTCATCTGTAACAGAACCGTGGCACGTTCAACAACTCGTCCAAAACCTTGATATTACCGCCGACGTGGATGGCTCACATGCCGTAAGACTTCGTACTCATCAGCCACAGCCCAAAGACCAACCATTGCCATCAATGCCAACCCGTCTCAGATCCTCAGAACCCATTCAACCATACCGCATGCGCGTGATTTTTCCGTGGAACAGCCGTCCACGCGCACATCCCAGAGCAACCGCTGGAACCAATCACCTGGAACCACAAATGAGCAACGCATCATGATCGGCAGACCTTAACGCGATAATCTGCTTCTAGTGACTTCACTACTTTTTCACATCAGTGGAACCTTATGCTTAACCTTGCATCGATAGCTGTAGCCAAGAAAGACTTGCGCCGCGGAAGTTCGGATTGACATGGAGACAGATTGTGGATAAAGGTCGTCATTCGCGTGGAGCTGGGAAAGGGTATCCGGTTGACATTGCCGGCGATCTTCAAGCGTATATACTGTGTTAGAAAGCAATAGCCGTGTACGCATCATTGGGCGAGTGTGTTTAATCCTTCGTTGCGGTAGACATCGAGAAGCTATCAGCAGCTTGCATGAAACCGTTCTTGTCAAGTTTTTCTTCATAGCTGACATTGGTTGAAACTGCTTAGATGGACCGGATTTCGACCGAACTCTATACTTAAAAAAACGACGTCAATAGCTTCATCCGCCAAACTCTAGGAGTCGACGATGATGCGAACTTGAGTTTGGAACACAAGCCAATGAAACTCTATTGCAACTTCGGATGCCGTTCCCGTCAAAACTGCAAACGCGCCGTTGCTATCGATAAAATGCACTGCGCGATCCTCAGCGCTCTTTCTCTGCCCTATATGACGCCATGCACTCGTACTGCATCGGCGGCGGTTCCCCATCATGCTAAATCCACCAAACGTCTGTCCCACATCCATCTCGGATCCGACGGGACAGCAGTAACAAGACAGGGGCCAACGCACCTCTCATTTCGTGCAAGCCAGGTCCGACATTTTTCGGTGGAGCCACGGATTGGGTGAAAGTGTACCGAGGAGAGACCACACCACTATGCAAACTATGTGCTGATATGCAGGCTGTCAAATTCGGCACTGCAGCTTCTGGTAAATGGCCGGTAAATCAATGATACCATTGCGATACTCGCCATGTCCACATTTTCGCCCGCGGGCGTCACGCAACCATGGAATCATGGATCAATTGCTGCTGCATTGGGTACACACACCACCATCGCTATCCCCGTGCCTCGGTCCGATTAAATCCTTTTCTTCTGCTTTGAAATCCAACATCCTCGTCCACATTGTAGAAGAAAAAATGAAGGTTTCTAGAACGAAAACTTGTTCCATTTGATAGGAGATGCGTGGAGATGCGTGTGTTGAAAAAAGAGAGGCTGAGCCCGCTAGCGTGGCCCGCGGGGCGGTAATGGGCCCAGATCTCGCGGCGCTCTCACCCTTGTGTGCAGTTCAGCCGTGCAGCTGTGCGTGCTTTTGCTTGTAGTATGCATAGCCGACGATGTTACACTTGGAACAAGAGGCTGAATCTAGAGTGTAAGACTTGAAGTGTTGTCAGCTTGGGTTGTTCAAGCTGCAGTGTGAGGAGACGTACGATGCTTGCAGTAGGTGGTTGTCAGAGTGTGTCATTTGAGTTGAGACCGGCGTTGCCGTCGCTGTGTACAACATGCATGGTGGCAGCTCAACAAGCGTTACCGGTTAATGACAGCAAACGAGGCTTCATGATGTGAATAGATGGTCTGAAAGAAGAATACTGTTTGACGTTGATATTACTTTGGGGTATCATTGCTAGCTACAATGGATTCAATACATCCGCTTGTCCGTCCCTCCTCTTCTGCCATAACGTTGCTGAGTACGGTGTGTAGACAAAGAAGTGGCTCCGACAATCTGAGGAATAGTGAAGTGTTGTACAGCATTAATGGTGCTCCAAATGGAGTCAGGTATATCGAGAATAATGAAATCTAATCCCAAACGTAACCAAAGCCCCTGGAGCCGGCGATGCCGTCTATGAAATCATCGCTTTTTTGTGCACATACGAAAGCCATCTCTTTCATCAAATCATCGTCCCATGCGCCCGCTTGTTGGTCGCTGAAAAGTCATATCCGCAAAAACGTACTAGGAGATCAAAGAGGAATACTGTACAGTCGAAAGGAAAGAGCCCAAAACACCGAATGATTCAGTTCCGACCAGCGACAACTGAATGCGATGCAACCAGGTGCGTGACCACAGATGTGAGAGACGCGGGAATAAGCACCACTCTTGGCTGTGTCCAAGACAATGAAAACACGCTTGCTGTCGAAGTCCAGATCGGCAAAGAAGAATCTTCGTGCGTAGCATTTCATCCGTGTGGTCAGCTGCGTGCCATAGAACAGTCGCGGCTGTTCTGGCGTCTGCAGAGCGGAGATGATGCAGGGGCACGGCTTCCGCGGAAATCGGTGAACATTGCGCATTAAGCTATGCTCAGTCGTGGTTACCTCCACGCCTGCGGTGCTTTCCGGGGAAGTCAACCTCGGGATGCACGACGCGCATATGGCGTGTCAATGCGTCATTGCGCGAGAAAGTCTTTTCCTCGACGCAAAGTGCGCAGCGAACCTTTTGCTTGCGCGCGTTGTGTATTGTGTCCTCGTGACGTGTGAGGTCATAAGGGCGGGAAAATACAGTGTTGCAAGGCTTGCCAGTCGTGGGGTTGATGCGCTCACACTTGTGGGGTCCCGCCTGCGAATTACGCTCCAAAATAGCCGCCGACGTCATAGCCGTGCTGAGATTGGCACTTCGATGACCCTCACGCTTATGCTTCTGAAGCTTTTGTGGGGTCTCGAAACGCTGGGAGCAGCCATGGTACGTGCATGAATAGGTACCAGACTCAGCAGTGGTAGATGTTGGCTTTGTCATGTAGCGGTCGGACAAGACGCTGTTCTGGCTGCCGTTCGGTGGCTCAGCTTCGCTTGCGCTAGATTCCATCGATGTCAAGTGTGCAGGGAACTCGGGTGTCTGGTCGACAGCCGACGCCATAGTGTTGGGTGTTGATCGGTACTGAGATGGTGCGTTCATAGGCAAACTGTGCATGTTCCCTATTGATGGTGTGGCGAAGTTGAAGCTGGACGACTGTTGTAATGATGGAGCGGTTGCAGTAGAGAAGTTTGGTGAGAATTGTGGTGTTGCCCAACTGTCGCGACCGTAGGACTGTGATGAGGATGGTGCGTCGAAGCTGGATTGAGTAGCAGTCCTATATTGTTCGCCACCGTTGTATTGGCCGTCGTACTCGCTAGCGCCACTGTCCGGGAACAGTGGAACCTTGGACTCTTCGTCCGATTCCCGGAAGTCCAGTAGGGCATCCTTGGGGGAGATGGTCTTTGGCTCGGAATCATCGCTCGGTTGCATCTGAGACTTCATAGCATAAGCCGCGTCAGCCTGGCGATTTTGCTCACGTGCAGCAACAGCAGTGTTCATGGGTGAGTTGAACGAGTTGCTCGGCTGACGGTAAGGTGAGCTCTTGCGGAAGGGTGAGTCACTTCTTGAGGCAGTGCTGCTTGGCGACTGTGAGCGCGCGTACTGTGCTGCCTGGAGCGCTCGCTGTACGTTTTCGTTGGCGTTGCTGCGGTATGGCGAGAGCAACGAAGACTGTGCTGGCTTTGATTGCGACACTGTTTGGGTGACGGCACTGGGCTCGTAGAAGCCAGTGTCGGCAGCAATGTCGGTGTATGTCCTTTCGAACTTGGGTACAGGGCGCATATCTGGTTCATCGTAAGCACAGAACTGGTTGAAGAGCCAGGAGTCTATCCTGCAGAGGTCCTCACCATTGGCAGGCGTCTTGAAGTCCATATCGTCCTGTGCTGTGTGTGGCGTAGCAGGAGAGTCGTGACCGTAACTTGATACTGATTGCCCAGTGGAGTGCGCGTAGTCTGGTACGTCATCACTTTGGTCCATGAGCGCTTGCTTCATCGACATATGGGCTGACATGGTGTGGTCCATGTTTGGGGCAAAGTTGCTGCTGAAGTTGTTGCCGTTCATGAAGGAGTCCTGAGTAGGTGTTTGAGAGGGTGTAGGCAGATGGTTCTGGAACGACCTTTTGGATATGTCAGCCATGTTCAATGAGTCAGCCAGCGCGGTTTCGTGCGAAGGCGAATATTCAGGGCGAGCAACGTACTGGTAGCCTGATGAAGGTCCGACGGCTTGGTACTGCGAGGCACTTGAGCCTACAGAAGACGATGATGAGGCGCGCTGGTGGCCGCGGTTGCGGTTCTGGTTCTGCGAAGGTGTCTGGAGAGATTGACCTTGCACGTTACCATAGTTGTTCCAGGACTCGAGTCCAGTGTTGGTGTTGTTGGCCGAAAGCATCGGGGGTTGTGCGAAGCCCTGAGGAAGCTGCGGTGTTGGTGTCGACTGCTGAATGCGGATGGCCGGGTTTGCGAAATCGGTATATGCGCTCGTCATGTACGGGTTGGGTGCACTACCAGACGAAGTGCCGTAAATTTGTTGCTGGGACTCGACGTAGTCGTTGAGAAGCTTCTGGTCGTAGAGGTGTTGTGCAGCGAATTGCTGGGGTAGTTGTTGATAGGAGGAATGTGAAGATGGTGGTGACGGTATGGTTGAAAGGTGGTGACGTTGTGTGGGTAGCGCTAACATAATGGTCGGGAGGAAAAGTAAGGGACCAGCGTGGGTGGCAAGTTACTTATACTAGTGGGCTACCGGCCGATGACTCGGGTAGTCTTCGCCGATTTGAGTGAAAGACCACTTGATGAGGTGATCTAGGATAGCAGTCGGTGGAAGACTGTCGAACAAAGCTGTGTTTGCGTCGGCTATGCTCGGATTATCGGAATTAAGAGCCTTCGTGCGTGTCGTATGAAATTGCAAATTGCTGAGCGATAGTTTCAACGGCTTGGGCTGCTGAGAATACGCGGATTCGGTTTCCTTTCATACCTCATCCTATGACGCAACGTTGGAACCCAGGTTGTGTTGCTTTGCAGGGGTATATACGCTAGGGATACGCCAACGCGCAAGAGCGGCGCGATCGACACCACCCTCACACACCCTGCATACGGCCGCCGCGGGCCCTGTCCGACCGAAGGCTGTGCAAACCCCGGCAGACGAGATCCTACCATACAGAGTTTTCCACATGCACTCGGATAGCAGCCGAGATAGCTTCGCTCAACGTCCATGAGCTGCTCCCAAAATACTGAGCAATCGCCTGTATGCATCCAGGCGATCTCTGCAGGCATGCACTCCACGTGAAACGGAGCCCTGCGAACCGAACCGTTATTCATCGCTGTGGCCGTCCGCTTAGTCTGTAGTAGACGTGTAGCCTGTAGGGCACTGTGCGACGGACCATCTCCAGGCGTCTGGCTGTGGTGATACGGCCGTGTCTAGTCCAACAGCTGGCCGCTTCTCGCAGGGACTACAACGTTCCGAGACGGGCTGAGCAGCATCGTTTACATGCCGAGCTACTCGACAACGCATAGTGGATTACGAATACTGCTGGATAGTAACAGATGGAGTATGCGAAAGCACCAGCCACACCTCTGGCCAGCGCCTGTATTGGTCACATGTTTGTCCGCGTGACTCACAGACAGTCACTGCCATTTGAGCATTGGCCTCAAGACCACGATATGATAGTGCTTTCAGCTTGTGTCTGTCGGCACGTGAGACCATATGGCCTCCTTTGCAGACAACCGTCAATAGCCCTACCCCATACTCTGTACTATTGATAGCTGGATCTGGTGGCCAAACGGCTCCCGAGGACCACTCTGCTGGCTAGCACAATGCACATCTCTTGATGAGATGCTGAAACTGGAGATCGATCCACGAACCAATAAACTGGGATACGCACATACCAGCTGCAATACTACTAGATCAAACCAGACTACCATCTATTCTGCAGATGGAAGCTACACTTCCGTTTCGGCACTGGCAGCATCCTCTACTCAACAACGGCACTGCCGTGCAACATCCTTACAGGTCGAGTACAGCCAAGATCACACAAGGAAAACTCTTCACCAAAACTCTCCTTGCACAGGTGTGCTGAAAAACGACATATGCAACGTGTTGCAGGCATTCTGTGGAGTTGCATAGTAACCCTAAACCAACGTGGCATCGCATCGAAGGCCCCGAATGGGCAAGATCGGTAGGGAAATACTCGGATATGCAGGGTCTCTTGCGCCACTGTGTGGCAGTGCCAGCCCTACCGTATTCACGGGTAATGTAACTCGTCGCTTCCTCCGAGATCTGGACCCTTATGCATCCATCGAGGGCACTAGCCACATTTCTAAGCCGGTGCGCGACCATCCGAGGCTTCTGTAGCATTCTGAAGCCACATGTCGAATACTTTTCTTTTCTGTGATTCGCATACTGATTAGATGTTGTGTCTTTTCTGTCGCTTTCGTGTTGCGTCCCCCTCCGTCGGACCGAACAAATGCTATTTCTTCGCTTACGATAATAATGACATCATCTCCCCGAAGTTTCCTTAGCATCCTTTCTTCGCATTCCATCCAAAACGACTGCCGTGCAGAACTCCTGCTTTACGCTTCTATTTTTGCGAAGCAATACGTCTCCAATGAATATCCTTTCCCTGACGTCTTAGTCGACGTTCTGCTGGTCATTGAAACTGCCCATCACTTCTCGAAGGTCGCTCAATGCGGTCATGGATCGCCAACGGCTGAGCGGGCACCATCCCTAGCCTTTCTGCCCGCCAATCCGCGAGCGCGGGATGATGAGACCCTGCGTCGGCTTGATTTCGACAAAGTTTCTGCCGGTCCACCTGCTTCCATCGGCAACATGACTGTCGATCATGACGCCTGAGGCACGATAGTCGCGTGTCTTACGTTCTCCACTCACAGCGCAGTTGTGACATACTAAATGCACCGATCGATACACTGTACATCTTCCACTATCGATATTAATGCTGGCTCAAGTATTATATTGTTCCTCTTTTCTTATCAATACTCCATCTGCCGGGATGAGAAATTTTCAACTTCTGCACGCATATGCAGGGCACCTGTCTACCCGATGTTCTGCCGCCCAACGCTTCTTTTGGGTTTGTAGGGCTTGGAAATGTAACAGGGCGTTGACCGATTCCGGTTTTGCTCACCATGGCATTTCAGAACTTGGTTTCCAACGTCATCTGTCATGCACGCAGTTACAGCCGCTCTCCTGACTGTTGCATCACCTCGATAGTTGTTTCTTTGGCCATGAACACATGCAACTCAATTCACTGGATTCTGCGACGCCCAATGCTACGATACGGGGTTCATCCGGTCGTTCGGCCGGTCGAGCTGGTGATCAGCCGAGTCCGATCTCACCACACCATACGCTGACTGCATTCTCCGCATTCTGTTGGTCCTCAACACTCAAAAGCACTTTTACTTCCCTTTTCGTGACCCGGTGGCATCATCTCGGCCGTATTTTGAACGATTCTGCGCCGAGCGTTTAAGCGCGAAGACGCGCGGAGTTGCGCTATCTCCGGGACCCCATACGATTGCAAATTATCCAGCTGTTACTCAGCGCTGACCGAGCACGAATCCTGTCGTTATGCCAGTCGGCTGTTTGTCGTTGCTCCGAAGTAAACCCATACGTGCTGCATACGGGAATCCTATAAATCGTCGGCGTAAAATAGCCGGTGCAAGCAGCTAGTATATATTACGAGCGTCTTGCGAGGCTGATGTTTACAAGTGGTTAGATCGTGATAAAATAGGCAACGGTTTATGTACTGAACACGAGTTCCTATACGAGTGGGTGTTCGCACGCTAAGCCCTCCGTCCGTGAGCTGCCCTTCTCAGATCTTGCTCTCGCTAATCTGTGATCAGTAGTGTGTCTCCACATGGCAACACTGTCAGCTTCGGGGCCGCGTAGGCTTTGGCCACCCTGCATGTCAGCCTCGCAAGCCTCCACGTTGCTTCCATGTAAGCTTTTGGGCCGCAAACTTTTGCCTTTCGGCGAAAACATACCGTGCAACGGTCATCCACGTACACACGTGTACATGAGTTTTAGCGTTGATCTTATCTGGATCTTGGTATTCGTTCTAGTCTTATCAACTCTGCCAAACAGTCTTGGATGTAGAGCGCCTTTTCGTGGACTACTTCGCAGCCTCGAGTGACTCTGCAATATGCTTTCGTTCATTAGGATTACCTTACTGTCCATACAATTTCAATCAGTTCCTTCTCCTCTATCTAGGTAGTCTCATTACCACCTCTCTGAATCTGGAACGACCCAAATGAAACTCTTGTCTCCCCCAAACTGCACATAGATATTGCTTAACTTCAATCTTTTGGAGCAACCCTTTGACGCCCACAAACTTGTTGTCAAGTAGTAGCACTCGTCGAAACATGGAGCTTCACGCATTCAAATGCAGCGAACCACCAAAACATCCAAAACCTACACATAACAGGACCTCAGCCCTCAAAAACGCGCAATATTAAGATCGCAAGAGTTGAAGACGTATGTACAGTGGTTTGTTGGCTTCTATGGGATTTACGGGTCGTTCCGGCTTTTGCGGCTTCTGCGCATTTTGCGGGTTTTGACCTAGGCACGATATAAACCACGAGAATAGAAGCACTCCAAGCAGAACCACTATCATTTACGATTCCATGTATCTCAAAAACACCCAATTACATTCATCTTCCTCTGCTAGCAAGCCCAACTCTTGACCTTTTCTTCTGGCGGCATGGCCCCATTAAGCGAAGTGATAAAGATGCTCGTAGGCCAAGCATTTGGTAGGACCTGGGTTCCGGAAATCAATCTGAAGGGGAAAACAATCGTTGTGACAGGTGCGAATACCGGCCTTGGTCTGGAATGTGCGAAGCACTTGTACGTGGGTTCCCGCATCAAAAAACCATGGTGACTGACTTCAAGGTCTGTAGAGCTCGCAAGAACGCAGCTACCATCATTCTCGCTTGCCGCGACACGAAGAAAGGCCAAGCTGCCGTAGAAACGATCTATCGAGATACCTCTTGCACAGGCCACACCAATATCGAAGTCTGGGAACTAGACCTTGCCAGTTACCAATCTGTACTAGCTTTTGGTGAGCGAGTTCGCACTCAACTCCCCCGTCTCGATGCGTTCATAGCGAATGCTGGCATGGAATTGCAAGAGTTCAGGAAGGCAGAAGATCTCGAGATACACTTGACCGTCAACGTTGTATCAACCTTCCTCGGCGCCATTGCCGTCCTTCCCAAGCTCCAGGAAACAGCCAAGACGCATGATGTGCAGACTTCATTGACATTCTGTGGCTCAATGTATCATATCTTTGGCTCGGATGATGAATTTGACGCTGGCTTACCGGATGACAAAGACATGTTCGAAGAGCTCAGCGACCCTGTGAGGACGGACATCATCTGGCGCTATGCCTTGAGCAAGCTAATGGACCACCTTTGCTTCCATGAACTCATCAAAACGCTCTCGGAAAGTGCGACAGACTATTCCCAGGTGGTAGTGAACCTCATCAACCCAGGGTGGTGTGGCACTGAGCTGTCGCGCGCCAAACCACATCCCTTTGGAGAGCGAGTAGCTTTTGCGTTGATGGGCTGGACTGCTGAGAAAGGGAGTCGCGCCTATGTCCATGCAATAGTGGCGGGCAAGGAAAGTCATGGAAAGTACCTATCGGAGTGTCAAGTCAAGCAAGAGTCGCAGTTTGTACGGAGTGAAAGAGGTCGACACATTCAAGAGAAGGTATGGAAAGACTTGGTGAGCAGATTTGGCAAGATTTCTCCCGAGATTATGAGCTTCATTTGCTAGTATGGGTTTATATTTTATGAGCGTGTATCGCAGCGGAGACATGTAATTAAGGTGGCGAGAAGTTGATGTCTCGGACGAAGTTATCCCACGCCAGCCACGGTATCTCGTTTCCGTCTTCGTTATCGTTGTATTGAGGTCTGACATGATCTTCCAGACCTAAGAAAGGCACATTCAAATCATCTTCGTTCATACCCCAGTTTGAGAGATCAAACAAGTCATTGTTGGAGGTAGAAGAGCAGGTCTGCTCTGTCACAATCGGTACAGTAAAAACCGTCTCTGTTCCGATCGCGAGATTCTTGTTCCCAGCAGTATCTGGAGTCTGTCTCAATCTCTGTACCCGTCGCATTAGCTTCGCGATGGGCTTCCACAGCAGTCCAGACTCTGAATCCGCTACTAGTCGCGCATAATGCCGGAAACTTTGTTTTGCGATAATGTATGATCGGTCAGATGACGGTTCTTGAGGTCGTACCATCAGTTCCGCAAGCAAGACCGCAAGTGCATGCCATTGCACCCAGTTCTTCCAAGCCCAAGGCTGGAGCTCGACCGGAATAGGCTGGAGGTGCTGCTCGAGGACCTCGGTCGCGGATTTCATGATATCGAAGTCATCCCACGGAGGGACAATATTGTGTGGTTGTCTATAGGGTGGTCTTCGAGCCAGGAGTTGCATACTGACGATAATCTTTTGAGCTGACATTCTTCGGAGCATCTCCAGCGGGCTATCATAGCTATGAATATTGGTTCTTTCGCTCAGGATAGACGTCTTAAATTCGTTTAGCAGCTCGACCTTCTTAGTCCACTGTTCCCATCCATTTTGGACGCCATCTGAGATCTCGTACAATCTCCGTTGACATATCATTGCTTCATAGATCATGGCAGTATGCGACATGTCGGTAGGATACTGCAGGGAGGGTTGAATTGCCTTGTCTGTTGGGTGCATATCATCATCGTTGATGTTTAGTGGAGGTGCTCGGAAGGAGGTAGAAGGCAGGATAGGGATCGTACCGCGATCTAAGGCCGAATGGGTATCAAGGATCCCGATCGCAAAGAATAAGCGCTGACGTAATTGGAGATCGAATGGCGAAAAGTCTTTTGGGTCTTCCTCTCCAAGTCTCAACAGTGTAGCAGCACGCACGGCAACCGCAACAAGCGTCCATGTGTAGGCGCCGCTACAGCATGTTCTTAATCCTACCTAAGCCCTCTCATCAGCGTTCACGTATGTATCAGAAGCAGAACTTCGCGGAGATTGACGCACAAGATACACTACGAAAGTTTGTAGTGTAAAGACGTCTGGGCTTTGTAGTAGGTTCGATCGGACAAGCAATTCCTCTACAGCAGAGCGATAGTGTTGAAGCATATCTGATCTTACGCCCAAGCCCATCTCTTTTGCTTCAATATCGGTGATAGTACATAGTGACATGAAATATATAGCGAACTCCAACATACGCGCGGAGAAAGGAGGCGAGACATCCTGAGGCTGCGTATGACTTGCTCTGATGACTGATAACACCGTTGGCCAGTGAGTCATCTTATATACACTGTCTACTCGATAATGGTATAGATGAAGCAGTGTTTCTCGTACGTCCGGCGGGGGATCATCATAGGGATTGGCATAGCTCTTTGACCATTGAGGAAATAGTATCGCGTTTGTCGAGCATGTGTCTCCGGCAGCCTTGGCTGTGAGCTCAACGTCATGTGTATTTGCTTCATCTTCAGCGTCATCCTCTAATGCCTCTCGCAACCCGTGAACTTCGCTGGAGAGGGCACTCCAGAAATCCGGCGCTACGAAGTCAGCGATCTTCTCACTAGTTACACCCACAAGCCCATCGTTTCTCAAATTGCCAGTAACTGGAGCTTGATCTGATGTGGTACCCTGAATTGCTGTTTGCTTGGACTGCTGCTCCAGGAGGATCTCTATTCGTGCGACGCGTGCCGCAAGGTCCCTATTCGAAGCCGATCCCTTTGCCGTCTTGCCACGGGGTAGACGCGCCCGTTGCACAGCATGGCAACTGAGGCCTGAGTTCCGGCAAGCTGAACATGGAGCGCCTTTGTCGCATTTGATCTTTCGTGACTTGCACTGCTGACACGCTAGACGCGGAGGTGGGTTCATGCTCTCGCCCTGACGCTGGACGAATCGGTATAGACAACACGCGCGAATGCACACTAACGACTAGTTGAGTCAGTATTTTTCACGAACTCATCATCGGGTGTGAGTATGTTACGTGTGTTAATGTTGAAGAGTCAAGTGTGCTGGAGCGGACGTTACTTCCCATACCGTTATCGCCAGTTCCACAGGGGTCACAGAGGTGCGCCAGCCATCGCGCCTTGCCGTATTCGGCATAGAGCAAACATGGGATCTCGAACACACCTTCTCCATTTCCATTATAGCTGGAGCCCTTCACTTTACGGATTGCATTCGTCCAAGACGCTCGGAGACTACACGGATAGACGAGTCCAAATACTGAGCTTGCTGCCTGTCTTGCATCTCATATAACGCTAGCCATCCGGGCTACCCCATAGTACGCCTTCGCCTTCCGCCCTGGCCCACCCGTGGATGGGCCTCAAGCGCGCCGACTGCTAATCCGCTCCAAAATCGAGTACGATGGTAATCTCCCCTGAATATCCCGGCTTAGAAGTCAAAGTCTGTGTTGTTGGTCAGCAGTTGCATGAGTACGACGACGAAGATGCTACACTAAAGACAATCACCAAGTACATAGAAGCACGCTCAGACTGCAAGTTCGTGGTCACTGCTATCTTCCGGCCGCCGTTTTCGACTCGCTACCATGTCAGAGCGCAACTTTCGATTGACGGAGTCTCCGTAGCTAAAACATTTTGCGAACGAGAGAAGCTCCTCCAAAAACAAATCGAGATGAGTGGCCATCGGTCGCAACGAAATGGAGAATGGGTCAAACAAGACTTCTGCTTCGCCAAACTGAACATTGGCAAGTACCAGAAATGGTATGTTTCCGCTCGCTAACAGGATGCGCAGTCGAGGAGGCGCATGGGCCTGTCCCTAGTGCTGCTGTTTTGAAGCAGACTCTCAGTACTAAAGGACGTATCACCATAGCCTTTCAATTCATCGAAAGCTACCAAGATTTGGGACTAGATCCCCGACCACCCAGCAACAGACGCCATGAACTTGAAGCGCTGAAGGAAATCCCGGAGAAAGCACTCAAGGGTGACGCATTATCACATCAAGCAGTGTAAGTAAACGATGGGTGAAGCGCTACATAGGCAAAGGGCTAAATTTCCAAAGTTTGTCAGCGCCTCGAACATGCCATGCAGGATCCTTCTCATTTCCCGGAAGACACTATAAGTTCGTAGACCAGGAGCCTTCCGCGACTTTCCACTTCAAATATCGGTCACTTGGTGAGTCCTAATCACGTTCACACCACGGCACTTACTAACATCAATAACCTTTGAGCGAGCCTCAAAACACTTCGAATTCTCAAAATCACCGAGCCCACTTCTGTTCCTCTGGAAGACAGGCCCGAGGAGGACCTTACCCCAGCGGAGCTGAGAGAGCTACTGCGTCGCGTGCGACAAGTATGTATGCGCTGCAACTTGCTGACACCAGTACTAAAACACGAATAGCGAGAAGGAGAGAGCGAATCTATCAAGCAGGAAGTTAGTACTACTGCTAGAGTCAAGCGCGAAAGGACCATTGACGACAAGGATGATGTAATCTATGTTGAGACGCGACAAAGCAAACGTCCACGTATGGATCAGACCGTCATCATGATAGACTGAGAGCGAAACCTGTACCCGTCTTCACAATGGTGAGACCGAGGAAAGCATCGAAATATTAAAAGACGGCCCTATTCTGAACTTGCCACGAGGTGGAAGGATGTTGTTGCATTGTTGGCACGAGAATACGCGGGCTCTGGCATGATTGATGGACGCTGCCGTATACTGCCAAGGCAGTCCACATTGAGTTACTCTAATATTCGTATGTATGTACATGTGGTCGATCATACTAAAACATGTCTTTCGCGACAAAGAGGTCATGGTTGTGAGGCCTAGAGATCGAAAGTGTCGCCGAAGCGTGGACGACGATGTCACGCAGCTGGATCGAGGACATGCATCAACAATACGGGAGCTTGTGCTGGGCGATTGTATCCTCGACAGTTGTTGTACTTAGAGTTAAAGCTCGGAAAATAATCGACGGATTCCATCGACACAGTCGGGGGTAGGAGAGCGCACGATCCGGATAGATTTGTGTTTGACGAATGTCATTTTAGAACGTGGCGAACCTTCGCCCACTCACCTCAATTCGAGTAGCCCCGCTTTAGCCTTTGCTTCGCGCTTGCTGTAAGTGTACATTGACCTCTCACCTTCCCTCTCGCCTTCACTGTCACCTCTCTGCTTGCCCCACTTGATGCCACATCTGTGCTCGGTCAGATATCCTGCTACCTTTGCAACCTCTCACTGCCGAAGCGTTTTACCACGCCGAGAGTGAGCAGCCCACAGTATCACTATGGCGATTCATAGCGACTATCCCGGTTTGACGGTACAGATCATATGTGGTGGCAAGCCTATTGAGGAACACGTGAATGAAGAAGACGAGGAGCGGGATGAGCCTAAGACTACGACACGATACGTCGAGTGCCAATCAAATACGGAGTTCGCAATTAAGACTACCTTCAGGCCACCCTTTGCTCCGCTGGATTTGGCAATACACGTTCATCTAGATGGGATCAAAGTGAACGGACTGATAGTACACAAGCACCAGATGCTAAATGAAACCTACGTTAAGTCAGCGACCAAGTGGAAAGAAGGCCAGAAATGGCGGGCGTCTAAATTTGTCTTCTCAGACCTCAACGTGGGTAAGTAACTCTTAGTTAAAGTTACTAAACGCCATAATACGATGCTGACACATCTCCAGTACAAGAAGATAGTGAGACATTAGCGGAAAAAAATATGGATGCACTGAGTCAAGTGGGCACAATCTCTGTTGTGATTACCCCAATTCTGAGCATGCTGAAAGAACGAAGACCAAAAGGCCGGAAGTGAGAACTGAAAGAGTTTGGAATGATCTCCGAAGAAACTGTTAAAGGTGATGTGCGTTCCCATGTAATAGGGTACGTTCATATCCAAGATTTCATTCAACGAAATGCTAAAGAGACGTGAGGCTTGCACCAGCTCTAGCCATAAAAGCGCCCAATAAGTACAGTACTAAAGAAGCTAAAGAGCCTTTGGTAACGTTTCGATTCAAATATCGTTCGATCGGTAAGTCATCACATTTCACTAGCTAGATTTGAGACTCACATCGCAGCAGCCGCACTCAAATCTCTCGGCATCGTTTCTCGCTCACTAAGCCCCTCTCAAGATACACAACCGGAGTCAATCACGAAGGGAAATACAACCAAATTATCTCCAGATTGTTGCCACCGCGATACTTCATCTATCGTCACTTCCCAGGCAGAGACTGCCAGTATCACGCCAGGTCTACTCCAACAAAGCCCCACTCCCATCAATCAACGCATGCAGTCCGGTCTTACGAAGAAAGACATACTGGTCTTGATCAAGCATTATCGCGGCAGTAGTGCTGGTCTAGAGGGTCTTCCAGAGAAGGATCTCGCCATCTTGTTCAGCTCTTACCGGGTAAGTGCTAAAAGAGGCAATTTTACACTGATACTAATACAACCTAGGGTGATAAGCCAAATGAAACCCCCATAAATCAAGAACCTGTCCTCTCTGAAAGCAGAGCACGCATCAAGCGTGAGCTTGTTGGGGACAGCGTTGCCCGTGGACAAGGAAAGAAGCGCAAGGTGGAAATCATAGTTTTGGATGACTGAGCCATATGGATGTCCAACGGAGAAGCCTCCGCTAGGATGTAATCCTTACACTTATGCGAAGATAGAACATTTCGAGAGTTTGATGTCTCATGGTATCCAGTCGCTGAATAAGAGTTGCCTTTGGGTTTGAAGTCGGGAAAAAATACGGACAAATGTCGAAAAGCAGTCAAGGGGAGATTGTAGTAAGCTTCCTCCAAACGGAACATGAAGCGTCCTGTAAGAATGCAAATCACCACAAACGACATGTATCTATTCCTAAGTTGATCTGGTCTTCATGTTACCTTTTCCAACTCTGCAATCTACCAACGGGCAGCCGTCGCAGTAGGAGTAGCATATGTTTCGCTCCAACTCGCGGTGTACTTTGAGCTCCCCACGATCGTCTGACTCTTGACATCGGCAAACGTCGCGCTCGTAACCACGCTATCAGTTCCGATCCATGTGCTCCATGCAGTCGCCGTTGTAACGCCCGTCACGGGTCCGACAGAAACTGCAGTGGTCTCAGGCCAAGCACCAGACCATACAGTAGGTCCAGGGATGACGTAGTCGGTAACGCAGGGAGTGGTGGAGGTTTTTGGCTTCTTCGTCTCAGTAGAGCAGTATACCTGTACCTATTAGCGAACAAACTCAACGTCAGAGCTTGGATAGACGGGGCCTCACGTTGTGTACGACACCAGGATCCTCGTAAGAGTACGCTCCTGGAAAGCTTACACCCTCGGGTAACTCAACCTCGCCATCGCCTTCGACCAGTATCTGAACGCAGTCGGGATAGAACTGTGCGCCTCTCTTTGGGTTTTGCACGTAGCTCACGTCACCCTCATGTAATCCGACCATCTCAGCGCGGATGATATAATGGCCGGCCTTCAGACCTTCAGGCACCCGGACATTCATATGACCAAAGTGCTTCGCAATGTCGCTTGTAGTACTCCACTTGCCAGCTTGTGGAAAGGGATTGCTTTCGTATTTTCCGGAGTGCCAAAGCTTGACGAATGAGTTCTCTGTAGGTGGATCAGGCGAGATATAAATTAGTGAAGGGCCGTGATGTGAGTTGGCGATCACATCGTCGGTGTCGTTGCGTATCTCGTGGTGCCAGTCGAACGTAAGGTTATCTCCAGGCTGAACTTTGATAGTGTCGTGGGCTTGAATATCACCCATGACGTTGCATCGCATGTCAATGGAGTCGAGATCCTTGACAGGCGAATTGTTGTAGCCGCCCTTGCCATTCTGGCCATTGTACGCAGGAATTCGGACGCCCTTGAATGTACCCTGATCTACGCCGTTGACGAAAACACCCTGAAGGAATTAGTAATGCGGCCTGATAAGCTTAGTTCGGAATGAACATACCCAAATGAAGGTATGAGCACACGCCTGGCCTGTAAGGAGCGAGAGGAGAAGAGCAGAAATGCGAGCCATGATACCTGATTCTAGCAATGACTAGACCTAAAAAGCACAGAACACGATGTGTGAAGAACACTACGGACATGGCGAACACATATATATCGAAGTGTCCGACGCTTCATACAGCACGTCGGCAGGTGATGAGGCTAGTGTATTGCAATGCAATATACCCGATCGGCCCCAGATTGTTAATCTATCATGACTTCGGGAACGTCCAAACACAGCTGCAGATCTGGAGATTCCAGCGGGAACATCGGACGTGTCTCCGACAGTGTGTTAGTGAAACTGTGGACCGCATTCGACGGTCGGGGTTGACAGATGTGTTGTTATATGGACTACACGAAGCCCAATTACTTCACTACCATCGGCCGCTTCTAGCAGACTCAATATGGGGACGTTCGCCTATGTAACAAATTGCTTGAACGCGAACGCGATGGCATGAATGCTTGCTACTGCCAAACGGTATAGCCTGATCGCAAAGGACCGTTGTCACCAGGTAACAGTACTTGGACATGTCTCGGTGCGGACTGGGTGATAGTAAGCATGCTATGCAGAGAAGAGACGAGTTCTCATCTCAATTGCGATGTGATTGATCACCTCAAGGCTACAGTCGACAGAAATGTATGTTACTTTCAGCGACTATGGTTATCCATGGGTTATGTAGATGTTGATAAACACATTGCGTAGATGATACGCACTACAGAACAATCGCCTGGAGCCTCTCCCCTAACGAAAGACTCATAGTACTCTTTCAACGCAACGTTGCACATTGATGGATGTGACCTCTGCTGATTCCCAACCTATCAGTATACTCAGAATGAGTTTTCCAGATCGGGCGCCCAGCCATGGGTCTAAATCTCTTCTACGCGCAGCGCGAAAACAGGTTCATTCATTGAAGAAATGGGAACCTGCCGTTAAGTAGTGTTTGGTTGCTGGCGGTGATGAAGAGAAGAAGAGGGAGAGCGAGGAAAATCGCGGTTTTGAGGCTGGCGCAGAGCGGAGCTTCGGTGGCGCTAAGCCCGATCGAGAGCGCTAGGGCAAGAACATCTGGCCGCATCGCCAACTGTGGTATCCACGCATGTTCAAGAGTGTGAGCTCTTAAGACGTTGCAATATCGTGCACTTGTTGCCTTGAGGGAGGGACAGCTGACACGTTTCGATTCATTGCTGTATACAATTACAGCTCCACACCCGCGACTGCCACATTTCACACCGCCCCGCCAAATCAATCTCCCATCGTGGGCGCCCTCGGTCCCTCCACCACCAACTCTCTACAGCCCTCCACCACCACCCCAATACCTTCTCGAGTAGCGCGAATAGCCGCAGCCGCCCATCATGGCCGACTTTGAGACGCTCAAGGATCAGTGGAGCGATATCGAGGACAGGGATGGCGTCCGTCTCAGTTGGAACACGTTCCCCAGCTCGCGCATGGTACGATAGAGAGCCGGTTGTCACCATGGACTCGAGATACTGATTCGCCACACAGGAAGCTTCTCGTCTCGTCGTCCCCATCGGTGCCCTTTACACACCTCTGAAAGAGAAGACGGATACTCCGCTACTCCAGTATGCGCCTGTCGCGTGCAGAGCGCCATGCAAGGCCGTCCTCAACCCCTACTGGTATGTCTTGAACAGTCTCTGGTAGCTGTGCTCAAGCTGACAGTAACGTAGCCAAATTGACATGCGCGCACGCATCTGGATATGCCCCTTCTGCTTGAACCGCAACAATCTTCCCCCGCACTACAAGGACATCTCAGAGCAACAGATACCGCCCGAGCTGCATGCTGGCAGCACCACGATCGAATACCGACTCCCCCAGCCCGTATTGACCCCGCCCATCTTCATTTTCGTTGTAGACACATGCCAGGAGGAGGACAGCCTGAAGGCGCTCAAGGACTCAATCATCATGAGCTTGAGCCTGCTCCCCGCATACGCCCTCGTCGGTCTCATCACATATGGAACAATGGTAGGTATAGGAAGATGACATTGGATGTTCTGTACTGACAGTTGTAGACCCAAGTACACGAGCTGGGCTACACCGAATGCGCCAAGTCGTATGTTTTCCGCGGAAGCAAGGACTATTCCTCCAAGCAAGTCCACGAGATGCTCGGACTTACTCAGATGGCTCCCCGACCTGGTGTCCCCCAGCAGCCTGGCCGACCACCTGTGCCACCCCAGGGTGGTGCTGGTACGCGCTTCATCCTACCCGTGTCGCAATGCGAATTACAATTGACCAACGCTCTCGAATCGATTCAACGGGATCCTTGGCCTGTCGCGAACGACAAGCGTCCTCTGAGGTGCACCGGTGTGGCACTTAGCGTTGCTGCTGGACTCTTGGAGACAAACTTCTTGAACACTGGCGCCCGTATCATGCTGTTCAGTGGTGGCCCAGCCACCGAGGGCCCTGGTATGGTCGTTGGACCCGAGCTGCGCGAGCCCATCCGATCGCACCACGACATCGATCGCGACAACATCAAATACTACAAGAAGGCGCTGAAGTTTTACGAGGGACTTGCGAAGCGCGTTTCCCACAACGGCCACATTGTAGACATTTTCGCTGGATGTCTGGACCAGGTTGGTCTGCTTGAAATGAGGGGCCTTGCGAACACCACCGGTGGACATATGATTCTGACCGACAGCTTCACGTCGTCCATGTACAAGCAATCCTTTGCGCGAGTGTTCAACAAGGATGCCGATGACAATCTCCTGATGGGCTTTGGCGCCAATTTTGAGGTGTTGACAACAAAGGAGTTGAAGATCACTGGTCTTATTGGACACGCTGTGTCGCTGAACAAGAAGTCTGTCTCCGTTGGTGAGACTGAGTGTGGTATCGGAAATACATGCGCATGGAAGATGTGCGGTATCGATCCTGAGTCCTCTTACGGTATCTACTTCGAGATTGCTAGTCAAGGTGGACCAAACCAGATGCAGGCTGGACAGCAGCAGGCTCTGATTCAGTTCCTCACATACTACCAGCACTCCGCTGGCCAGTACCATCTGAGAGTGACCACTGTCGCCCGGCCTCTGAGTGGTCCTTCCGGTGACCCTGCCATCGCTCAGTCCTTCGACCAAGAAGCTGCTGCCGTCCTCATGTCGAGGATAGCAGTCTTCAAGGCTGAGGTTGACGATGGTCCAGATGTCCTTCGATGGGTTGACCGCATGCTTATCCGATTATGCGCTCGCTTCGCTGAGTACAGGAAAGACGACCCGTCGTCATTCAGGTAAGCATACCTGTATTCCGAGAAGTGGAGTCCTTACTTCTGCTCTTCTGTGTTCATTTGCTTCAATATCGAATACTAACTATTGAACTAGGCTCGAGAAGAACTTCACACTATACCCGCAATTCATGTTCCATCTTCGTCGGTCACAGTTCTTGCAAGTCTTCAACAACTCGCCTGACGAGACCGCTTTCTACCGTCATGTCTTGAACCACGAGGACGTTAGCAACTCCCTGATCATGATTCAGCCAACACTAGACAGCTACGGCTTCGATCACGAAGGCGGCCAGCCCGTGCTGCTCGACTCCAGTTCGATCCAGTCTGAGACTGTCTTGCTGCTTGACACCTTCTTCCACATTCTCATCTTCCACGGCGAAACAATGGCCGAGTGGCGGAAAGCTGGCTACCAAGAGCAAGAGGGTTACGAGAACTTCCGAGAGCTTCTGGAGGCACCGAAGGAGGATGCCAAGGAGCTCATCCAGGACCGATTCCCATTGCCTCGATTCATCGTCTGTGACGCCGGCGGTTCGCAGGCGCGTTTCTTGCTCAGCAAGCTCAATCCCTCGACAACGCACACAACCGGCAGCTACGGAGGCGTTGCGCAAACAGCTCAGACCATTTTCACCGACGATGTCAGTCTGCAGACCTTCATGGACCATCTGATGAAGCTCGCCGTTTCAGGCACAGGCTAGTACGTACCGCCTTGTGAAAGTAATTGTCATCAATCGCGTAGCGGCGGGGCAAAAGAGGAATTGTATGTGTGGTCTTTGTGTTACATCATTAGCGAGAAATGAAATCCTTGAATGTCCAAATACCTTCCACCCCGACTTGTAACTATGATATGCAAATTTGCTCAAAACAGTAGTTCCTGAACATCAAGCTTAATTTCGAGTATAATGTATTATCATAGCCCTTGCTCGTCTTTCACGAAATATCTCTGTTCCCGTCTACAGCTTACTAAGATCAAAGTCCTTAGCTTCACTACCACTGACATGCTCTTCTGCGAGCATCTTTCCTGTACTCGGAATCTGAAACGGCTCTGCAGGCTGCACAAAAGCAATGAACCTACAAGGCTCAGTCTCAGATGGGTTATGCCATTTATGCATAGTACCGCGCTGGATAATATGATCCTAACTCAATCTATCAGCACTGCGTTCGTAACAGCAAAATTCCACGTTCTTCAACTATCTGCAAAGAAAACGCGAGCATGAAGACACAGAGAAGCAAACAATACGTACCCCGGGGTTCAAATTCACCATCTCTCCTGTGGCAGTCTCCAATTTTACCTTTCCATGCGTGCAGACTACGTAGTCGATGGATACAGTTTGGTGCATCTGACTGGCTTGTCCGGGGCCAAGTTCGCAGACAATGAGGTGGGAACCCGATCCATTAGATACGATAGAGCGGCCGGTGTAACTGACGTCTCCTTCTTTGGATGTGTATGCCTCGATATCCTTGTCGCCCTCAAGAGTGGCTGGGGTGGAAGACGTGGCATCTAGTCATAAAGCCTTGCATTAACAGCTGATCTTGTATTTGCTATGGTGGGAAACAAGACGAAGCGTTGAGACTCACATGATCGAGCTGTTCCACCGACACCTGGGTAGCCGTAGAATTGTAGCGCCGGGCTTGAGTGAATAGTGCTTTTGCCCTGCTCGTTGTGCGTGACGATGTAGCGTTTGGCTGGAGGTAGTGATGTGATGGACTCGTACATCTCCGATGAAGCAAGGCGTGCGTCGTTCTCCGCCATTATGAAGTGGTTTCGAAAACAGATGGAAGAAGCTGGATGCGATGAGGGGTAAGTAGCGAGAATTCCTTGACGAGGTATCTGATGTTAGCAATGCAGAAGCGATGGTGATGTTCGTGTCATATGTACTTTTCTCTTATAGAGCAACGCTTCCAGTACCTACTCAGAAGCGACTACAGCTGGTCGTAGACTTTCTGTCTGCAGGGCGAGATCTGATGTAAGCGCGGGATGTTGTTGCGCTCCTTCTGCATGAGGTTTAGATGTGGACCAAAGATAAGGCTGAAGTATCCACCTGTGGAATACACGTCAATCATGTGGATAGCTATTGAAAATTGCAAGAAATGTGCCTTTTGTAGACCAGACATGGTTGGTAGATTGCTGCATTGGTATGGACACACTAAAACCATGTTTTGTCTACTTGAACGCCCGGCTCATCGAAAAGCTGAAGAATAGTAATCGTAAGCAGCCACAACCATTAAACATATACAATGAAACTGGACTATTCATTGCTCATCTGACGTCAGCGCTATTAGGCTTTGGCCTTTTTGGCCGCCTTCTTTGGCTTGGCAGCGGCCTTCTTCTCCTCAACCTCCTCGACAATAGGCTCAACAACGACCTTCTCCTTCTTGGCCCGCTTGCTCTTAGGTGTTGCTTCCGGAACAGTCTCCTCGGTAACGGCGGCAGCCTCGAGTGCGACATCTGACTTGCGCTTGCTGGTCCTCTTAGGCTTCTTGTCTGCAACAGGTACAGTGGGTTCAGCAACCTCCTCAGTTGCGACCTGAGCGGGTTCAACAGCCTTCGCTTTTGCACCCTTCTTGCCCTTCTTTGCGGGTGCAGGGGAGACAGCCTCGACAACCTCTGTGACCTCGACAACCTCTGTGGGCTGAGGCTCTGCTTGGGCCTTCGCACCCTTCTTGCCTTTTTTGCCCTTTGGTGTGGTAGTCTCCTCAGTAGTTGCCTCGGTAAGAAGCTGCTTGGGCTTCGCGGGCTCGAGAGTAGTTATGCTAGTGTGCTTAGGAATACTGTCGACAGTCTTAAGCGCCGGTGCTTCAAACTCGTAGTCGAAGGTCTCTTTGAGCTGTTTAGCCTTGCTCGTCCTCCTCTTGTTCTCGTTTTCGATGCGCTTTCCCCATTGCTCTCGTCCGACACCACGCTCCATCTCGAGACCGGCCTTTTTGTTGCGGGGGTCGACCTTGAATCGCTCGTTGGCACCCTTGAAGAGATCTGGGTGGACCTGCTCATTAGGGATGAGATGAACTTTGAGAATGTGGCCGAACAGCAAGTAGTTGTTCATGGTTCGCGCGACGATGTCAGCGACTTCTTGTGATTGGAACTCGACGAAGGCAAAGTGCTTGGAGGCGCCAGTCTTCTTGTTGCGTGACAGACGTAACCGGTTGACTTTGCCAAACTGTGAGAAGTACTGCTTCATCTGAGGTTCGAAGAAACCGCGAGGCACGCGACTAGACGAAGTATTAGCAAACCATAGTGTACAATGAAGTGGTACACATACCCAACGTAGAGAATACCAGGCTCGTTGGACTTGGGAGCAGCCTCTGCCTGCTTGATCGCTTTCCGCTGTTTTGCGCTAAGTTTGGGAACCTTTGCGGCCTCGTCAAAGTTTTCGTCTTCGTCAGCATCATCCGAATCGGAATCGCTGAAGCCAGCGAGTAGAGCTGCGGTCTGGTCGTCTTCGGCTGCGTCGTCTGCGTCGTCTTCTACTGCTGTGACCTCGGTAACCTCTACCTCGGGTTCAGTCGCTTCTTGCTTCTTTCCACCCTTGGTCTTCTTTGGCTTTGCGACAGTGGTGGTCTCCTCGACTACAACAGCGGCATCCTCGACAGGTGCGGCATCCGCTGCCTTTCCCTTCTTAGAGGCCTTAGCCTTGGGCTTGGGAGCCTCTGCTACGACAGTCTCCTCTGCAACTACAGTCTTGCCCTTCTTTGCTTGCTTCTTGGGCTTCTCTTGTACTTCGGCGACCTCGACTACCTCGGCGACAGGCTCGGCCATTTTAACATCGACATCAGCAGCGGCCTTGCTCTTCTTGCCCTTCTTTGGCTGGACAGGCTCAGCAACGGCGACGGGCGCAGCCTCTTCTTCAATGTCCATAAAGTCGGCAGCTTGTTTACGCGCAGATTTCCTGGTTGGCTTGGCTTCAACGGGCGCGACATCGTCCGACTTTCTGGGCTTCTTCGCCTTTGGCGCCGCCTCTGATGCGACTGAGATGGGTTAGCGAGCATATCCAGGATTTATTCTCGTCGCAATTACTCACCCTTGCGCTTCTTGCCCTTAGTGTCGTCGGCAGCCATGTTAAATTCCTGTGATTGCGTGAGGTTTGTGTGGTCGCGAATGTTGTTACGCGCAAAAGTTCGGAGGAGAGCTCAGGCGCGGGAACTTTTTTCGAGGGCAGTCGCGCTAGCGGACACTTGCCAAGATAGTCCCCCAGCCTTCACCATCCACCTGCCATTTCATACACTCGCGCTACGTCAAAAGATATCAACTATACCAATACTCACTAAACACTGTGTTGTCAGTTTCTCGGGCTGACTGTTTGGCTTGCTCTACTCGCCACCAAATTACTCTAGGTCCGACCAACATGGCGCCCGTCGTAGATATGAGCGACAAGAACGCGTGGGATGATTCTCTACTGATCGATTCCTGGGATAGCGCGGTTAATGAGTATAAAGTACGTCTTCATGAACCACCATTTCGTGATCTTTGGAGGATATCGACTAAACAGAATAGAAATATCACAGCATCCACCAATCGGGTAAGAAGCTCGAAGACGTCCTAACTGAGGAGGAGCTAAAGGAACTACGGGCGTAAGTAGCTTCTAACGCTGTACGTGATGATGCTGACGTTTGTAGGGACTATGGAGACTTGATGGATGGAGCGGAGACGGCATCGGCAGCAGCAGAGACTAACGGCGTCGCGGATCATGAAGATATCGATACGCCAATGTCAGAAACCAATAGCGTTGCTCAGGCAGACCAAAGCGGTCCGTCGCCGCAGCAGGTACGTGGACATGCGAAACAGTCGAGTACCGAACCCTGTCTTACAAGAACCAGGAACCAGATCTCTCCGGAGAGCAAGAACCGCAGATCCAATCGCCAAGGGCTGAGGCTCCTCCGGTGCCACATGCTGCCGGAAGTCTTGCAGGTGCCATGCCGCAGGCCATTCTTGGAACAGGTAAGTCTTGATTTTGACAGCCGTTGCTTCCGGACGATGTGGGGAGCTTGACAGTTGATGACATGCTGACTGTGTACAGTACAGGATGAGAATATGAAGAACATTATGATGTCGTGGTATTATGCCGGTTACTATACTGGTCTGCATGCTGGACAACAGCAGGCTCTCAAGGAGCCCCCATCAACACAGTAGCAGATCCACAGAATGACGACTCTTGAAAGCATTTTACGTCAAACTGTGGCTGCCCAGCGCGTTTGGAAGGCACAGTAGACACTTGGAGGCTTGAATGTCATTATTTTGAACCAATAGGGTGAGAAACCTCATGGTCCAGCCCTTGTACGCGACTGACCACCTATACAGGTTGTGCCTCAAAACTTCGGGAACACAGGCTGCGAGATGAAAGCTCTGCAGTTCCTTCATGCGGCTGGCGAGTTCCCAGCCCCATAGCTCAGGCATCTTGAATAGTTGTGTCCCTGCGCTTATAGCCTTGGTGGTTCATAGATTACCGAATCGGGCGGAAGCGAGACAGATCTGCGACACCACCGCGACAGTCTCGAACCCACCTCCAACGGTTCGAGCATCAAACACCCCCGCCGTTGCGCCCAGCCAAGTGCGCATCACCAAAATCTCGCCATTCTTGCAGGCGATCAACGTTTCTCCCAGTGCCATGCCGAGAGCAGGGGGCTGGTGTTTCGCCATGTGCGCGACCGGCCTGCAAGCTCTTCAGTGTCAACAATTTCATGCGTGGATTTAAGGAATAGAATATCCCCAGGCATAAACTTTCTCCTCATCTCATCGCTCTTGCCTCATAATACCAGTGCTCCACTCTCTTTCTCTTACTTCATCTGCTTCTTATTGTCCGAGCCGGCCCTCGTAGTGCCCTTTCAATCCTTCAACCTTCTATCGTACATTCTAGTGCTTGCAGCGCAGGCTTACGTTCACTTTTACGACACTTTACACGATACGCAATCTAGTCATAATGAAGTACTTCACAGCACTACCCTTGGCAGCCGCGCTTGCATCCGCCGAGATGCAGGTCATGAGCCTTGCTCCTGCCGCCGCGACTGGCGCGATGACACACACTGTAAGCGCATCCTCGAGCCCTATTATTGAGCTTCATTTAACAAATTGTAGGTCGTCGTTGGTGGAATGAAGCCTGTTGCAACCGGCATGGCGCCCGTTCTAGGATACAGCCCCGAAGCCATCAAGGCCGCTGTCGGCGACATGGTCATATTCGAGTTTATGCAGAAGAACCACACTGCCACCCAATCAACCTTTGCTGAGCCCTGTAAGAAGATGGAGGGAGGAATGGACTCTGGCTTCATGCCCAACCCCGAGGGCAAAGCTGGCGTCACATGGAACATGACTGTTGAGACAACAGACCCGCTTTGTAGGCTTTCCACGTTTATCGAGAAGGTGTAACAAAGACTAACATCATTAAGGGTTCTACTGCAAGCAACAAAACGGTATCCATTGTGGAAAGGGCATGGTATTCAGTATCAACGCTGCCGAGACTGGCGACAAGACCATGGCCGACTTCAAGGGTCTCGCCATCAAGACCAACGGTACAAGCCTCGTTGCAGGCGACCTCCAGTCTGTTGACCCCAACGCCGCTGCCGCCCCTACTACCGTCACCATTGAGGCTGGAGGTGCCGCCGCGACTGGAACCGGCAGCAGTGCTCTCGCTTCCGCCACCGTTGTTGCTGGACAGGGAACAGATGGTGCTGGTCAGACTTGCTCATGCCAGTGCCTCTGCGGTATGGCTTCTTTCCCCGAGACCGCAGCCATCAACAACTTCGGTGGATTCCCCGGCATGATTGCCTAAACGCCCTCACGACGAAACTTGGAGAGACGGTAATGAGGAGGATGGATCGACTGGGTGTATGCGTCTGGTTGGTCTTGGGTGGTGGTCGAGAACAACATTCTTATGACGGATTCGGCAAAAACGCTTCTGGTTTAGCATTTGTCCGGATTCTTATACCATTTTTATCATTTGCTGGGGCGTTTCGCATTATACCGTAATCCACATGCTGCGATGATTGCCGCGCGGTGGTGCTATTTAGGACTTGATTGCAAAGATGTAAACCTTTAGTATTAGAGCTAGATCCAAGAGATCGCACTTTCAAACTCTATGTTTTCCCTCAAAAATGTTGTTGGTACTTTACTGGTGTTATTCAGCTGTGACAAAATATTCTGTGTCGCATGGGAAACTAGGCGCGATGGGTTTCTCACGGCGTTCAAAATCAGAAATCGGTGTATTCGGTATATCGAAAATCAATCCAAGCACACTCTTTCGCCTTCTAATCCAAATCCAAGAAACTCCGCTCCCATGATGACAGGCTTCTAAACAGGTTGACCTGCGACTGTGGCGTGTCAAACTGTTGTCGTTATCGCGTTGCACATCTTGTCTGACCGCTCATTTCTTAGCGCCCTCAGCAGCCTTCTTTGCCTCAGCTACACAAGGAGTCAGCATCGGATTGTTACACACAGCGCATAGCCTTTTCAAGTCTGTGCAGGCTCAGAATGCGACGATGGTAACTTACCAGCAGCTTGCTTAGCACGCATGATCTCCGCTACGTTCTCCTTGGTGCGTGCGAACTCGGTACCGGATTGCTGCAGCCTGTGATCAGCCAACATCCTTCAAACCCCCTATAGACAGCTTCTCTCATATGCACATACAGTGTTCTTGCCTTTCTATTTGTCAAGTCAGCGGATGATTCTTTGAAGAAAACCACGGCACGTGTAGTTGTGCATGGTAAAAACAGCGACAGAACATACCTTTCCGGCCTGCTCCTTGAGGTTCTTCTCCCGAGCCTTGTCGCGCTGGTTGCCACGAGCCATTTTATCGTCTTTTTCGAAGGTGATGCACGTAAAGTTTCCCGAGTTTGTCTCTTCGGGCTGGTTGTTGCAGCGTGCGAGGTCTTGACTTGGAATACTCCTTAAGGGCGCTGAGGAAATTAGAGGTTTGGGTAGTCAGCGGCGGAAGTTCTGATAAAAATAGCGCGTTGTTTGTTTCCGCTGGCCAATCGATGGCAGGGGAAATCACGGGCTAGAACGTGGAAGGGGAAGCCGCGATTCGGGGTTTCTTCGCCACGTGCATGGACCTTCACGATCTTCCTTTTTCATCGAGATCGCTGTTTACTTTTGCTTATAGTACCCGTTGTTGCACCGTTGTGGACTTGACGTCCGTTGTTCCGCACATGCTCCCTGCTGCCGTTGGCCTGGTACGAGCAACTTCTGGTTCTGAAAATGAGCCACTCTGGATCACAACCCAGCACCACCAATGTTTACTCTTCACTGTGATCACATCTCGCAAGCTCAAATATACGAAAAAACTAGGCTACATCTCACAAACTAGCTTGCATCGTGCGACTCGCAATGCACATCAGGCGGCAGTGGCTACTGTTAGCACGTTCAGCGCCCCGCATAAGGCTGAAGGTTGACTTCGCCAGCGGTACTCTACAGCCCGCTATTTGCGCCAATAGTTCTGAGATAGGTTGAGCCGCCAGCTGTATAAGAAGGCTGCACGGGCTTCCTTACATAGCCTCTCCTTCTATGTCTCTAGGCATCAGCCCTCTGTCACACTCCTCTCTGAATCTCTACTGAACTATCTCATTCACAATCGTCCTATGGTATTTGTCTGCCGCTTGTCGTAGTAGATCAACGCAACTCTCGAGTTGCGACCCCAGTGGAGATGGCTCAGTACGTCTATCAGCCTTTGAATGAAAGCAACAGCGAGATCAGGCTGATAACGTTGCTACCTTCATCGGATCGAGACAGCGAAGTGATCTGCGACCTCAAAATTGTTCGGCTTACAAAAGAGGACGCCCCACACTACATAGCACTATCGTACACCTGGGGTTCCGCAGAATCGCCTACGAGGCTTCGAGTCTCGTCAGAAAATGATCACAGTATCGATATTACCAGAAACCTTGCAGAAGCTTTACCGTATCTTCGCGATCGTGTTTCACCCAGAACACTATGGATCGATAGCATTGCTATCGACCAAAAAGATCTAGCGGAGAGGAGCCAACAGGTCCAGCGGATGGCTGATATCTACAGTTTAGCAGCGGGAGTGATTGTTTGGCTGGGCAAAGACGACGCCAGCAGTAAGGTGGCCATGGAAACGTGCATGATCCTTGGTACCAAGGTTGAGGTTGAATTCAACGGAGAAAAGAAACTGAGAAGCCTGACTGATGAACCGGATGATGCTCATTGGGTCGACATGAGACAACCGCTTCCGTACGACTTCGCAACATGGCAGGCGATCCTAGAACTTCTGCGCCGACCGTGGTTCCATCGCCTCTAGATTTGGCAGGAAATAAGTCTAGCCAAATCGAACGCTGTCATTATGTGTGGCACCGACACGATGCTATGGAAACGACTCCGCACATTGCTAGATTGTATTGCCTATAAACGCTGCCTAATTCCATTTGTAGGCGATGAGACTGAAGACGCAAGTGTGTTCGTGTCGAACGCGTATAGTCTAGCAAGGGGCATGGAAGTTTCGCTTTTGGATCTGCTTGCATACATGCGACATGCTCAATGTCACGATCCACGAGACCGGGTATACGGTATCTTGGGATTATCATTCAAGATTGGCACGGGAACAGACCTACGACCCGATTACAACAAGCCAATAGTGGACGTGTACATGGACCTTATGATGGCCTCAATGCAGAAGTTGAGACGTCTTGACTTGTTGTCCCTATGCAGATACGAGGAAACGAGAGGAAACTGGCCATCCTGGATACCTTATCTCATGGACTTGGAAAAGGGGCGTCGCATAGCCTCGTTTGCGTCTGGGAAGTCATGCTGTGAGGTAGAACTGCTGGAAAACAGGATACTGCGGATGACCGGAATACGCCTGAGTCAAATCACCATGGTAGATGAGTTTGATGCGTCTTATGAAAACGCTGAATCTGCGATCCAACGGTGGGCGAATCGTTTAGATATGGCTTCCGATTACGTCGATGGCAAATCTCTTGCCGAAGCGTTGTGTCTCGCCATCTGTGGAGGTGACCTGGCAGACTACTATGTGCCAACTCTCAAGTCGCATCCAGGCCTAGCATCATCGGTAGCAGTGCTTAAAAACACCGTGCAGCCTGAATTCAGTACGGCTGTCACGGATTGGGATAAGAAGGACTTCTTCCACCACGTATTCACCATGTGCAGAGACCGAGCACTCTTTACAACGTCCTCTAATCACATCGGTATATGCCCCAAAGATACCCGCAAGGGTGACCAGATTTGCGTATTACTTGGATGTGATGTCCCAGTAGCCATACGTTCAGACTCGAATGGGCATTACAAGATAATCGGAGATAGCTACGTGCCCGGATTTAGCAGCAATGAAGGGTTCTTAGGACCTCTACCTAAAGGTTATAGAGAGGTGCAACACTATAGCGCTCAATCAGGGATGGATTATTGGGTCTACCTGAATTCGGAGACTGGGAAGATTCAGGTCGGAGATCCAAGGCTGGGTGATGAGCTACCGTCAGGGTGGCAGCGAGTCACAGATATTGAAAGGCAATTCTGGGAAGAGCATGTCCATGATGGCGCGTCGAGTACGCGGACATATCTTGATCCTAGGTTGACGAAGCCGGAGCTACTTAAGCGCGGAGTACCGCTGGAAGATATTGAGTTTTCGTAGGCGACGAATTTCGGGAATGTTGACCAAGTGAGTTCCTAGTGCTCGAGGCTATTACGAATCCTCACAAGCTGTGTTGTAAAAATACAGATGGTGTGAAGGTAGGGCCCGCGATGCGAAGCACGTGAAGGAAAGAATCGCGACAAGCGGGGCTTATCTGTCAGACTACGCGCTAAGCGAGACCCTGATCAAAGTGATCGCGCTCTCCCGCGCTATGTGCAGAACATTTCCCCTCGCTTCTACACCAACATATCCACTCGATCCACCACCATGCCTATCTCCAAGAAGGACAGAGTACGTTGAATACCAAACACTGGCTGCTGCTGATGTGATATACTGACACCCTAAAAAGATCCAGCGCGAGCACAAGAAGGCGGACAAGGCTGGCACCCGCGCGCCAGTCAAGGCAAACGGCCTGCCCGTGAAGCCGCCCAAGCCCACGTCCATCGTAGGCACTCTCGCGCTTCCTACCTGATGCTCTTGCATTGCATGGCATCATTGCGCACAGCTGACCATCCATTTAATACAGTGCCAGAACTGCCGCCGCGAGATCGTCAACACCAACAAGGCGCAGCTCGAGGCCCATGCCGCCAGCCACGACGCCACGACGTGGCCCAAGGAGAAGTGCTGGCCAAACGACTTCTGAAGGATTTTGTCTTGGGCTTGGAATGGTCGGCTGGACTACAATCAGTGGAGGCACACACACGCGAATATCCTTTGATGGGGAATATCCAGCAGAGGGCAGGCAAATGACCGACTTCGCACTACGAGGAAGGACGTCTTAGTTGCTGTATGATTATACCACATGGTCCAAAGGAAGGACATGTCACCCCGCAGCCACGCACGCTTGCCGTGGCAGGCATGCGAGCAGCCAGTAGTCACACTGAAGACTCAGTATTTGAATGGCACCTGTCACATACTCATGGAAAGCACAAGTGCTCCCTGATGCTGTTTATCTGCACACACACACACACACACACACACACACACATGTTTTTGCAAGACTCTCCCTGGTATGACCAGCGATTCGCACCGGAAGCGTAGTAGCCTCACCGGTATCCACACCTCTGTCGTCTGAGCTACACAGTCTGTCCGCACGCATGTTCGAGATGTGTCGCTGATATCCCAGCACTAACCCAAGACTCTCCCACTCGTTCGCGAAAGCAGTGGAGCCCTCTCTTCCCGATTCAACCTCTCTTCACCCTCGCCGCCTCCATGGCTGCTCTTCGTCCTCCAAACAATATACGAGTACCCAAGCGGTGGATAGAAGAATACACTGTGCAATGTTAGACCATCCACTCCTATCAGATAAAACGCCATCCTACATCAGTAGCAGACTGGCAAGCGCATCATGCTGAACTCGTCTCTTGACATAGTCTGGATCCACGTATGTGTCAGGGGCATGGTCATGATGTTGGACACGCCATGGGCCGAATGCAGAATCCAAGATAAGCCAAAGCCACAGTCCCGTTGCAAGCACCGATTTTGCAGCCTCGAACATAAGCACCTGGTAGGGCGTCGCAATCGCCTTGCGCTGTACGTATACGATGAACACGATGCCTGCAGCCATAAATGCCGTCATTGAGGGTGCACTTTCAAGACTGTTAGTCTGCGCAGGACACGCATATTGCAACAAAGCGCAAGCAAGACCCACAAGAAGGAGTAGAAGTCCTCTCGGTAAGGAAACACCATCTGTTCCCATGCGAAGAACCCCAAAATGACCATTGTGGGTATTGAAACGATGGCCTGGAAGATGCCAAAGCCCCGAAGAGTCTGTTGCCCAAGAGGGCGATTGTCCACACTTGCCATGCCAGTGACGCTGCTCAACAGTACGAGTTATTAGCCCTGGAGTAATTTAATGTGCAAAAAGAGGTTTGCCATCCGGTAATGTTGAAAGAAAACGGAGCATCGATGTACCTTGTGGTCTTGAACCCGAAATCGCGGTGAGGTGCAAATGCTGCTGCCTAGGCATGTGAAACATTAATATGAAGGATTGTGGCGCAGCTTGAATATCGTATTGATCCAACCCAAAAGCACGAAAGTCCGCCTTGCTCTACCGATTGATTGCATGCATGCTTATCTTTTGTCCAACATCACATTTTCCCCACCTCTACGAAATGCTGAGCAAAAGCCGAGATCCACTAGATTCAAAATCGAGGTTGGCAGTACTGGTATCGTTTACTACAGTATATGTAATATGATTTGTTGCATTTGCCATCCCTTGCTGGAGGTCATTAACACTGCCATAAATCCGTAGACGTTACATATCGCTCTACTTCTTTTCTAGCCTACTCTTCTCGTCGTTCAATATCTCCTCAACATTATCTTCAATGCTTGGTCCTTTCGGCTGCCATCCTACTAACTTCTTCGCCCTCTCCGCCTTACCGCGGCTGTTGAAACCCCAGCTTACAGCTTCGAAACCTGCCTGCTCAATCGCCTTGTCCTTGCCAAGCTTTTCCTCTTTCAACTCTTTCTTGTCGACGAGACCTAGCTCCGTTGCCTTCTTACCCATGAGGCGCGCAAGATCTGCCCATAGATGCTCTCCGTTCTCTACGAGATAGTACCCCTGTTCGTTCCAGAGCTTGGAATCGGTGTTGCTATTCACGGCGGCTTCGGTCAGCAGAACGAAGAGTTGGGCAAGGTCTGAGACGTGGACGTTGTTCCAACGCGCTTTTCCTTGGCCGATGATGGGAATGTATTGACCAGTCAAGATCAAGTGTGCAAGTTCGTATGCCTGTCTGCTTCTAGTGTTCAGCGGGCCTCGTCCACGCCCGTAAATGGTCGGTGGGCAGAGGATAGCTGTCTTGACTGACTCAGATCCAGCTGCCAGCACAAGGTCATCGACGTTCTTGTGGAAAGCATCCTTTGGCAATCCAGTCAAGTCTTGCACGGCTGTCCAATCGTTGTATTCACGTTCCGACCATTCGCCCAACTTGTTGTCGTCTCGCATAGTCTCCCAGCACAGGATACCAGTGCCACCAGTGTGCAGCCAGAATCCAGGCTTTTCCTTGGAGTGGCCAGATGCCAGACCCTTTGCGATCGCTTTCGCGGCGCCTTCGTGGTCAGATGCATCCGCAGTGTCTGCGAATCGTTAACGCTGACTGCATTGTCACTCAATCCCATGGGTAACTCACGAATTACTACATCCGCCTTTGCTGCCTCATCTTCCAGGATCTTGGAGTCGTCCAAACCACCAATAACGATCCGCACCTTGGGGAAAGCCTCGGTGACAGACTTGGCTTTCTCCTCTATACCCTCATCAGTATGCTGCACTGCCCACGGAGAGAGCACTAATAACTACCTGTCCGCACAAGAGCCGCAATCTCGTAATCAGAGTGCTTGTTGTACAGCGCAAAGAGGGTGTCGCCTCCAATATAGCCAGTTGCGCCGGTGCTGAAGGGGGTGAGAAATTAGCAAGTCGATCGACATTTCGACGGGTTTACGTACAGAAAGATTTTAGGTGCCATGATTAAACTATTAGAATATGAATCTGTGATGCGGGTTGCTAGAATTCTGTCTTGCGTTTGTGCTGATGCACCTCATATCATTGATGGAGCACTACGACCGCATGTGACGTCATCACGCCAGAAACATCGGGACTACTGGAAGAACCTTTTATCGCACGGCAAGCCCCAAATCTAGCCCTACTGATGTTGCATACAGAACGTCACCTTTGCGCCTGGTACTGTTGTTAACGGCTACAACCATCCTTACACTCACATAAGACCTGAATCAGTATGTAAGTGGCGTGTCGCATAGCTGCATCTTGCACAGCTTGCATCCTCTCGGCACGTGGTTGTCTCAAAAAGGCCATTCTTTATGTCCATAGGTATGGCAACGATAGATTACTGTAAACTGCGGCTCAAGCCACTTCTGACACCTCTGGAAATTGATCACCAACTTTGGAGAATGCGCCCTCTTTTCCTTTTTTCAACGTCATATCCAAGAAGGTAGCAACATATTCGGTTACAAGGGTTGTCATTCTGCGACCCTCGATATTACCCAGAAGCTCTCCAACCTCCGCTGGCAATTTCCCATCTAGACCCAACGCGGTTATGACCAAGGGAAGGTCTGAGAAGCTGTAGTGCGCAGCGTTCTTGACTTCGAACTCCTTCTTCCAACCAACGAGGTGTGGCCAGAGAGTCTTCCAGGATGGATCAGTCTCTTGTGTCTTGTTTTCGTGGCCCATGAGCATGAAGAGACCGTCGAAGCCGGTTGTTAACACAGAACCAAACATGGAGCCGTCAAGATTGACTCCACCTCTGAGAGAAGGCATATTCATCATTGCAGTAGCTGCTGCTGCACCACCCAAGGAATGTCCAACAACGGCCATTTTGGATACCCTTTCACGGCGCAAACCTGTTGGAAATAGATCTTTCGAAGCCGAGACGTTGTAAATCTGGTTAGAGACGAACTCAATGTCCGCGACTCGTGTGCTAAGGGCAAGCTCAATGTCCGCGTCGCTGTCAATCTCGACGCCGGTCACTATGGTACCATCGGGGAACTCAACCATGTCGGCATCGTAGGGGTGGTCGATAGAGAGTACCAAATAACCAGCAGACGCGATATTCTGGAGCATGGCATTGTACAGATGTCGAGACGTGGCGAGTGCACCTGAGAACAATACGACGGGCAACAAGTGGCTGGAGCAAGCGTCTTGTCTTGCTGGAGTCACACACGTTTCGAGACCCAGTGATTGGAAGCTTCCGTTAGGGAGACCGTATGCGCCAAACTTGGTATCCATGAAATTTGCTGTAGCAGGCGGCATATAGGAATCGATTTTTCGGCGGCGACAATGAGTGACGGGATGAAAGCTGGACACCACGACAGATCGAGGACTGCTGTTATTGGCGTATGGATCTAAGCGACTATGGTCTGTGAGCGATGCGGAAGCGACCGTCACATCGTAGTGGTGGGACCCGAGGACGGGGAGTACGGTTCTGGCAGATACAATGCCTGGCGAAGATGCCAGAAGTACAAGTAAAAGTGAATTGCAAAGACCCATGATATCGAAGATTGATGAGGAAGATGGTATGCGGGATTTCGCTGCGATTTGGAAGGAAAGGGTAGAGAATGCTAGCTGTGTTCAATTCGTAGCAGTGCTGCAGTGGTATCTATAGTTCCGGCTTGAGTGGAAGATATATGCTCGACCCTCTTCAAACCGCTCTATCATGACCAAAAGCAGACATAGCAGCAGGTACCATCGTAATTAGCCAAAGATGACAATGCAGCAGAGCCGCAGTTTGACCGATATAGTTGGTACAGGTGGTTCTCTCCGGTGGCTCATCGGTGGTATTAGTGTTTAGTCTCAACGAAGCCTAGACGCGTTCTTTCGCTTCCTAAATCGGTTAAGTTGAATGGCACCGACTCTATTAGGGCCCGCCGCTCGTATGCTTCGTTCGTCGTCAAGCGATACCATTTCCTAAAGCATTCTTCTTGACATTCCGAAGTCTTCAATGTTGTCTGGAAACAACCCCTCTTTGGGTGTCGTGCACTAGCAATCAAGCCTTGCCACCGCAATCCAACTCAGCGTTCGTGAGATCGCAAGCAACATGTCACCGAGCATTGGGCCGTATGATGGTCGTAAGGCTCGACGAAAACGATGCGGAGCCTGTTCCAAGCGAAAGATCAAGGCGAGTGTTCTGGCCATCTACAGTCTGACCTCGCTGACAGGCTAAGTGCGATGGAGGAATGCCATGTGACCGCTGTAAACGGACACAACAAGCATGCATAGCACCCACACGGCCCGCGACTTCGAGCTTCGTCTTCGTCAACCCAAGAACCAAGCCCGAAATGCGGCTTTTATCACAAGTTAGCTTGGACAAGACTGAGGAAGAGGTGAAATACTTCTTTAGCTCATTTTTGCCTATGAACACTTTCTCGCATGGTAACTTGCTAGTGCAAAGGGAGCTGCAAAGCATGATGCACTCCTCGAACGCTTTGAGAGATGCTCTTTGCGCAATAGCGTCTCTACACAGATTCCAGCAAATTCAATGTTCAGGACCAGGGATTAAGGATATGAACTGGCGCCGGAGTGCAATGCAGCTTTATGTTGGATCGGTTCGCTGTGTTCAAGCCCAGATTACCCAGAACAAATTTGCAGACGATCCTTCCACTCTCTGGACGACGTTTCTTCTTGGCCTTTTTGAGGTATGCAAAAAATGTTCGAGCAGACGTGATCATAGTCTGACATAGCTTAGTTGATGTGCGATGCCAGCGGAACCAATTGGCTCTCGCACTTCCTGCACGGAACTTGCACGATTCTACGTCTTCAACATCCTTCCTGCCTTGCTCTTGCAGACGAAGAAAGTACGCGAAAGCGTACCTTCTTCCTCTCTGCCCGCATATTCGAGATATCGAGGGCCTTGATCTACTCTGAGCCTACCTTCTTAAGTGAGCCAGCATGGACTAGCGCACTAGCAGATCTTTGGAGCGGCGAAGGAGCCGCTTTTTGGCACCCCAAGGAAGCACTCTTCGATATGCTGCCTAGCTTTTCCGAATTGAGTATACGCGCAATCCAGTATTGCGCATCAGAAGCAGAGCATCTATCGGAAAAAGTGCAGACTGAACAAGCGCAGTACCTGGCCGCTGAAGGCTTGCTACTTCAACAATCTTTGCATGAATGGTGGGATGGCAGCAACGTATGGCAGTCTGCATCAGGTGCATTGGACCCAGAGCTTCTTGTCGCCCATGTGTACTATCATGCCGTTAGCATCTACCTCTCAGGTACTTATGACTATCATGTGCACTGGACCAAGCCTACGGCGCCACGTGCGCCGATTTTACCCCGTACTCAGATCGAGTGGCACACACACGAAATCCTTCGGTTGAGTCGTGAGTTATTGGTCACTGGAATTGCAGGGGTGCTGCTGTTCTTCCCTTTGAGGGTCGCAGGAGCGCGTGTTCGGACTACCCATGATATGAAGGAAATCTTGACCTTGTTCCATATTGTGTTGCAACGTGGGTATGCCGTTGCTGACGCGTTGACGGCGGATTTATTGGAGTTGTGGGGATGTAGAATTGTACCGTAGATGTCAGTGGAATCCAGAGAGATGGATACGTCCTGAACAGTAAAACTCCTCGCGACGACTTCGAATCTTGTAACGCAAGAGGTCATTGCAAGGTACACATGGACGATTGGAGAAAGTGCATGGGGTGCTTTGACGGCCAATCACGTTTGCGTTATTGGCTGTTGCAGCGCCTTGCCTATTTCAGCTAATAGGAAAAGGCTTGGCATAGCAGCACCGCTCGCAGCTTTCTGACGGGAACGTCGACGCCGCCGCCCACGCATTGCACCTCCACAACCACCACCCACATCGTCACAATGGCTCTCGGACCTTCTGACATCCACGCAAAGACCAAGACCACGTATGTCCGCAACCCCGTCGAACGCAATCGCAGCCACCTTCCCCGAATGAAACCGGTCCTCGAACCACATTCCAGCGCACAACCATCGGAGTAGCAAAGGGAATAGGCTGACAATGGCATAGATGGCACATCGGCTCATGGGGTAACCCCTACGAGGGTGGTGGCCGACCCGGAAAGGGCGTCGTCACCTACGCACTGAGCCCCAACCGTCAGCGCCCCATGGCCACCTTCATCGGCAAGGGCTTCTGGAACGTCGTGCGCCGCTCGAGGAACCAGGTCCTCTACTTCATCCCACCTCTGGCCATCGCATACGGCACTATGCAGTGGGCTATCGAGAAGTGAGTTGATGGATATTGATGAGAATAGCAGGGACATGGCAGGGCATTGGTGCATGGGAAAGCAGGCTAACAATGGTAATAGGAACGAGTTCCTCAACTCCAAGACTGGCCGCGCCCTGTACGGCGACGAGGAGTAAGCGAGCGGAGAAGAAGAGCGATGAAGGTGGGTGTATAGTAAGAGGAGTTGGAGGGAGGAAGCGGAACACGACAATTCTCTTTGCATCAAGCCAACGAATAGACTGTACAACCAACATGCACGTTCCTTTCCACCCGTGTCGCGTTCTCAATCTACTAGACAAAAGTCTGTCGCCCAGTACACGGCCCTTCATTGATCACTTCATACTCGGGGATTACACCACCCTCGAAAGGCGCAGTAATAGTGACTGTCTCCTGGTCACTCGGATACGTTGTGACATGTCCCTCGCCCGTCAGGTCGGCAGCGAACAGCAGACCGCCTTTGCCTCCGTACAACCACAGCTCCCGAGACGGGTCTTGAGGCAGAGTGATGTGCGCGAGTCCAGCTAGCAACTGTACGATCCTCGGCATTGTCAGCGCAAATTAGTGTACGAGGGAGATCTGACTCACTGTGGCACAGGAGCGTTATGCAATCCGCCTTCGAAGCGTGGTGGCTGGACAACGTAGCTTAGATCCGTCACATTCCCTAGGTTTAATGCACGGCTTCCTGTGATGCCTGCTGTTGTGGATATCAAGAAAGGATTCCTCAGACGCCAACACTGGATGGTGGAGGTGTTTTGAGGCGTGGTGACTAACGCAGGCGCCGTAAGGTAGAGGGTGTTGTTTGATGTATCGCACGTTTGGGCAGTTATAAGGGAAGACAAGGAGAGCACGGCGAAGGCAGATATAGAGAGATGCATTGTTGCAGAAGGCTATGTTATGATCTCGGAATGACTAGCAGTTGGGTAGCCTCTTATGTTCAAATATATTGCGGTGCGAAAGAACAAAGTTGGTGCTGTACTACGCTATCGCTACGGGCTGACGACCCCGGGGTAATAGCTGGTCGGACATAAGATAATGAAACTAGTAGATCGGTGCATGAAGGCGCATCTGGATGATCGACATGCAGTGCATTGATGGAGATGTATGGGTATGACATTATAGACCGCTTAGGTGTGATGTGGTCATGTATGGCGGCCGGGCTGAAGCAGAAGCCAATCTAAGAAGAGCAGTCGTTATTCATCACCAGTGCGTCTCTTTGCAAAGCATTGGGATGAAGAGAATAAGCTCAATAGATGAAGGTTTACCAAAGTCAAGTTCTAGGCCTAGGCTCTAGCACATGTTCACGCGTACAGGCGACCCCGCTTAGTAAGGTCGGCATGTCGGTGGCATGTAGAACTTCGATGATTCTGTCATATCCTAGCTTTCGCCATCGAAGCGCACCCGCCACAAGACATTCTCCTACTGCCAGCTCGAGGCAGTCTGAACAGGCGCGGTATTACTCTCACCCTACTTATCTGTAATATACCCAAACCCATCATTATACCCCACCCCGCAGTCCCGTCACATCTGTTCCGCCGCCATGTCGACACTCCTCCGCCGCTCAGGCAACTTAGCGCGACTATCCCGACCCTGCCTCAACGCTGCCACGAGGGCACCACGCACATTACGCACACGAGCACCAATACCACAATGTATATATACCCAGCAACGGGCGCGGCGATTCGCAACCGGCCCGCCCGAGGAGCCCAAGAACAAGAAGGAGGGCGAGGCAGCCAAGAAGGATGGCCAGGCAGATAAGCATGAGCCTGCTGATTCTGCAAAGAAGGAAGGAGAGGCCCAGATGTCCAAGCTTACACCCGAGGAGGAGAAGATGCTGGATCAATTAGTCTCCTTCGTGTCAATGGGCGTCCCCAAGTCGCAGAAGCAGAATATCAAGGAAGCAATGGAAGAGATCAAGCGCACCGGAATACCACCGGAGCTACGACACGAGATGGACAAGCTGGAGAGAGGCGAGAAGCTGGATCTGGCCACCGCGGCCAAGATCTCGCGGCTAACAACCAACATGGCCCGCAAGGCGGCTGATCAGCATCAGCAGAAATTCAAAGAGGATGGTTCGCAGGAACCACACCAGAAGTCAGGCGCACACGACCCAGGCCCAGGTACAGGCAAAGGTTCCAAGGGTGGCGCTGGCGGAGCTGGCGGACCGGTCGGGCCCATGTTCGGAGGCGGAATGGATACCAACACAATCCTCATCAGCGCTTTCCTCGCATACATCACATACAAGACCATCTTCCCAGGCGAGAACTCCAAGGAGATAACATGGCAGGAGTTCCGAACGACCTTCCTGGACAAAGGTCTGGTCGAGAAGATTGTTATCCTGAATGGCAACAGGGCGAAGGTCCACCTGCACCGTGAGGCTGTCGCTGGCATGTACCCCGACTCGCCATCAGTCAACCAAAACTTCTACTACTACTTCACTATTGGATCCGTTGAGGCTTTCGAACGCAAGATGGACGACGCACAGTACGAGCTGGGCATTCCTAGCTCCGAGCGCATCCCTGTAGCATACTCCAACGAGATCTCCTGGTTCGGCACCTTCTTATCCTTCGGTCCCACTATCCTCCTCCTCGGTTCCCTCTTCTACTTTACAAGACGTGCAGGAGGCGGCGCTGGCGGAGGTGGCGGCGTCTTTGGCATGGGCAAGAGTCGCGCCAAGAAGTTCAACCACGAGACGGACGTCAAGGTCAAGTTCTCAGATGTCGCTGGTATGGACGAAGCCAAGCAAGAGATTATGGAATTCGTCTCTTTCCTCAAGGACCCCAGCCGATTCCAGAAGCTCGGTGCGAAGATCCCTCGCGGTGCTATCCTATCTGGATCCCCAGGTACTGGTAAGACTCTTCTTGCCAAGGCTACTGCGGGAGAGTCAGGCGTTCCTTTCTTCAGTGTCAGTGGTTCTGAGTTCGTCGAGATGTTCGTTGGTGTTGGTGCATCGCGTGTCCGAGACTTGTTCGCCAATGCGCGCAAGAGCACGCCCTGCATCATCTTCATTGACGAGATTGACGCTATCGGTCGTGCCCGATCGAAGCAGAACTTCGGTGGTGGCAACGATGAGCGAGAGGCAACTCTCAACCAGATTCTAACAGAGATGGACGGATTCAACACGACTGAGCAAGTCGTCGTTCTGGCTGGTACTAACCGACCCGATGTTCTGGACAAGGCGCTCATGAGACCCGGCCGTTTCGACAGACACATCAATATCGACAAGCCCACCATGGACGGCCGAGCACAGATTTTCGGTGTACACTTGAAGAAGATCATCACCAACGAAGACATGGAGTTTTTGAAGGGCAGATTAGCAGCTTTGACACCGGGCTTCTCCGGTGCCGACATTGCCAACTGTGTCAACGAAGCTGCTTTGATTGGTATGTAGTAATGCTTCCCTAAATCGTACATGTACTAACGATCCGCAGCCGCTCGTGCCAATGCTGAGACCGTTGCAATGGTACACTTCGAGCAAGCCATCGAGCGTGTCATCGGTGGTCTTGAGAAGAAGTCCCTTGTTCTAAAGCCCGAAGAGAAGAAGACTGTCGCCTACCACGAGGCCGGTCACGCTATCTGCGGTTGGTACTTTAAGTGGGCAGACCCCCTTCTCAAGGTCTCCATCATTCCCCGTGGTCAGGGCGCTCTCGGTTACGCTCAGTACCTTCCCAACGGCGACACATACCTCATGAATGTGAACCAGCTAATGGACCGTATGGCCATGACACTAGGTGGACGTGTATCTGAAGAGCTACACTTCGACACCGTCACCTCCGGTGCATCCGACGACTTCCGCAAGGTCACTCAGATGGCCACAGCCATGGTCAGCAAATGGGGTATGAGCAAGAAGATCGGATACATCTACTTCGAAGATGGCGAGGGCCAGCAACTCACCAAGCCCTTCTCCGAAGACACAGCCAAGAACATCGATATGGAGGTCAAGCGCATCGTTGATGAGGCCTACAAGCAATGCAAGGATCTCCTCACTGAGAAGAAACACGAAGTCGGTCTCGTAGCCGAGGAGCTACTCAAGAAGGAGATGCTTGGCCGTGAGGACATGATTAGGTTGCTTGGACCCCGACCTTACGAAGACAGCCAAGATTTCCACAAGTACTTCTCTGGCGAGTATGGCAAGGCACCGGGATACGTCGAGCCTGCGGGCGACGGTGTCAAGGGGCCTCTAGTACCTCCCAGCCCAGCAACCTTCAAGGATCTGGATTCCAGGAGGTGAGGTGCTGAAGATGTAATTTATATCAATTTCTCTTTTGTGTGCATTATGGCATGTTACGACATGGATGTGGGGTTTTGGCAATGATCAAGGGGTTTCATTCCACTCTAGACGAGCATGCGCAAGGTGTCTTGTTAAAATAGACGCGCGTTTTGGCTTTGTAACAGTATAGTTCATCAGGTCAAAGAGAAAGACCAAGAACGCAATTATCCATTGTAACGTTCAAACTTTGTGGTCTACGTACTCGTCACTTCTTGTTGCGTTCCATATTAATACGTCTTAAAGCAGCTCAATGCTTAGAGTGCGAGGCGCCATACAAGAACAACGAAGTTCCATGTCTGAGCAACGAGAAACCATGCAATGCTAATGAGCGTCCATACAAGAACAGCGAGACAGAAAAATATGAAGACTACGCCGGAGAGAGCGAGTAAAGCAGCCTTGAAGATGTCTCTCTTCTTGAATGATACGGAAGAGTTCGAGGAACTCTTTAGCTGTCCAGACTTAGAATGTCCAGGAGCGCCTTCAGTGTCGCTATACAAACTCGATCGTTGTACAGGAGCCTCCCTTAGATGTCGGTTCGTATTCTGAAGTGTAGCTGACGCTAAAGTTGGGGAACTATCTGATGAAGGCATGCTAGGAAGTTGGCGTAAGACTTCCCGCATGGCATCAATATTGTGATCCAGTTTCACGCCCGGAACCTGCAAAGCTTTCTCAACAAGCGCATCCCATCCCCTTCTCCACATCATCAGATCGACACTGACAAGTCTCCTGGTGCGTTCACTACAATCTCTCATGTGCGCCTCTTGGACCGCTGAGTACACGATGTCTGGAAAGCAGGGCCTGCAATCAGCCATGAGAATCAGATCAAGCGCGTGGGTCGATATGACAGTCATCTCTTGCTCCTTCACGACCTGAATCATAACGACCATTGCCAAGGCAAAGTCATGGCTAGCCAGACTTTGGTCTAGAAAATCGGTTTCTGCCGTTGCCAACACTTGAGAGACAGTCTCATCAAAAGATGGTGCCTTATCTAGAGCATCAGAAAGGTCAGGAGAGTCCGTGTCAGAAATCCGATCAAAATTGCGCCGTATATTTTCAAAGAACTCAGTATTGCGATTGACCTTTGCAGACTCAGCTTCCCGCTCTTGCTTAACAAGCTCATCTAATGCGCTTCTCCAGATTGGCAAACCGATGTGGAGAATTCTCTTGTATCGCGCACTAAGACCTCTGGTGTCTGCCTTAAGCACTGCTAGAAAAATCTGGTCTGGGAAGCAGCGTCGGTTATCCGCCATCGCCATCAAGTCAAGCCTTTTGATCGTTGAAGCAGACATCTTCAGCTTGCTTAACACCTCACTCATGACGGTTGCGGGCAGCGCCACGAGACTTACTGTCGGGCAATCGTTTTCTATTGTTTCTAAAACTTGGGCAACCACGTCATTGAAAGTCGGCGCTCCGTCAGGAGGCGGCGTATCCTTGATTTCATCAAGCGGGTCGATGTAGTACTTCGCTCTGACAGATGAGCCCAATGAACGGGCAATCGTCTCCAGCTTTCGTAATAAAGCCAGCATCGGGTCGTTCGGTCGATCACTTATCGTCTTCAGACTGTAGACTCCTCTAGTCCGGGTTGGATAATCCAAATAGAAGTCCAGAGCTGCTTGCAATGCGACTTTCGACTTGTATACGATGTGCGAGCTGTGGTGGGCTTGGTCCAGCATGACAAGGTTGATGGTCTGCACATGTCTGCTCTCCAGGCGGAAGAAAGTGAAGTAGAATTTGTCTGCCGCTCTAGGCACTCCGTCTGCACCTTCAGCCAGTTCAAGCCGACCGTCTTGAATCACAGTGTAGGAGTTTCGAGCTTTCGCTATTGGCAAGTCTTCGAGCAAGGAGTTAGCGTTGTCTGGTTGACTGTGCGCCTGCATACGAGCTGCCAACATCAATCTCTTGTTATTGCGGATGTCTTCGCGCTGATCTTCCAAAGGTTCTGGGAGATAGTTATCGCGCAATATCATGACTAAGCGTGGAGAAACGACGCTGATTATATGAAACTCGGTATATGCAGTCGTCGTCTGTTCACCTGTGAAAAGGTTGGTGGAGTAGTCGTTCGGCCCTTCATGAATGCCAAACGCGTTTTCAGTGAGGAGAAACTCTTCAACGGCATCTGAGGGAGTAGCGAAAGACAGGTACATCGACCTAATATTGATCTTGAGCCACTCAGCGTCTTCTGGGTAGATTTCCTTGTAGAGATCTTCTGTCCATTTACCGGCAGGATCCATATGCTTTTCCATGATCCTTTCAAGGTTGTCGAGCCAGACATCGAGCGGGCGCAAGAAGTTGCGTTCTTGCATGTATTCCAGAAATAATGCCCGATCGCTCGAAGCATAATCCTCTGCTCTCTGATGATTGAAGCGTTTGAAAAAGATAGGACTGCTGTACTTCATGACGAAGATGTATTTTCGTAGAAGATCTTTGTCATGGCGTGAGAGTTTGACTTTGTCCTTGCCCGTTTTATGGGCATCTGCAACTTTGGCAATAATGCGACTTGCTTGGCCCTCAATACGGCTTAACTTTGTTTCAATTCGATCTTGATCTTTCTTGCTGAATTTCGAGTCGTCCTTGTACATGTCATATTGTCCAAAGATTCGTCCCACTGGTGATTCGACAAATTTGGGAATGTCGTGACCCAGGTCAACCGCGGTGACTACATCTTCGATTCGTTGTTTTCTGTTCTGCTTCTTGCCATGATTGAGCACGGTCGAAGATGGGTAGGAGAAGCGACGGAGCAAGAAGCGAGGGATATAGTGCTGATATTGGGCTTTGTGTAATTCAGGGTTTGCACCTGCCATCGCTAGAGTGTTGCAAACATTAACAACCAAAGATAATGAGCATGTAGTTGGAAGATGGAGTGGTTATCTTGTTCGGATACTGGATTAAGCGCCCGCGCAGCGACTACGCCTCTGTCTCACTGGGGCGCGCGCCTCAACCCCGCATCAGGAGTTGAGGGTTTGGCCAGTAACAAGTCGCGACAAGCGAATCACCCTGTTGTTGGCACACAGATGCCCCATCCAATCCTTAACTTGTCACAGTCGACTCCCTCATTTCCACGCAAGCTTAAGAAATCATCTACACTTATGCCATGTGCCTCAGCAAGCGCCCAACACGTATCGCCTTTGGAGATGTATGCTTGACGATTTCCCTTTCCACAAGCAGAGACGTATGTATCCTCGCTCTTGTCCACGAGCTTGAATACAAGGAACAAGAAAACAAGAACCAGCAGTGCAAATGGCAACATCATACGCACAGCGCTCCTGTTGTCCTTTTCTATTGCTTCGTGTTGCTCTAGTCGTTCTTCGTCAGATATGGGCTGTGAGCGCTCGCCGGTGGCTCGCAGCTCCCCGTAGCGGTTGCCAGGCTCAGATTCGTAGACACGACCGGATGCATCGCGGAAGGTGTAGGTCTGGGTATCAGCGTCATAGCCTATGCGCTCGAAACCGTCTGGCAGTCGCTCAGCGTCCTAGAAGTCGTGTCAGTGTCCTGCTAGAAAGAGGGTGCTACCTAGGTATATGGGGACACTTACACTGTCCATATCTGTCCAGCGACCCATGATGAAGAGCTGTGGGCTAGCTAAGGTTAGTTGGGAGGGTGAGTGAGACAGTCGAATGAAAGGTAATAAAGAGTTGTCGCGTTTCTTTGGAGGGTTACGAATATGCGATCGCGCTGCTTTTGAATGCAAGAGTCGCTCCTGTAGCTTAGAGAGGGCGAATATCTCGACCGCCAGTTGTATGGGGGAACAAGGTTTCGAGACTACGTGGTGGCGCGTTGTGGTGCAGCAGAGACGTGATGACGGGAGGTGGGGGCGTCTAAGCCACAGCCCCTGCGCGTATCCGGGTGGCCTAATTTTTCACGGTCACGAACGGCTGCATGCTTCTGTCTTATGAACTAACACCGTCATTACGCTTACTACTTGCTATCATGAATACATTCTTCACATCTTCTAATCGCACAAATAACGTCTTCTCCGGTTTCGACGGCCAACACTTGTCACCTCCCTCACTTTGACTCAGGGTGACCAGCTATGGCTGGTGATTTGCCACTTCCGCTTTGCGAATATTGTGGTAGTCCATATCCTCAAGACTCTGGATTGTGTCTATTGACAGTGGCGCGTCATCTTGTGTGTGGCCATGTCTATTACCACCTGATATAAACGATCTGATGGTCTTCAATGTTCCTCCGTGAAGTTTCTGAGTAGCAATCCTTGGGGCGCTTGGATCCTTGTGCTGGTCATGGAGCGCGTCGCCTCGCTGGGTACTCGACTTGCTACTTCGTGAGGATCTGGACAGCCTCATGATAGCCAGGAAACGACGTCCGAATTGCTGAAGTACGCTATCCTTCTTCCGTCGATCGTCGTCAACAAGGTTCGTGATGAAGACTCCGCGGATAACAATGACGGACGCCATGATGAGTCCAACACAAGATTCGACGATGAACCAGTACGCAGCCCACACCGGCGCCGTTCCGTTCCCTGCCTCGGTTGTCTCAGTCAATGAGCCGACGACTCGGATCAACGCGCAAATGATCATTACTGTCGAGAGGCCTAGCAATGCCACAATCGATAGTTTTCGGGAGAACGACATCATCGATTCGTTTACAACGACGACGGGAAAGCTCACAACTAGGAAAATCAGTATTTCCATTCTCATCTTGAGCCATTAGGCCGCATCACGTACTGAGAACATCGCCTATGATATCGAGGACGCCGACGAGAACGTTACCCGCGACACTTCTTTCATGCTGCCGGGGATTGAAGCCACATGTAGCTGTAAACTGTCAGTAACTTGAACCTCGATAAAGAATCGAATACCAACTGACCTGCGTCTGTACCAAAGTGTGGACAGATAACCACAAAGTTGATGACTGCATAGATCCAGCAAAGGACAAGAAAGCCTACGGTTATCCAGTAGAACCGCATGATCTTGACTGATAGCCCTCGGGTCAAGGTGTGAAAGAAATTCATAAAAGCAAACTTGACTAGGTAAAGGGAAGTCCAGTTGAACGTGGAGAAGATGAAGGCCCACTTAGGCGTGTCCAATATTGCAGGAATATCCTCTCGGAAAGGAATGGTCTTCCTTTGGTTCATGGCTTCGATAAGATAGAAAGTGTTCAGAAGCTTGTGGACGCAGACGAACGCGACTATCAGACACAAACATGACACCAAGACAAAGCCATCGTCCCATCGTATTTTCCGACCGCCAAAGATGCGAATCGCGAAGCGTGCTAACACGGAAAGAATAGCAAGCCCGAAAAGAATACCCGTCGTGATCTAAGATTTGTGTCAGCATCTACAATGAATCGCCAACAGGGAGAGTGCATACCACAAATGGCACCTTATCAATCCTACCAGCATGGTCAATGATGTACTGTCTACCGGGCACATATTGTGCTGGTGGTAGCTTCGACGGATCAATCGACATGTCTTGGGTATAGCTTTCGTAGCGCAGAATCTGGGTAAGGAGGAGACTGTACGTTAGAGCTACAGAATTCCAAGTGGGAAGAGGACGACATGACAAGCATATAACAAGATCTAGTATCGCATGCGATTGTGTGAAGGGTGGGGGCTATTGAAGTATATATATACTCCGCATGCTGCATCTACTATTGATCGATCTTTTGGCATCGTCAACTGGGATCATGACCGGTCGCAGCGTGTCGTACAAATAATGCCTTGTTGGGGTCGGGGATCGAAGAGCGAATCCCAAAATCCCCGAGAACACCGACATATTGGTAAGATTCGATTGACGGACATGAAGGAAACGATAGCGAATGTCGGGTTGTAATATCGTAGTACAGGAAGGCAGTGCTGATCCTAGCGCTGACGCCCATGCACCCAGGTGAGGCTAGCGCCTTCCGTGCCGCCCTCCCATCTTGCCGCCTCGTCCTGCACCTTTACTCGCACTTCGACAACAACTACCGTGAGATCGGATCACGATACTTGCGCCTCTGTGACGACGTCTGCAAGTTGCAACACCCAATCCGCGGGTCAGCATGACGCGGGTCAGCATGCCAGCCATCATGGCTGTGGTCGCTGGTGCTCTCGCCATGTTTGTGGCCAGATTGATGGCTAATCGACAGCACGTAAAGAGTTTACGAAACTCAGGAGCAGTAAGTCAAGTACTAGGTGCACCTAGAGAAATGGTTCTAACAATAGCAAGCCAATGCCGAAACATCATCCTCTGTTCGGCCATCTCATCGTGTTGAAAGAAGCCATTCAATCACTACCACAGAACACCGTAATGCACGTAGTAGTACGGCGAATAGCACAATCGTTTCCCGGCGGTGTCTTCTATCTCAACTTATGGCCTTTCAACGCTCCTATCATGGTAGTCGCGAACCCTTATGTTGCATCACAAATTGAAGCTGCTTTCCTCGACAAGCCCGCCAATATAAGTGCTACTTTAGAGGTCATCAACGGTGGACCATCGCTACTGACCATGTACGGAAGCACTTGGAAGAAATGGCGGGCGCTGTTCAATCCAGGATTCGCTGCTGGCTATATAACAGGACTTTCTCCTGCTATAGCAGAGGAGGTCACGGTTTTCTGTCAACTTCTTCAAGAACGCGCCCAGAAGGGCGAAGTCTTTCCTTTGGAGGAGCATACGCTTCGGTTGACTTTTGATATTATTGCGCGTATTACCTTGTAAGTTCTCAACACGATGCGCCTACAGTAAAGGTTGATTACTAAAAGGTGGGCCCAGGGGTGCGCGTCTCCACTATCAAACTCAAGGAAGCGCCCTCGCAGACTGTCTCCGAAGACAAGTGTATTGGACTCCATTCGGTACATCTTTCAATCCAATCCGTCGCTATCTTAGCCCTCGTCCATTCGTCCAAAAGTACAACAGTTACCGTATGAATCAATACCTTGACAAGGAAATTGACAAACGTTTCGAAGAGTTGGCTCGCTCCCGTAGAAGCCCTTCAAAAGATTCCCACTTACAATCTAGATCTATCATCGCGTTGGCCATGGACAAGTACCTGGACGATGTAGAGGGCAAAGACGAGGTGTCAAAATCGGCCTTCAGGCAGCTGGCGAAGCCTCAACTTCGTATGTTCCTGTACGCCGGCCACGACACCACTAGTAGTACCCTGCTGTACAGCTATTTGCTACTGTCTCGTCACCCGGATGTTTTGTCCAAAGTACGTGCAGAACACGACAAGGTATTCGGGTCCGACTTCTCGCTCCACAGTATCACTCGCATTATCACAGACGATCCCGCACTCCTGAACCAGTTACCCTACACTCTGGCAGTCGTCAAGGAGGTTCTGCGCATATTTCCTCCGGCTGGCAGCATGCGCGATGGCCGCCCGGGTGTCTTTTTGGTAGATGAACAGGGTCAGCGATACCCTACAGAGGGCTGTAACATATGGACACTCACTCTTGCTATGCACCACAACCCCGAAGTGTTTGTGAGACCGGAAGATTTCATTCCAGATCGCTGGCTCGTCAGTCCAGAGGACCCTTTACATCCGAAGAAGGCCTCATGGAGAGCTTTTGAGTGGGGCCCACGTGCCTGCATTGGGCAGACACTTGCACAACTGGAACTCAAAATCGCCTTGGTAATGACTGTGAGGATGTTTGATATTGACATTGCGTATGAGGAGTGGGACAAACTACATCCAAAGAAGGGCATCAGAACTGTTGACGAGAATCGAGCATATCAGGCTGAGATGGGTGGAGGCGGAGCTCACCCAGCAGATGGCCTCCCTGTCAAGGTCACTCTGCGTGCATAAGTAACAATTTCAGTCTATATGAATGAGTTCTCACTCGTAGTGTCTAGTGCCATGCTATTACTTTTTGATTGAATATTATGTGCCTCTCAGCTGCACCCTGGACGCGAGGAGTAGAGAAACCATTGTTCACACGTTCTTAAACTATACCATTAAGCTTAGATACTGGGGCCTTCCTGGTCCGTATCATCCAAGCCTCCTCCATTAACCTTGCCATCTTCGTTCCTCGCTTCATAGTCAGAGTCCAGAAGCCAGCATGCTTCTTAGAGTTCTTTGCTGGTATGACAACACCATAAGCTAGCAAAAGCATCACCATGTCAACATGTCCTCGTTTGACGGCATGCCATAACGCTGGCGCACAGACTGTGTCGTCATATTCACTCTTCTTGATTTGTGCACCACTCTCAATCAGAAGCCTAGCAGCCCCGAGCCAGCCATTCTGTACTGCTAATACAAGACCTTGTGATAGCCCTTGGGCCCCGATGCGACCCGCCTCGTAAGTATACGTAGCGTCTCCAAGAGTGGCGTCAGTCTCGAGGAAGTACTGTATAATGTGCACATGACCATGCTCGCATGCTAGATAGAAAGGCGTCAACCTCAATTGACGATCTGACTTGATCGCACGCTTGAAATTGTAGCAACGGCGCACTACGTCCAATTCACCTCTTATGATTGCCCACTTGCACCATTCGTATTTCGCATCGTAGATTGCTCTCCCAGAGTCGCAACTCTTGAGGTACCAGCACATGAATGTTGGAAGCATAGTGGCACGTTGCTTGTACATGCATGTATCGATAGTCTCGTATAACTGGTCCCATTGGTGACGACTGTCTTCAAACCGCTCATAAATAATTGACGAAGCGTACTTATGCCCGTTCACCGCAGCGGCAGTAAGTGGAGTGCCATATAGCTCGCTACGTTGGCCTATATCACGTACCTTGCCAACTAGAAAGCGCAAGGCAGGTTCGCTGTACGCTGGAGGTGGGCGTGTATGATTTCTGCGAATATTTCAACTGGGAGATGGAGCAAATCCATGATTGCATCTGAGAGCCAGAGAGCTCGTAGTGGTGCAGACCCTTACGGCTGAGATATGGCCCTTGGTTGCGCTGCCAAGGCATTTGCGTGTTCGTCACCCATGGATGAAATCTCGGTACTGTCGAATCGGGCTCGTGACCATCGCAGCTTCTCTACACTCTCGATGTTTCATGATGCACTTAGGGATCCACATCAAGACAAGCTTTACTCGAATGTCAACTCTTGCTTAGTACTGTCTTAATAGCGTCGTCCTCCACGTGACAATGCTATGCTTTTGTCGTGTGCCAGGTGGTATAAGAGTGCTAAGCATTCGGGGAAAAGGCAGAAGATGAACGGCCTCCTGCATTGGACGAGCTACTAGTCTCGGCATCATCCCTGTGAAGCAACGTATCGTGGACAGTCTAGATTGCGCGACTAGGAGTCTCGCTGTCAAAGTGGATGCCAGAAGGCGAAGCTGGGCGCGATTGTCGTTTAGGATCAGCGGCTTTCGTATTGATGATGATGACCGTGCGGGGGAAAGCCGACGCTGGCGGCTTCCTAGTCGTCGCCTCGCGCTTTCTGTTCCCAGCACCTGGCAGGGATGCTGTGACAACGCGTCGCAGCGCACCTTCCCTCCAACTTCCCAGGCAAACCGCACAGGATACCTGTTTGATGCACAGTGATGCCAGAATCCTTCAATCACCTTCTAGACTCGTCGCGCGCAAACAAGAATCATAACACGCCCAAACAAGCAAGACGTAGCGCGCCACTGAGGCTGTGCGCGCCGTCCACGTGTAGCCAATCTGGCCGGACGACCGACGTCATTCGTCAGTGTTCGGGGATCCACTCAGAGAGTAAGCACATACCAAGCCGGTTCAAGCTTGCCGAGCATTGATAAGGAAGGCGCGGCCACCGCCTCACTTACTTGGCCACACTTCTACCGTCCTCAAAGTACATCTTTGTACTCAACCACTACCCAAACTCTGCAACACCAAAACCGATGGGAGAACCCGACGACCCCTCTATACGCAGCTTCAAGTCTAAGGCAGCATCTGCACTTGGCTTGGGACGCAAGAAAGACACTCAGACCGACGTCCTTCCGACCCACAACCCCCACACGACCGCCCATCCTGGCCTAGGTGGCAGCAACCCGCCGCGTAGTGCGCCCAGCACCACCAACAGCGACCACAGCGGCCACCATGAGAAGCCCGTCGCGCCAGACGACAATTCCACAGATATCCAACATGGCAGTGTTAATACCGCGGCTGATGGAGAGACGCCTTCCGCCATAGGATCCGAGAAGCGTCCGTTCTATTCGCCTACCCGTGTCAAGAACGGAACCCTCCGATTCATCACCCACACCAAGAATGCCCTTACCCACAGCTGGATCAACGTCCTGCTCGTCTTCGTGCCTCTTGGTATCGTAGTCAAGCTTGTAGACTTGAAGCCCGAGATTGTCTTCTCTATGAATGCCATCGCCATCATTCCACTGGCTGGCCTGCTCGCGCACGCGACCGAAGTCGTCGCTGCCCGTGTTGGAGATGCGCTCGGTGCATTGCTCAATGTATCCTTCGGAAACGCTGTCGAGTTGATTCTCTTCATCATCTTGCTCGCCTCTGACCAAATCGAGGTTGTGCAGGCGTCGCTGCTTGGATCCATTCTTGCTAACCTGCTTCTCATCCTGGGTATGGCCTTCCTACTTGGTGGTCTCAAATACCAGGAGCAGGTTTACAACAACACTGTCACCCAGATGAGTGGTGTCATGCTGGCTCTTGCCGTAATGAGTCTTCTTTTGCCCACGGCATTCCACGCTGCTTTCGAAGACAACTCCATTGCTGACCACGAGACGCTATCCGTCAGTCGTGGTACCAGTGTTATTCTGTTGCTGGTCTACGGTCTATACCTTCTCTTCCAGCTCAAGAGTCATCGTTATCTTTATGCTAGCACACCCCAACACATCATTGACGAAGAATCGCACCCTGGTGTTCTTGCTGGCGCATTCGACTCGTCCAGCTCAGACTCTTCATCCAGCTCCAGTAGCAGCGATAGCGATAGTTCTTCAAACAACTCTGATGGTACCATGAAGAAGAAGGCCAAACGCATGGTCAAGAGACTTCGCCGCAAATCCAGCGCTAGCTCTAAAGACGATGGTGCGCTTTCGGCCATGAGCTCCCCCTCTGCCGAACTGAACCAAAGTCCCTTCGAGACGGAGAGGACTAGCAGCGTTGTCACCGCGAACAATACTGGTCCCATCACCTCTCGCCGGCATTCCTTCGACGTCATGAGTGGTGACGAAGCTGACAACGATCAATACGTCCCGGTGGTTCGCGACTTTGAAGCCGCCTCGCACACCTCACGATCCTTGACGAAGAAGGAAAAACGTAAGAACAAGAAGAGCAAGAAGGACCGTCGTGATCGTAACAAGATCGACACCATTCCTGAGAAGGAGGTCGAACCAAATGATCCCACGCCCAAGGTCACCTTCGCTGAAGAAGTACAACATGACAGTGCTGCTCCAATGAACGCACGCAAATACAACCGCCCAGCTCTCCCTTCGCTACTTTCCAACAATGTTTTCTCGAACCCTCAAAATCTTGCTCCACTTGGCGGACCTGCGCCCAACATCCGTATGGCAGCACCTCGAGACAACGCGGCTTTACGTGCACCTCTTCGTCGATCAAAGTCTCTTCCTGAACAAATCGGTCGCGCCGACTCCACTGGTAGCGCAGTCAAACATCCTGCCGTATCTCCCCAGGCCGCCATGGCACTCAACGAAGATGACGAAGACGAAGAAGCACCTGACATGTCTATCAAAGCGGCTATCTTCATGCTTTTGATCAGTACGGGTCTCGTTGCTGTTTGCGCCGACTTTATGAGTGACGCTATCGAGCCCATGGTCGAGACCTCTGGTATCAGCCAAGCATTCATTGGTCTCATTATCCTTCCTATTGTGGGCAACGCCGCAGAGCACGTCACAGCTGTTACCGTCGCCATGAAGAACAAGATGGATCTCTCTATCGGTATCGCTGTTGGTTCTTCTATTCAGATCGCCATCTTTATCACCCCTGTTATTGTCATCCTTGGCTGGATTATGGGAAAGGAGATGACACTTTACTTCAACATCTTCGAGACTGTCGCACTATTCGTTACCGTATTGGTAGTGAACTTTTTGGTGTTGGACGGTCGCAGTAACTACCTTGAGGGTAGTCTACTGATTGCTGCCTATATTATCATCGCGCTGGCCAGTTTCTTCTACCCTGATGGTTGCGACGCTAGTGCTATCGGTGGTAATGAGCAGCGCTGTAACAACGTTCAGGTTGCCCGATTAGCACAGGGCATGGTCAAGAGGATGATCGGCATGTAACGCAATGGCCATTCGTTGAGAACCTTGAAGCTCGAGTAATATCTGGCTGCCACAAGATTTTCGATACAAGCATGGCATTGTGACTAGTTGGTTGAGTGGCATGGTGGGATGTCCGCTCCCGCATCGAGACTTGTCATAACGTCTCATTTCCTTTCTATCATGATGCTAGCCAGTCGTTACAGATACCTAATAGCTTATTACCCCAGAGGTCCCTAAATTGATACATAATTCCGGCTCGTTACACGAAGCCCGCCTCAACAGTGGCCTGTTACGTACTCTTGTGTGATGCAAATGGCTTTTGGTCAGCTTTTGGTCGCATTGCTCAAATGAGTTGCAAGTACGCGACATACACGTTTTGCTGTTGGTGGAGTCGTCATCTTTGGGCGCCCTGCCAAGAGTAAGCGCCTGCCTAAATCCGTTCCGTCGTCGTCGTCCGACACGAGAGGAATTCTTTGCGAGCTCAGCCACAAGGCTTCGACGACTATGTTTCTTATTCTCTCATCATGTATACCATCGATCTTGCCGATGTAAGATCGATCAGGCGTTTGTCTCGATAGCTATACTGCGTTCCGTATCGCGACATACCGTATTTAGACGTTTGTGCCTGTGACATAAAAAAGCAGCGAGAGCAACTCTCCCCTATTCAGATACAAGAAAAGTATGGTCAGCCGCGGCGGCCGTTCGAAAGGATGCACCAACTGTCGCCGCCGGCGTGTGAAATGCGGTATGTGCCCATTCGCTTACCCCACGTTCACCGAGTCGAAACCAGGTGCATGTGCTGACAAGAAAGACGAGAACCGTCCCGTGTGCGGACAATGCACAAAGCGTGGTCTCGAATGTGAAGGGCCAAAAGACCTAACCTGGATCGATCAGAGTAGGACATTCGAAGCCAAACCAACAAACGCAGCCCAGAATGCTGTCGTCAAGATAGCTAGTCCGACTGAGCTATCTCTTAAAGCCTTTGAAGATGACATCTGCTTGGCGTACACTCGCAAGACCTTGCTGCGCGGAGGACCTGTCGAAATAGCCTGCAACATGGTTGAGAGCTACGGCGCATCTATAGAAAGCGACAACCCAGGTCTTGATCTGTTGCGCAAAGGGATATTAACCTTGTCTGTTACCTTTTTCGGAAGCCAACATCGACAGGACTACATCACAAAAAAAGGTTATTCCCAATACAGTGAGGTACTGCGGCAGCTGAATTCGCATCTTTCTCACCCGGAGCTGCAGTTGACAAACGAAACTCTATTGACAGCACTGTCTTGTATGCTTCTCGAGATCTTCTTGCCGACTGGACCGAAGAACTTTTTGAAGCACCAGCGAGGCCTCGATGCCATCGCGATGCTACGGGGCCCACCGAAAGAGTCCGATGGTACTACGGCAACAATTTTTCGCGGCTTGCGCATTCTCTCTATTGTTGGCTCGCTGGCGGAGTCTAGGACTTCTCTGTACTCCAGAGAAGAATGGAAGCAGGTTCCGCCTGTCCAGGCAAGCGAGGCAGGATACTTTCAGCATCACGTTTTCACCATTCTGGCCGATTGTACCCGTCTAATTGGCCGTCGCAATGCCCTGCTTGCTCCCAAAGCCATACCTGCCAGTTTCGAACCGTTACTTGTCGAGGTGGAAGCTGTATTGAGCGCGCTGGAGGCGCTGTATCCGCACTGGGAGGTTTTGAATCGAAATCAGCTAGCTGGAGTGACAGAGCAGTCAGATATGGCGAAGACACTGGGGGTGGCCAATCATGTCTCTGCAACGGCATATATGCTCTACAACACTGCATACATATGCGTGCTTCAAATCAAGGATTCGTTGTCTCCGTCGCCGATTAATGTTGCATGGCGAAACGCTGCGGCGACGAGCATCGCCAAATGCTTGGAATTGAAAGAATATGAACAGCGCGAGGGTGCACCGCAATCGAACACCATAGCCTACGTGGCTATAAGAGTGGCATGGCAAGCGTTGGGCGGTTTCGACTCTCCGGAAGGACGACGCTTAGCACATGTTGTCGATTCTGCGACAAATTCGGTCTTCCAGCAGCCATCTCTGCCATCGGATGAGTCGCTCTTTTCTAGATTTGTCGAAAGGATGCCGGTCGTGCTACCCAACTGCACGTCGTACCCCAATGAGCAGCATGATGCATGGTCTGAAGGGCCGCCAGGCATCATTGAATTCAGCATGCAACAGTTGGTCATACATCCCCGATTCTACGTAAAGACTTCTGACTCCCATAGGCATCTCGCATAGCTTTAGTTGCGTACAGCTACTGCATCAACCCTATACAAGATTAGCAATGGCTGAAAAGAAGCTGCCCATGAAGTGCGATGTCGTAGTGCATTGCAGTTATGCGCCACGCCTGATTTACTTCGGAGCACCCTTCTCAACCTGTGTTCTAATTTCGCGACATGTCACGCGGCTCCACATGGCGCGTTCCAAGCTTCCCCGGATTTTGACATTAGCCGGTGGCAATCTACCGGTAGGGAATGAAACACGGCGAATTTATCTGAACATGCTTCGGGTGAAGGGCACAGCTTCATCGATCTGAATTTGAATCATTGTGCCTTTGCACGACCTGTTGCGCGAAAGGCTGCGGACTCCCGTCTATGTGCGCTCACTTGCGGCCCAATTTTGCGCCCCAAAAACGGTGGCGAACCCACGAACACGCTGATATTGCGACCAAACACCTGAACACACATCTGCCGGACAGGGTCCTTTCGCCGCTTCCGATGACCCGGTTTAAGCATGTCGTCTACTATAAACGAGCCAAGAGCCCCTAAGCTTCACGGGAATGACCTCAGGACAGCGGGCGGAGCCTTGGCGTTTATACATAAAGATGGTAGGCCTTGAGAAACAATTCGAGCATTTCAGAAACACAGTCGTCGTTCTTCTATCATCATGGGTCTCAAGTCTCTCATTGTCGCGACAATCGCTGCGGTGGCCATCGCTGGGCCCATTCCAGATCCTCTCAATATGATGAAGCGGGCTGGACCTGCGGCGGGCCAAGTGATCACAAAGTGCGCAGCACCTGGTCAAATTGCTCTCGCCTACGATGACGGCCCATCTCAGTACACACAAAAGCTCGTCGACACCTTGACCGCTGGTGGAGCTAAGGGCACCTTCTTTGTTACTGGTTCGCTATATGGTACGCATAGCATTCCTCATGATACTCACCTAAGAGCACCTCCTAACAGGCGTAGGATGTATCTACAACCAGAAGAGCGCTCTCCAGAATGCCTACAAAGCTGGCCACCAGATCGCATCCCACACTTGGTCCCACCCGCAAAACTTCGGCTCCCTCTCAACCAACGACCTAACATCCCAGATGACGCGTCTTGAGCAAGCCCTCGTCAACATTATCGGTGTGAAGCCAACCTACATGCGCCCTCCTTACCTCGCCACTGGCGGAAACGTGCTCCCAACAATGAAGACGCTTGGATACCGCGTCATCACCGATGATGTCGACTCCGAGGACTGGAACGGCAAGACACCCCAGCAGAGCCAGCAGAAGTTCCAGCAAGCCGGTACCAGCGGTAATGGACATATCCCTCTCATGCACGAGACTTATGCTTCTACGGTCAACACCCTTACGCCTTGGTTGATCAGCTGGGCGAAGAACAACAATCTCAAGTTGGTTACTGTTGGTGAGTTCGATTATCAGTCTGTTATCATTGAGACATATTGCTAACTTGGTGTTTTAGCTGAGTGCCTGGGTGACGCTAGTGGCGCTTACAAGAGTGGTACACCGAACGGTGCCTCGACTTGCTAGTTGGATCCAGTCCAGATGAGTTGAAACTTCGCCGTTCACTTTGACCTCAGTATCTGTGGAAGAGCAGACAACGACTACCCTTGATCTATGTACATATTTTACTTTTAGAAAACCCTTTTAGCGAAGGCATTGATTATTCCTTCTGATGTTTCCACTTGCGTACGCTTGATGATCTCGTGCTAATGCGCTTCGCCCTTTGTCAGCTACTAATGTTGTAATTCTTAAATGAATTCTGCGGATCGTAGGTCAGTAAGAAGGGGTGAGTCGATGAGCTGGTATCTATTCTCAATATTAGTGTCGAGTTGTGAAATTGACGAAGCGACAAAAAAGCTGTTGAGTCACAAGCATTTAGAACAAGACAAAAAGGTCGGTAAGTGCGAGATAGTAAGCTCAAGACATTTAATGAGGATGGGGCAAGAAGTGTGAGCGGTGACAGACCGCCGGTACGCATCCGAAGCAGGAGGCGGAGAGGTTTCTCTGCTGGCCAATGCCCCCATTCATTCCCACGCATGAGATTCGAGACGAGCGAGACTACTCGAAGGTCCTTCGTAAGTATTGGTGTTTGTCTCCGAACTCTAGTCCCGTCGCTTTTCCAAGCTCTTGCCAATCTATGTGCAGCTTGCCAATCCATCGCTCGCAGCATCAATCGTGCAATCATTCGTGTTGCCTCTGCAAGGTGAAGTCTAGAAAAAGAGTAAGTATGATATGATTACTCCGGTCAGGAAAGAGAGTGTCATTGTCACATACTCCGGAACATGGCTGGTCAGGTCGTTGGTCGTTAGGAACGCAAACTCCAGCTGGACTATCGTCTCCGTAGCAGAGCTTCATTCAGTTAGCCATGAGATAGGTATCTAGAGCACGAAAGATGAGTTAACTTGCCCCTGATGACCCCTGCGCCGATGCAATACTCGAGATTATAGCCGCAATGATGAAAAGCTTCATTTTTTAAAATGATGGGTGATGATTTTATAAGTTTTGCGGAGTATTGGAGTATCCGAAGCTCTATTGTGGAAGGTGCTTATATACTCCACATGGTTGAGTATAGTACATCGTACTTGCTGACATCGATCGTCAAAAACTACAAGCAGTGCCAGCTAACTAGTCCGTTCTTGAGTGGAATACCGCTGGACCTGCTGTAAGTGACGGTGTGCTTCGGTCGTCCTCGGGTCAATCCAGCCTTGCCGTGACACGCGTAACTCATTCGGCCCAGCGTGATTATGATCGTTTTGACAACAGGTAACTGAGCACATATATTCTAATAGCTTGCACTTGACAAGACCTATTTATTTTTAGGATCGATTAGGTTGCTGAAGTTGTGGAAAGCTCGTTTTCGTACACTACCCACGGACCAAACAGCAACTAAAGTGTAAGATCCCGCTTCGTTCAAACGTTCAATCTTTTCACTCTCAAGATTACTCACCATAATCATGTTTCGATTAGTGTACATAGGATGTACGAGCTCGGAGTGATTCTTTCGGCTGAATACACCGCCTTGGCTTACAGACGCGCGTTCTAGTCTGGCGCACGTCCTAGTCTACTTGTGTCTCCACCTAATGCTACCCGCCAGGTAAGACCTCGAACTGACACCTCATAGTGATAGTAGCGTACATGAGCAGTTGTAGGGAGCCAATTCAAGGCTAAAGCTCGTATGATCCATCATGTGCAAAGGCTTGAATGTCTTGCAAAAAGAAGCTATAGCCTCCCTAGGTCCACGAAACTAGCTACTTCAAGATAGCATACCCTACCCTAGAAGACTAAGCTTCTCAAACATTTTAATCACTGGCGCCTCTCTCTTCTTCCCCACCTCTTGCAAGCTATCCCATAGCGTCGCATCTCCGCCAGTAGGCTTCATCGCCTCACCTTCAACGCCAACTGGCAGCTGATTAGCACTCTCGGAGGCTCCAACTGCCACAGCTGGGTACATCTCCTTGATTGCATCCTGACACCGTTCCATGACCTCGTTGACAGCATTGGACACGGCATCAGCACGCTCTCTCATACTTCTCCTAAACAAACCTTCGACAAGGCGCTGGATTTCTTCCTGCATGCTGTTGATACGCTCGATGAGGCGTTCGATCGAGTTGGTAAGATACTCCTCCTCATATACTGTGCCCTTCTTACCACGCGCACGCTTCCTCTCCTCCCTGCGCTTATTCTTGCTTGTCTTGCGTGTAGTCGTCGTGTTTACTGTGCCAGTCTGATTTGTGTATCTGGTCATGAATGTACCACCACTCGTTGTGTCCGTGGGCGCCAGAGAGATGTTGTCAGGGATGTTCGCATCGGCCGGGCCGTCAATCATGCCCTCGTAGAACGCCATCGGATCTTCTGCTTTCTTGGTCCGGAGTTCCTTGAGTCGAGGTACTTGAGCTTGCAGTTGGCCTTTCATGTCGGCGAGGAACTCAGTCATATCTGCGCTGCGTTCTATGAGACCGGGATCGATGACTTCGGTAATAAGAGCAGGTTCGCGGCGGAGCGTGACGACACGAATTGCTTCGGCGAAGTGGCAACCACGACACAGGAGACGCGCTGCGGACGTAAGATCAGACAGATAGTCCAGTGTTATTGATGTAGCGGATAGGTAGTCCTTGGATTCTGCGAGACCATCGGCGAGGTCCGTGGCAATGGTCGACAGCTCATCAGCGCTGACATCGGCGAGAACAGCAGACGATAAGGCTTCGCGCCAGAGATTGGCTGACCGGTAACATGGCCAAGCGGATGTATGATCGCCGAGATACTCGTACGCCAGCGCAGCTTCTTTGTTCTTGTTGTTGCTGCTCAAGAAATCTGCGTACAACCGCATGATTTCTCTCAAGCGAGTGTTGTCGTATTGGTACATGCTCAAGGCCTCGGGGTAAAGGTCGTGCTTTTGTACATACTCCTGTACTTCATCGTAGGCCTGGAGTTCTTTGAGATGTGTGAGTGCTTTCGCTCTGCGTCCGAGCTGGTCGTCAATCTTGAATTTGCGACGGATTTCGGGGAGATCTTGTAGAGACTGGAGATGTGGAAGATATTCTCTCGGATCCTGTGAGAGTTAGACAATGCTTTGTTGGGCGATATGTCAGATGTACCTTTTGTGATTGTTGAGCGATGAGCAGGGCGAGATCTAGATTGTAAAGTCCCAATGATGTGTCATAGAGCTGGTTGACGTCTGCAAGAAAGCAAATGTGCTCGGCAGCCTTGTCAGTAAGCGGGTCACTTGATGCTGCAAGACGTTAGTAGATTGATCAACCAGCGAATGAGTAAGACTCACCTTGCAGACGACCGATCATAGCTAGACCAGTCTCCAGAGCTGGCGGTGTTTTGGAGACGTGGGCCGTGATTATGTTCTGCAGGTGCACATCCTTGTACTGTGACTTCTCTAGTACGTCCAAGAAAGCGTCGCATATGCGATTGACTTTATTGTCGACTTGATCTTGTGACAGCTTTGACTTTGTGGCCAGTTCCTTTGTCTTCAGTGTTTCCTTGTACATAGTTTCCGAGACGTCCTCGTTACTGTATCCGTTAGCTGATGTATACCTGATCATGGAGGTGGCCATCTACCGGAGCTGTGCTAAGAGCAAATCGATGTGCTCTATCTTCTTGATCTGCGAAATAATCCTCTCCAGACTGGCCATGAAACGCTCCGGATCATGATCATGTAGGATATTGAAATCCACGCGCTGGTTGCGACAAGCAAAGAATGCTTCATCATATCGGTCTGCCTCAATACTTCGGCGTATAGCAGCAAGCACAAGTGCTCGTGGGTATATCGTTTCCAGGTTACCTCTCGGCATCTGTAGTACGACTGAGTACGTTGTTGGCATGACCGTGACGATCTTTGCTCCTCTCTCGATGCTTCTGCATCTTTCATCCTTTTGTGGTTCGTCTGCAGGTACCTCTAGATCTGGAAAATATTAGTATGTAGGCGACTTCGACAATCCAAGCGGCGCTCACCATCTACACTAGCAAGATGAACAAATTTGAGGAGATGCTGCGTCGTTGTGAAGATAAGATGAGCGGTAGTGACCACGAACGATGTACAGTTGCGAACTAATATGCGTTCATTGGCATACAGCACTCCGCTTTTAGTCAAACCAAACGCCAGTGTCTGCACCTGTCAGCCATTGTCAATACAACTTGACAGATGTTATACGTACCTGACCCTCAACATTGACGAGCTGAACCTCGGGTGCAAAAGAGGGGAATTTGTTGACAAGAGACATCTGCGGTGGCAGATCCGATGTAGTCTCATCGACCACAACCTGATGTAAGGCACCACTCTGAAACTGGCTGTACAGCGTTTCCTGATCGATACTCGAAAGAAGCAGAGACGTGCCTTCGGCCTCCATTATGGGTCCTTGGGGCAGCAACATATCTCCCTTGGAATGCCAGAGAGAGCTTTCCTCCTCGTCCCAGCTATCGGTTAGTACGAACATCTGGTCCTCGCCAAGAAATGTGACATGACGCGGGGAGTGATCTTTTACCGCGTCACTGCGCCAAAGGAGACTAGGTTTTGGTATTGGCCGCTTGTTCAGGTCGAGGGCATATACTGCAATGTCGCTGTCGGAAAGTACTGCTAGACAGTTGCCCGATTTCGAAAGTGCAACATCCATAGGCTTCGACTCTAGAGCCACAGTGTGTAATGACATGGGAGGTGGTACGTTCGCAATGCGAAGAGGCGTAAGTTTTAGAGACACTTGCAACCATCAGTACCAAACGATCCTTCAAGGAGAAGGTAGCTACTCACATCCGTCTATCGAAGCGACCATACCAAAGTCATTTGGTGGAGCAACTGAGCCGGCCGAAATCGTAGAGGCATACTCTAATACTTGCAGCGAATCTAATCTGTATTTAGCCAGACGTACTGGTAGGAACGGGTAGATGAGATACCTGACGTCGAAAGCGCGACAGCAAGCGGACGCTCGGCGTGCCAATCGCACATGACTGTCCGAGGAGAAGCCTCGGGAAATCGAAGTTCTTGCTTGAGATAGTAGTGGTAATTGCTCATCGTCCAGAGTTGCACCTTGTCGGGATAGGATACAGCAATGACGTTAGAATCACTGTTCCACTTGAGTGTCAATGGAACTGAGAGGGCAGCTAACTCCTCAACAGTAAATCGAAGATCGAACTGGCCATGACGAAGACCGTTCCGCTCGAAAAAGACCACCTCAACTTTGTCGCTGGTACGGCGAGTACTGGCAATTAAGTTGCCTGATGGTCGCCAACTGAGGGCCCCTTCGAGGCCATCCACAGGTTCGCTTACACTGTCCAGTTGTCCTTCGCGGGAGTACACACGGATCATGCGACGGCGCTCTTCCTCGATCTTGCTTACTGCGAACCATGCGCCATCGCCTCTCCAGCTGATTGTGACAGATCTGTCGTCCAGGGGGCTGAGTACACCCTCGTCGATGCTTTCCGGTACTGTTGGGTCCTGTAGCGCCCTGGCTCGTTTGCCTTTGAACTGCGTCTCTTTCTTTCCCCACCCGACCGAGACGTGACTGGAGACGTTCACATCTTCAGGAGTGAGGTTGACGCTTGCAATGTTCTCGATATCGCGACTCATCAACAGTAAGGTGTCCGCCTGTGTAGTGATGGCGAGGAGTTCCTCATCTGGCGACCACGCAGCAGCCGAGAGGCCAGCATCCACCGATCCCACGATCTCAACTAGCTCTTCCGTAGATGTTGGGTTTTCTCTTACGAGGACGATATCCCCTCCGGCCAAAATCAAACATGATGTCGAAGTGTCGGCGAAATGGTGCAAACTTAAGATTGAGTCATGGGTAAGCGAGGGCAGCGGACACGGCGCATCCCACGATGCGATGCTTTCGAGTTTCTCCTCAACACCGTTGCGCGCATAATGTAGTCTCTTGAGTTCGATGGTCGCACGTGATTCCGAGGGACCGAAAGCGCATACCAGTGCATCAGATGCGGCGTCCCAGGCAGTCGCAGTTAGCGGTAGTGGTTCGTCTCCAGAAAACCGCAGAAGCGACCTTCCCACAATCTTTAGGTTTCGCATTGCCGTAGAATCATGGGCTGTGTTCGTTGCAATGTTGCGTCCTGTTGCTTGAATGACTGGTCACTAGCCCGTTGGCAGAATCGCGCTTCCGAATTTTTGGTGATACTAGCGCCGAGCTTCTACCGAAGAGTGATGCAACAACGCCTCTCATCGTCATACAGGTGTTGCAAAATGAATCCCGTCCTCTTACCACTTGCTTCTCAAAAAGTTACCTGTATGGATTAACTTGCCTCTTCCACTGTTCCAATCGATCAAGTGGCCAGCGACAGTACCCCACGTCTCAATTCAAATAGCCACTTTGATTGACCGAGGGGACATTGATGAACAACATCGAACATTGTCAACTGCATACACTGAAGCATGATGGAATACAGACAATGAAATTGATGCTGTAGTGTCTATACAGGTGTCCGAGCGACCCTCCGATATTCTACAAATCCCGCATCCTCCCAATAACCCAGTATCGTGCCCACGCTGCGAGTGACTGCGTCTAGGGCTTGTTCTTCTTTGTCTGCCAGACTGTAGTGAGAGTATGGTTAGATGTATATTCACGGCAGGTGGGATTGAATCAGGTGCCTCACCAGCAAGGAGGAATGGCAGGGAGAATCCGGTTGCTGCGACTGTTAGCCTGGACCTGGCATTGCGACGCGCCAAAGCTCACCCATGAATCCCCAGTACTTGAAGGCAAAGCCCCTCTTCAATGGGTCGAATGGCAAGTTGCTGCGCGGGCCCTCGGGGTAGTGGTATGGGCTGGCGAACTGGGCGCGGGTGGACTGGAAGCCGCGGCGGGCAACGAGAGTTGGGGCCGAGGCGGCGCGGAAGGTAGCACGGGCGAGCATCTTGGGAGGTCAGCGTAGATCGCAATTGGCGTCGAGTTGCAGCGTACTTTGGCGGTGTTGTAGAGTGGAGAGGTTGCGGAGTTCTGGTCGCGGTGGTTCGATGAGTTGCAGCTTCCACGGCCATGTCTTGGCGATGATCCGCTTAGTCAGGATCATCAGTGAAACTTTCTTGATCTCGGTCGCGCTTGCATACCATAATCTTTCGCGACAGGTCAAAACCGCCTGTCTGACCCGCCAGCCACACCCGTGAGATAATAGCATCCAACTGCGAATAGAGCGAAACACAACCACCCACCATGGACGACGACATGTTCGACGTCTTCGAGGGCGGCCCTTCCAAGGACACCGCGCCCAAGAAGAGCAAGAAGCGCCAGGCGAATGGCACTGTCAAGTCACCCGAGCCGGTTCAGGACACCGCTATGGCCGATGCACCCGCAGAGACGACCGAGACGACGAATGAGAACGGCAATGCGCAGACTCTGAAGAAGAAGCAGAAGCGCGATGCAGAGCCCGAGCCCATCGTTACCGACGACTTCGAGACTGAGCAGTCGCGCGAGGTCGCCGCCGCCGCCGGGCTACAGGCGCAGTCGCAAGAAGGCCAGGCAGTGGTGCTCTCGCATCAAGTCCGCCATCAGGTCGCTCTCCCACCAGACTACGACTATGTTCCCATCTCCGAGCACAAAGCCCCAGCCGAGCCCGCGCGCACATGGCCTTTCACCCTAGATCCTTTCCAGCAGGTCTCTATCGCATCGATACAGCGAAACGAGAGTGTTCTAGTGTCTGCGCATACCTCGGCCGGAAAGACAGTTGTGGCAGAATACGCCATCGCACAATGTCTCAAGAACAATCAGCGAGTCATCTACACCAGCCCGATCAAGGCGCTCAGTAACCAAAAGTACCGAGAATTCATGGCCGAGTTTGGCGACGTCGGCCTTATGACTGGTGATGTCACCATCAACCCCACCGCGACTTGTCTGGTTATGACGACTGAGGTATGTATCGAAAGAGCTTGCCAATGGTATCCACTAATATCTGCAGATTCTCCGCTCTATGTTGTACAGAGGTTCTGAGATTATGCGCGAAGTAGCTTGGGTCGTATTTGACGAGGTCCACTACCTGCGCGACAAATCGAGAGGTGTTGTCTGGGAAGAGACCATCATTCTGCTTCCCGATAAGGTCCGCTACGTCTTCCTCTCCGCCACCATTCCCAATGCCATGCAGTTCGCAGAATGGATCACGAAAACCCATAGCCAACCGTGCCACGTCGTTTACACCGATTTCCGTCCGACGCCCCTGCAACACTATTTCTTCCCTGCTGGTGCCGAGGGTATACATCTGGTGGTAGACGAAAAGGGTGTGTTCCGTGAAGAGAACTTCCAGAAGGCCATGTCGTCTATTGCGGACAAGGGTGGAAGTGAGGCTAAGGACTTTATGGCGAAACGTAAAGGCAAAGGCAAAGACAAAAAAACCAACACGGGCGGCAACAAGGATCAGACGGATATCTACAAGATTGTTAAGATGATCATGATCAAAAGCTACAACCCGGTCATTGTTTTCAGTTTCAGTAAGAGGGAATGCGAGAATTACGCACTCTCCATGAGCTCGCTAGCGTTCAACGACGACTCGGAAAAGGCCATGGTCACAAAGGTCTTTAACAGCGCCATCGAGATGCTCTCAGAGGAGGACCGCCAACTACCCCAGATTCAACACATCCTTCCCCTACTCCGAAGGGGTATTGGTGTTCATCACTCTGGACTGCTACCTATCCTGAAGGAGACTATCGAGATTTTGTTCCAGGAGGGGCTGATCAAGGTGCTTTTCGCTACTGAGACATTCTCTATTGGATTGAACATGCCGGCTAAGACAGTCGTGTTTACCAGTGTGCGCAAATTCGATGGAGTATCGCAGCGATGGGTTACGCCTTCCGAATTCATCCAGATGTCTGGTCGAGCCGGTCGTCGTGGTCTCGATGACCGTGGTATTGTCATCATGATGATCGGCGAGCAGATGGAGCCGGCTGTGGCGAAGGAAATCGTCCGCGGTCAACAGGACAATCTCAACTCCGCTTTCCACTTGGGTTACAACATGATTCTCAACCTTATGCGAGTTGAGGGCATATCTCCCGAGTTTATGCTGGAGAGGTGTTTCTTCCAGTTCCAGAGCACAGCGGGTGTCTCCAATCTTGAGAAACGTAAGTTTGTGTCTGTGATATCTAGGTACAACTACTAACAGTATCGTAGAACTTGAAGAGCTTGAGCAAGAGAAGGCGAACACGAACATTGTTGACGAGCCTGCAATCAAAGACTACTACAATCTGCGGCAGCAGCTGGATACACACACTAAAGACATGCGCGATGTGATCATGCAGCCCAACTACTGCTTGCAATTCTTGCAAGGTGGTCGGTTGGTAAAGATCAAGTTCAAAGACTACGACTTCGGCTGGGGCGCTGTTGTAGCGTACACTGCTCGCAAGGCTAACAAGGGAGAAGTCCTGCAACCTCAAGAGTCGTACATTGTTGACGTGCTACTGCCCGTCAGCAGCGATACCAAGTTTGTTCCTGCGGTCAACGATGGTCTGCCACCCGGTGTGCGACCACCTGCGGCCGGAGACAAAGGCAAGATGGAGGTTGTGCCTGTAGTCCTGAACTGCATTGAATCGATTGGCCATCTCCGAGTATTCCTGCCCAACGAACTCAAGTCGACTGAGCAAAGGAACAACGTTCGCAAAGCGCTGAGCGAGGTCAAGAAGCGCTTCCCCGACGGAATTGCCATTCTAGATCCCATTGAGAACATGAACATCAAGGACGACAGTTTTAAGAGACTCTTAAGGGTAAGCTTTGCCATCATACACATATGTCTCTCCCTAACACAACGCAGAAAATCGAAGTTCTAGAGTCCCGCCTGCTCTCGAATCCTCTGCACAACTCGCCTAGATTACCCGAACTATACAGCCAATACGCGCAGAAGATTGCGATCGGTGAGAAGATCAAGAACATCAGGAAGGAGATTGCGAGCGCCCTGTCAGTCATCCAACTGGACGAGCTGAAGAGCAGGAAACGTGTGTTGCGACGACTTGGCTTCATTGACGATGCGGACGTCGTCCAGCTCAAAGCCCGTGTTGCTTGCGAGATCAGCACTGGAGATGAGCTTGTGCTTAGCGAGCTGCTCTTCAATCGTTTCTTCAACGAGCTCACGCCAGAGCAATGTGCTGCTTGTCTCAGTTGTTTCATCTTTGAGGAGAAGACGCAGGAAGTGCCGGCGCTCAAGGAAGAGCTTGCCAAACCGTATCGCGAGATCCAGCAGCAGGCTAGGGTGATTGCGAAGATGTCACAAGAGAGCAAGCTGACTGTCAACGAAGAGGAGTACCTCAAGTCATTCAAGTATGAGCTGATGGAGGTCGTTTACGCGTGGTCCAAGGGTGCGACGTTCGCAGAGATTTGGTATGTTGCTTCGGTCGATCCGCATTGAACAACGACTAACGTTTGCAGCAAAATGACCGACGTGTACGAGGGAAGTCTCATCCGTCTCTTCAGGCGACTGGAAGAACTGCTCCGACAAATAGCTCAAGCGTCCAAAGTTATGGGCAGCGAAGAGCTTGAACAAAAGTTCACGGCAGCACTGGAGCTTGTCCGTAGGGATCTGGTCGCAGCCCAGTCCCTGTATCTATAATGTGTGGAGCACGTTTTGTATATTACGGTGTTGGTGGGAGTCTTTGATAGCATCATTGTTCGAGCAGGTAAGTGTGGCACTCGCATGGCGTTCTCCTTTATGCGGTTGAATCAAAGCGCCACCGGACATGCCCATGTCTCAGGCGCACGCAGGGAGCCTTGGGCGCTATGCATCTCAGAAGAGAAGCAAGGCGTGAGTGCGTCCTGGATAGAAATTCACTAGATCTGATACTGTGGGCTTGCACCACGGTGGAGGATCCCCCACGTACATACATTCTCTCTGATATGCATGGTGATATGTGATGTGATGTGATGTAGCTAGTGCCGCCGTAGCCGCTGCCCTTGCTTTTCCAACAGGCAACCACGCGATGTCAAAACGTGAATGGGCAACTTTTAGGATGAAGCAAAAGTGGCGAGAAGATACAACCTCAACTCCAGATGAGAGCGAAAGTGCTGCGCTGGATATCTGTGACATGTGACGTGATTGGCTGTGTGCACGGACATAGCTGTTAGCATATTCTTGGGCCTTCGTATGGCTCTGCTGTCTCCACCACGGCAACAACAACACACCTGACACCGCTCTACGGCCGACCCAACGAGAGCCTCGCCCTCTGCATCATCCTCAAGACATCGCTATCCGGCTCCCAACAAAGCAGGCGTGCGATTTCACTGCGTTTGCGGGCCCTTCCTCGTCATGAGCGTACAGTACCAGACCTTCACGCCCCCTCATCTCTTGAACAACAACCGCCGCTCTCCCACCCGCAACCGTAAGTCCGCTCGCTGCTCTCAACAACCCAACCCCATGTCGGCTACTGACTTGACACCCTTTGCAGTCTTCGCCCCCACGCCCGCAATGACAGGCCGCAAGCGGAAAGCCGAGGACGATGGCAGCGCCGGAGACGACGACCGCATGAGTGCATCGCCATCCACATCGCCCGCCGTACTCCCACGACCTGCGCCGCGAGGCATGAAGCGCATGCGAACCAACATCTCAGGCCGACCCCTCCCCCTGCCTCGCCTCCTCGAGACCCTGAGCCCCGACGAGATGCGCAACCTCCTGCAGTCCATCTGCCAGCGCCACCCTGACATCGGCAACGAGGTTGTCACCACCGCGCCGCGGCCAAGCATACAGTCAACATTGGAGGTTCTGTCAAAGTACGAGGCGGCGTTTCAGGCTGCCTTCCCCTTTGGCGGCCGTGCGTCGTCCGACTACGCATACAACCGGGTGCGGCAACAGCTTGACGAATTGCTCGACTCGCTCAAAGACTTCACACCTCACTTCCTTCCACCCCACGAACATCAACCCGCTACATCACTCGCCTTCCTTGACGGCGCCACTGAGATCATCCATCGCTTACCCAACTGGGACACCTATCAACACAACCGACACAAGCAGGAGGCATACGAGGAAATGGCAAAAGCGTGGGCGATAGTCATCCAGGAGGCAGCGAAGAAGGCGGGCGGCATACAGCTCCAATATGGCGGATGGGACCAGAAGATTGCGAAGCACAATGAGATTTCGGGCGGAAAGATGCAGGAAGCAGTCAACGAGCTACGTGGAGGTCTCGGCTGGATGGGCACAGAGACGCCCAACCCTGCTGCAGGCGGGTCCAACGATGCCATGTCCATTCGCCAACAGTTGTTGAGTGGAAACTATGGGACCGGCTCTCCCGCAAGCATAGGTGCATGGTAGATCGACAACTACCAGGCACTAGCTGTGCCGACAGCGAAGTGAACCCAGGCTTCTCTCCCTGAACACATGGCTGCTTCTCTGGCATCTAGCAACGCCTTACCCGACCATCGACCGCGATCGCCCTCCCCACATTACCTCGCATCCATCACAGCATTACTACCATGGCGATCTTCCAACAATTACGGCCTAATCCATAACCGCGAATGATACCATTGCATGGAGGCATATTCCCATGATAACGACTGCATAGCGTTTCCTTCGGTTTTTGTTAACGTACAACAGCATCTGGCGGGCGGATATCATTGCACTGGCGTACCGGCTGCGAATCATTTTCAGACCCAAACCTTGATCTTTGTGCCCTGTTTCGCCACTTGGCGTAATGTTTTGACATTATTACAAATCATGTACCCGGCTTGGGCTACTGTTCGACGGATTGCACTCTTTTTTTTTTTACTTTGTTTCGGAGGAAGGGATGGTGTTCTGTATTGCAAGAGCATCTGGAAGCGGACGGTATATGTACAGGCGGAAACCCTTATTGGAGTATGGAGAAGAATAGACTTTTTGTATATACGCTGACCGAGTTTCTGCATGTGACTTTTTGAAGACTTTGAAAATGCTCACTGTATCATCTAGGCTAATTGTGGAGCCATTCCACGATAGTTTGCGTTCGACCCAGAACTGTCGAGCTTTCGGAAGCCCTTTCCGTGAGGTTCAGTATTTGGACCGCTCGCGCGGCAGCGCGCTTTCGCGCCTCGTCTCAGAGATACAGTGGTAATCACGTAACGATAGACGTTGGTGTAACCCCAGTACTCGTGTAACCCCAATAACCCTTATCCTGGAGACTCACTTCCACACTTTCATCATTCACTCATCTTCTCACGCTCACGCTCACGCTCACGCTCACACCTTCCGTACTCCCAACACGCTTGAGCTTGTTCCTGTCAGATTTTCCGTTATCAAGCTCTGTGCTATCAAGCAAGTATTATGGCGATCACTACAGACTACCCTGGAATCAAGGTCGAAGTTCGTGTTGCTGAAGCCGTCCTACAGGAATATGACGACGATGAGGCGGAGAGCTCGACGAATGCGGCGACGAAATACATCGAGGCCACTTCCGGGTCGACCTTCGACATTCGCTTTGAGATGACTCCAAAATGGCCAGACAACCCAGTCTTATTTCGAACTTATGTAGATGGGCGGCACGTTCGAGATCGTATCGCAAAGCAGGAGGACTTCAGAGGTACTAGCTACGAGATGTTGGTTGAAGGCTCAGCTTATACAGAAAACGAGCGGTGGTTCATAACCAAATTTGCTTTCTCTGCCCTCCGAATTGGTATTCTGGCTGAACATTAATATATCGCTAGATCTGACTTCTTCCCAGATGATCCTGACGTCCGTTCCGCTGCAGACCAGCTTATGAAAGACATGAAAGAGATGGGAGAGATTGAGGTCCATGTTTTCTTCGTCAAGAACGTTCGCAATTCCAGCAAGCTGGAGTTATCTGCAATGAGTACCTCGGACTTTGGCAACATACCGGAGAAGGCTCTGAAGGGCAGAGCCTTGTCCCATCAAATAATGTAAAGAGGGATAGGCATAGGAGGCTTGCAATATAGACTAACCAATTCTAGTCTGCGTACTCCAGAAGTTATACCGAAGACTACGCAGCTGACATGCCGATACATGAACAATGATCGCAAGCCCTTCATCACTTTCAAATTCAAGTACCGGTCTAAGGGTAAGTGAATCTAATTCTACACTCCGTAAATCATGCAGCTAACGTATATACAGCTGCCCTTCAGTCTCTTCTTATCATCCCCCGCAATCCCAGTCCAGTACCGCTCGAAGATCGTGACGTCGACACCCTTACTCTAGAGGAGTCCCACGAACTACTCCGGCGTCATCGTGAACGAGAAGATGCCGCGCCAAGTGTCAAACGAGAAAGATTCAAGCGAGAACGAAGCAGTACCGCTGTCATGGAGGATCAGGATGATGACAACGTCTCTTTTGTATCTGCTAAGCGCAGGAGGCTTCCCATTACTCTAAACGAGGACGGTATCGAGATTGTCGATTTGACTTAGGCTACAGCCTGAAGATATAGCCTGACGAGAGTGATTTACTAGAGGCATTTCTATCGATTGCGAATCTTTCATGTCTTCAAAATAATCTTCTCCTCTCAACGTCTTATCTGTTCTGTCTTCCCTGTCAGTATAGACTTCTCTCACTTGCTTAATTAGCTTGAAAATCTCAGGTGACTGCAACTCATATTATCGTCGATTTAACTTTTACCTTCCTGTCACGACTCTCTTGCACTTCGCACTCACGGATACCATGGCTATCACAACCGGTATCCCAGGCCTTGAGGTCACTGTCGAGGTTGACGCAATAGCGCTACCAGAACACGAATATGCTGGTGTCGAGGACGGCGAGGTTACGACTTCAATTACCAAATACATCGAAGCGCCACCAGCTACCGACTTCTCTATCCGCTATCTTTATCGTCCACCATTCACCCCTCCTTCAGCAATCCAAATGGATGTACTTCTGGATGGCAAATACGTGCAAGCTCCGTTCATTGAGTGGGGTGGTAAAGAAGGCTGCGAGGGGTACTTATGCTCGAGATCTACTTCGTCCGCTGGTGGACGTAGCTTTACTCAAGGCTTCCAATTCGCCGAGCTAAAGACTAGTGAGCTCTTGTTCATCGGCATCTTCCTTGGTACTAGCTGACTACGAAAAGACGAGACCAATACCCCGGTTACCAAAGAGGTTGCTGACCGGCTGTCAACTACCGGTCGTATCGTGCTTTACTTCTACTTGATTGAGCATCTAGAAGCAGTGAAGCCCGCCGAAGTACCTCAGCTTGCGAACAACGAGTTTGATTCTCTCAGTGAAAAGGCGCTGCACAAAACAGTTGCAGCACAGGGCGATGAATTGTCTCACCAAACTAGGTATATTTGTTACACCCATGAAAAGCGTCGGCACTGACATGTCCAATAGCCTCACTATACCAGTACAGCGCGATAGCATCACTTTTAACGAAGTGGCGACAACAGGAAATGAGCCTTTTGCGACCTTCACTTTTCTCTATAGGTCAATTGGTCAGTTGCAAGTATGTCAGGCCAAGTCATTCCGTCCGCTAATAACCGTGCAGATGCGCTCAAGTCTATTGGTGTTATCCCGCGTACTACAAGCCCATCACAGCAGTCAGAGGATGAGGATGAGGACAAAGATCCGGAAGACATGACTGAGGAAGAGATGAGGGCGGAGCTCAAGCGCGTACGCGTAAGCGATAGGACATCTCAGAAGCGATCATACACTTATGACTGACCGGTCACAGGAAAAGAGGCAAGACGCTATCAGGGTCAAGCGCGAACGCGAAGAAGAAAGCCAGGCCGGTGATACCATCCTCGTAGACGACGACGAAGTTCAATGGATTCGTACTCAGCCAACAGCAGTGAGTGGAGAAGTTACGCCGTGGCCCTATGGCTAAAGATGAGGTGGTAGCTTTGGACTATTGAGCGACTCAAGTAATCAGGTCGACGAATATTGGCCAACATGGCGGGTTTGGTGCTTGTGATGGTGCGCAAGCGCCATAGTTGGGGCGATTTCAGTGACATGGTCGGTCGATTTTCCTCACTTCATTTTTCTCACATTTCTCAAATGTTCCACTGCGTTCTACTTCCCTTCATCCTACTTTTCGTTGAGTGGGGCCTGTGGTCTTCGCGCTAAGGCCGAGGTCGCTAGAAAGGAAGCATCAAGGAATCTAGCATGCCCAAATTACATCTTATGGCTATGGACGCGCGATTCAGTGACGCGTCGGAGATAAGAACTTTCAGAATTACCGTCTCTCACCTGCCGATAATCACCTTCACCTCACGTTCCATCCGCCAATGCCTCCATCCTCATTTGAGGTGAAGGCTCTTCCACAGGAAACACCTTCAATATATCTTTGGCAACGTTACCACTCCCAAGGACATCTTTCTACTATCACTCTTCGTTTCCTTTGTTGCCCTAAATCTGTATCTGGCGCCATGGCAATCGTAGATGAAGTCCCCGGGCTCGAGATTCAGATCTACGTCAATGGAAATCCACTTCGCGAGTATGTCGACCAGCACGCAGCCGTATCGGAAGCCACTTCGGAAAGCTACATCGAAGTACATTCAAATTCGTCCTTCGAGATTCACTACTCGTTCAAGGCGCCGTTTCCCGTCGACCGCCCTGTATCTATGATCGTGACAATGGACGGCAAGGACATCGAGGAACCTCTTATTCTTCCCTGTGAGCTGTACAACCAAGAAGGTCATTTCAGTTCCGGCCCAATCTCGAACGATGGTAGGAATTGGTCGACAAAGTCATATCGCTTCTCACCACTTGATATCAGTAGGACGTCTTTGCTTCTTGCAAAACAGCATATTGATGTATATACAGGGGAATGCAGCGAAAATCTTATACCGGAAGATCTAAAAAAGAAGATACAACTCGTTGGTATTATTACTTGCGAGTTCTACTTCCTCAATAACGCGAGACGCAGTGCAAAGACCAAATTTGTACACAAGGAGCTTGAGAAATTGGACACAGTCAACGAGAAGGCTATCAAGGGCGAGTCGCTGTCGCATCAGGCAATGTCGGTATGATTCGCGCTAAACATAGAGACGGACTAACGTGATTACAGTCTTGGAGAGACGGAGCCTGCGGAAGAGATTGAGTATTACGATGCCGAATATGCCGACGGAGGGGAGCCATTCGCAACATTTCACTTTTACTATCGCTCGCTTGGTAAATTTTGCCCTCAAACTAGAATTTTAGCGGATTGACCATATCATTCGTAGCTGCACTCAAGGATTTACACATTATCGAACGCACGCCCGACCCAGTCGACTTCCTCGATGGTGATGACACGGTTCTCGGACAACTGAATAGGGAACAATTAGAAGCTATTGTGTGGCGCTTCAGAGTAGGTCACCTGTTACCATGTGTCTGTATCTGACGCGCTGACATGAACTAGGAGCAAGAAGAGACCCGTGTACGCATGAAACGCGAGCTATCCGATACCTCAACCATAGAAGGCAATGATCACGGATCCAGTGGCCTGAGTGCAACATGCGACGACGACTTCATCGAGATACGTTCGGTCGATCTGCGTAGAAAGAGGAAGCAGCAACGCGTCAGACAGATACCAACTGATGAGACGGAGGTCATAGAACTTGACTGAGCAATGTGAAGGAAGAGAACCCACAACGATATGGCAAATATGATGGCGCGTTTGAAGCATCGAAGCTATATTTCACAATGATCTTCTTGAAGATCAGTGTGAACATTGGCTCTTCAATCTTTCACAACTAAACATGTATATTTACCCATCTCTTCATCGGTACTACTGTCTCCCTAAGTATCCAACTAGATTTCCTCAACGCTATAGAAATACTGCGAACTTGCCAGGTCAATATTTCCGTGAGCAGATCTGCAAACACATCAATTCCACCCATCATGACTGCAGGTACCAAAAAAGCTAGCGGATCCACCAAGACCCGTCCAAACATCCTACCTCTCGCCGGTCTCGACAATCTCACGATTCAGACAGCATTCCAAAACCGCCTCTTCACAGCCGTTGAGCTGACCTCAGTCTACCTTACCCGTATTCGTGAATTAAACCCCCAGTTTCACGCGGTGGCAGAAGTCAACCCAGACGCCACATCCACGGCCCACCTCCTCGATGTTGAAAAACTAACAAGCGGCGCTCGAGGCACGCTACACGGTGTGCCTATTCTCTTGAAGGACAATATGCCCACTCTTGACGCCACGTCCACAACATGTGGCAGTGTTGCCTTGATAGATGCCAGACCGTCTGAGGAAGGTGAAATTGTGAAAGCGGTACGGAAGGCGGGAGCTATAGTACTGGGCAAAGGAAATATGGCTGAGTGGACAGGCTTCCGGTCTACGAGTGGATGTTCAGGTTGGAGTGCTAGAGGAGGTCAGACTACAGGCATTTACCACCCAGGCATGAAGGCCAGCGGGAGTTCGGGAGGTTGTGCCGTAGCGGTTGCAGCAGGTATGTGCTTTGCAGCGTTAGGCACGGAGACATGCTACTCCATTGTTTCCCCGGCCGAGAAATCAGGTATCGTGGGCTTCAAGCCGACGCGCGGTCTTCTTTCTTCAAAGGGGATAATTTACGCATCCAAAAGACTCGATACGGTTGGGGTACTTACGCGTACTGTATCTGACGCATCGTTTTTCGTCCTTGGTCTTGTGCAGCAAAGCGATCACATCCCTTCGCCAACAAAGCAGAAGCTATTGCAAAACCTGAGCAGTGTATGTTCAAGCACTCATCTAAACGGCATTCGCATCGGCGTCCCCCATGATCTCAGCGAACTGAAAAACCTTCCTAGGTGTAGGAGGGAAGCATTTGAAAAGACGCTCACATTGTTAGAAAACGCAGGCGCTACCATTATCCACGACTTCCAGATTACTGGTGCTTCGAGTTGGGAAGCTCTTTCACCAGAAGCTAAAAACATCATTCTGGACACAGATATGAAGACTGCAATAAACTCATACCTCTCTTCTCTCGAAACAAATCCTAAAGAAATCCACAATCTCCAAGATCTCATAACCTTTACAAAAGCTCATCCAGCGGAGCAATACCCGCGGCGGAACGTCGAAGGTCTCGAGAGGGCGGAAGCCTCCGATCTGAACGGGCCACTCTACAGGACCATGTTAGCAAAAGACGACTACTACACAGGCGAAGGTGGCATCGGAACAGCTTTGTGTACAAACCGTTGCGATGTTATGATTCTACCTACCTTGAGTGTCACCATGCAGAGCTTTGCTGCGAAAGCAGGAAGTCCGGTGATAAGCGTACCGATGGGGGTGTTTCCGATAGATACGCCCATAGAGAAGGATTCTAGAAACCACCTGGTCAATGTCGCACCTGGAATACCGTTCTCAGCATACATATTCGGGAGAGCGACCAAAGATGAGGATGTACTCAAAGTGGGGCATGTGCTGGAGCACTTGACTAAGGTTATAGATACATTGGTGCCGTATGTACAGATATGATGAAACGGAGACCATGGTAATGAATTACGAGTCTAACCACGAAGAAACTTTCAGCATGCTATGTTATATTAGCGAGCGTCTTTTCGATAGATGAGCCTGTCTGTAGCATGCCATACTATTATATTGAACGTTGCCTATGCAAGGATGCTACGTATTCTGCAAATCATGTGCTCTGCCTGCCGTGCAACCCCATATCATATGTACGAAGCCTACTCAGTCCAGCTCGATGACTTCGTCGTTGCTGGTTGGGAAACAACGTCGCTTTGCGGGCCTCTCATTCACCATCTCAACGTCTCCATCATCACCATCGTCATCGGCACGGTCTCGCTTGCGTGTCTCGGCCTCTTCCTGCTTGAGCTGTCATATCCGGTAAGCTTCTGTCTAGATAGCAGAGGGTGAAAGAAACTCACGTAGATTTTATTCACCTCCTCTTCTGAGACCACATCCTTGACTAGTGCTGGACTCGGTGATCGGGGGAGAATGGCGAGTGACTTCAGGGCAGCTGCAGAGCGGTATCTGAACTCAATGACGGCGAACGGGCGACCTTCTCCATCGACGTAGTCAGCCTCCATGAACTTGACAGGTGCGATGCGCTCAGGCGGGTCGAGGCTGTCAGGATTGTTAGCGCATGATAGCAAGCCAGCTTTGCAATACGTACGTAGTCTTGTGCGAGACGGATGAGCCTTTCAAAGCCTTCTCAGGGACTTTGTCGTACTGGTACATTGACGGGACATCCTTCCATGCAGCCGCCATGCGTACATTGGTGACTTTGTGGAATGCTATAGAGATGGTACCCGTGTGTGCCAGTTGCTCCTGAAGCTCGTGCTCGATTGCGCTCCTCTCATCGTCTAGACACGTTAGCCATGTGGCAGAAATGCTGACTAGCTACACTCACGAGTATCCAGAGAGGCGAAGCGGAAGCGCTGGCCCATGAAGTTACGGCCTGCTTTTGCGCTGCTGGCATAAATGTGCCTCGAGACACCGTAGTAGTCGTAGTTGCGCTTCTCGAAGATGAATTTGCGCATATCCACACCGTCGATGCTGACTATGGCCTTGATGCTATAGTGCTCGAAGAGGTAACCGGGGATGTAGTAGCGGACACCGAACTGCTCGCCTGCTTCAGACTCGATGTAGACTATCTTGGTTTGGAGGTTAGCATCTTCATGGTCATACAGTTCATCAACGGGGCGATTGTCCACAAGGACAGACGCTTCGAGGTTGGGAAAGAGAGGGTGTGGGGCCATGACGAGGAGGTCCGTGACGATAGATATTGAGAGCAAATGAGAATTGCTATCTGACGCGCTCTGTGTACAAACAACTGCTGTTGTGGGCAGGAGCAGTGTGAGTACGTCAGCAACCATATGCTTCATGCCGGCGAGGCAGGCACAAGGCAACGACGACCTCACCGCTCACCTCACTGAGTTCTACAACCCTGGATTCATTTTATGTTACTCCTCCTTGCCATCGCTATTGAAAGATCCCTTTTTCATTCTGAACACGCATTTGGTCAAAAACGCGGTGAACGAAGTAGGCTGCACGTGCCGCACTCTCAGGGCTGTCTTCGACACAAAATAGGCCCTAGGCATATACAATAGCTATTAGTTTCCAGCATGACAACTCTGATTGCAGCGTATACCTTCAGGCTGCATGTTCGGAGTACGCAGCCCAAAGCATACTAGCTTCTGTATACTCGAACTTCCGCTTCGAGCGCTGACGTCGCAGGACGCTAAAAAATACAGGCCGACTGTTCTGTCCGTCCAACGCTAGTTGTTGGACTAGCAGCAGTCAGATGTTCTACTGATATTAGTGTTGCAGCCGTTATGACGCCCCATCCGCAGCGAGCCGGTCGTCAAAAAGAAAAACGGATGCTGGAATGACCAGATGCATATGGAATGTAAATAGAGCATTATAGCTGGAAATTTGTCAAGCAATGAACTATGCGCGAGACATCGAGAACCGTTTGATATGAGGCGCGTTGATTGTTGCCTATGAAATCGCTCCCGCTCTTACTTCCAAGGTTTATGACCATGACTCAGCCTGGCAATCATTATTGTCAATTACAGAAAAGTGTTTCTGGCTGTAGCCCAAACTCCGATGATAATGCAATGCTTTGAGTTGAATGAATTCGTGAAAGGAGTGTGTCGTAAAAGTTCGTGAGTATGTCGTAAACATCGTATCGCATCAGGATGTCGCCATCATCATGGTGCCGTCTTTTCCTCCGGTACCGGTTCGTTCAATCGTGCTTCTCGTGACTTTCTTCGGAGGCGTGCTTGGAGGGAGAACATCACCAGTATTATCAGAGCATTCACGATCATGACGATCTGCAACCATTTCACAGTTACCTGATAATATGTCAGTGGGTGATCTGCGACATGACGCGGGCGACTGACCGCTTCGGTGCAAGCTATGCTGGTATTCTCGCGGTCTCTCCTTGGCACGAAGCCTGGTTGATAGTTGCAAGCTGCCATCTCGCGTGTGCAGTACTGATTCGTGTTCATTTTGCCACTCATCATCAACCTCTCGGAACTGCAGCCCCACTGGTCGTCGCCTCGTTCGGTATAGTGAAGCACGACGGCTGAAAGAGCAGTTGCAGATCCAGCAAGAGTGGTAACAACAATACTAAGCATCCAAAAGCGACGTGTGCTCTGGAGGTGGTCAGTCTTGTCTAATCAAATCGACCTCAAAGATACGTACAATGTTGTACTGCGAGTCCATATCTGGTTTGCGCAACGTACTCCAGGCAATAAGAGCCACAACAGCCGCCGTCAAGTTCAGACATCCAGAAACGATAGTCGCATCTGTCGAGGCCTCCTTGAAGTAAACGATTGTGTCGTCTGTCTCGTACTGTTGCAGTCGGTCGTTGAAATTGCTTGTTACTACTTTGAGACCGCGTGGTATGACCCAATCTGTAAGGATCCAGTAATGCGTCGTCAATGCCACCGAGACGAGGGATATGAGGAAGAAGACAATTGACGGCACCAGGGCGAATTTCAAAATCTTGTCGTATTGAAGCATGTTGACGTTCAGGAGTCGGTCCTACACTGTGGCAGGACGTCGCAAGTGATGGCCAGATTCCAAAAAGCGGAATAGCAGCCCGCAAGTACATGGGCATGACCTACCTAAAATAAGGCGCGACGCTCGTCCGTTTCCTGCTGCGCCGTTCCAACTACCAGGCGGATGTCTAAAAGCTTGTGCGGGTCTCGGCGCGCATCATGACCCGCCTCTACGATCCTCTGCCATGTCAGACATCATTAGGCTGCGCTACGCTTGATCCGCACCATAGACCCGTCACTTTGACGACTGGATGCGATGAGAGTCCCTCGTGTCGTGGAGTTTCATTCAGACACCCGCACTGTCTGCGCTGTGAGATGCCTGATGTCTTTGCCGTACCGACCTAGATGGGTAGCGTGTCAGCCACGCGCCGCGGGCTTCACCGCATAAACGGCAGCGACTCCGAGGCCTTGGTCGACTGGAAAATCGCGCTTGATGTTTGTTTCGCTGGTCGCCTAGCTGGGCGTAAAGAAGATCTGGTTTTGATTGGCAACGTTTGAATGTCATAGCTCTAGTTGGGGTTGAAGAACGTCATCAGGCCCCTGTGAGGAAGCAGCCGGCATCTGTGGATGGTATTGCCAAGACTTACCTACTTGTCGATTTGCCGTCGAACCCGACACCTTACCTGTTGCAAGCATACATCATCATTTCGGGTTCGACGCAAAACGCAGGTACAAAGCGGGGAAACTGGGGTGGCTGGTACTGCCAGCCTCGTACAGCGTTCACATTGCTGATTACGTAGCAGGTAAGGCGCTGCTTCGCACCATCCTAAAGCGGCACTGCATCAAAGAACCAACACAGGTTGGTATCATCTTATCGCTTTCGTTTCTTTTGACAACACATGAATAGGACTTGTGCACTTAGCTCCTACATTGGGCCAGCAGCTCACAGCTCCTGCCATCCATTTGCCTCCAGTGACCAGTCTGGCCGAACTCCACATGGAACACAGCCAGGCCAGTACCACTCAGGCTTCCGCCCGCTGACGGAGTTCCGGTACCCAAACCACATTCTTTGAATCTCAGGCCACTGGATGAATCGACCACTTCCACCGCGAAACGTACTCTCCCTGTCTCCGACATCTGCTATGGTGAGGTCAGGTGGATACCTCCTCGTCCATGCAGGAGGATCGGGTTGGGTTGAATTCTGTTGAGTCGCCATGCTCCATCCACTTTTCCAGGACGATGACTGCCAGTAGAACTCGTCTATTGTGACACTCCAAAATTTCCACTTTCCATTTTCAGAAACGATTTGGTCCTGGTATATGGCAGAATTGAAGCTGCCCGCTTTGTTGACGGACGTCGAAGGCTGCAACAATCTCGCTCGCAGGCTTGCCGATCGGCCATCTTCTGAGACGATGATGATAGGCTGCGGACGCCAGTGGAAAGATATGCTAGATCGGAGTGCCGAACGGTTCGTACCATACGATGCCTTCATTGCTCCAGTTATACGTTCGGGGGTATGGAAAAATCCTGCGAATGGCGATGCTTTGTGTCCATTCTTCGCGAACAGCTCGCCCAGCTGCTCCCCTAGAATATCGTCGGCGTAATAGCCGTAAGCATGGGACAAGTTCTCAGTACCATCACAGGCTGCACTACGTTGGAGGCGGCGCTTAAGGGCGTTGACCGTCACATTTGTCGAACAGGTCGTACTCCCTTGTGCCACAGGGCTGCTAGTGACATTCAAGAATGGCGGGATAACTGCATCTGAGGACTTCAATCCACCTTGTCCCCACCCGATGTAGTAATCAGCAACGATCTGTGGCGCCACCACAATATCCTGGACCTTCCAAAACCCATCCTCTTTGACAAACCGGTTCCTGAAGACATTAAATTCCCATGAGGCAACCTGGCGATTGACATCACCCAGCATGGCAATTTCGGTACCACGAGCTATAGCCTCTCTACCGTTTTCTGCCACTTCAACAATCATGTCGAAGATCGGATGATCGTTGTTGACCCCTTGCGTCAAGCCCTCTGGACCCATGCGTTTGAGAAATTGTCTGACACCAGCCTTACCTCTTAGTGCAGTTTCGTTGCCAATGCGTACAGTCGTATTTGCAGTATGCAAATCCACGACATCTGACCACATCCTTCAATCAACGTAGTAGCCATGGGCATGCATCAAGTTCCGAACATCGTCTTCATCGTTCAGCCTCTGGATCCTAGCTCCTAGTCGCTCGATGGTCCCATTGTACGGTTCAGGGTCTCCCACTGCTGGCGGTATCGGTAGTCCAGACCCTTCGGCTGTGAAATGATACGGAACAATCGAGATGCCCTTGCCGTTAACATTACGCCAACCGTTTTCGTAATCACCCTTGTACATGTCGTAGTAGTGTAGCAACGATATATGCCACCGATTGTCCATCAAGACATATTCGTTTTCGTATACTCCGCCCTGGATTCGCGTTCCACCCTTGCCGTCGCCCTGGAACCAGATGCCGTTCCAGCGTCCTTTCGCACGCTTTCCGTCAATGCTCAAGCTAACCACAGGGGTCTCGACGATCATTGTACTGAGGGACCCAGAAACCAAGCCGTTCATGTCACCAGAATCGTTGCGCAGCCATGTTTCGATTGACGCCGGACCATGAGCGGTCATGTTGCCCCAGATGAGGGTGCCGTTGATACTGAAGAGTTGAGAGATGCTATTCCATTGCCCATACTGTGCGAAGTGGGACAATTGCCTTTGGAGGTCTTTGACTCGTCGCACCGATTCGACGCGCGCTACTTCGCGAGCGAGGGTACTTACATCGAGCGTTGCATCAACGAAGACTGCACTAAGAAGGAAAAAGAGACATAGAAAGATAGAGAACAACATGACGAGCATCACAGTTTTGCGTGTTCTGTTGCGGCGTTACACGCCAAAATGAGGGTTAAGTTATATCCTGGAGCCCCACATACTCATGGCAACTTATTACTACCGCATATGGTCATTGATATTAATGCGCCGGCTATTGTCCGAACAATTCAACTACCGTTGAAGCAGGACCGGCATATGAACCTGGCTTTGTATACCCCTCATAAATCCTGAACATCTGAGCTGAGCTTACATCCCGCAGTGGCGAGAAAGTTGTCTCAGTTGAACGCCTTCTATGTAGAAAGATTACAGAGTGACAACGCCACCCGATCCGCGCCTCCAGAATAACTTAATTGGGGATTGAAGGGTGCCCCAATAAACTTTCTGCAGTGATTTGAAGCGCTCCGGGTAACCCCCGCTGTGCCCCATCGCATTTGAAACGTACCAGACCAGCTTTGATCCCACTACAATGGCCTCAAAGGATCCCAGTGTAAGAATTGTGGCGGGATCGACAATTGGTTCGAGTGCCCGAAAGTCGAAGGTGATACTAGCAAACATGATCGGCTTGGCTTCGTGCCGGACTTGACGACAGACATGAAGGGCCGTGAAGGGCCATGTCGTGTAACCCTTGATGACCGATCGAGGGACGACACGTGCGATCCGTGGAGCAAAAACTTCTTTGTATATGCGGTTTCGAAGTTCTGCTGGTAGGCGAAGCAGTGGGGAGGAGAGCTGGTTTTGCGCAGCACTTGGGTCGATGTTAGTGAGTCGATAATAGTGGTCGAAATAGCTTACATTGAATCGCAGTCTCGGTCGGTCACCATGTTGGTGCGTTTGAGCCTATGTCAAATAGTGGGGGTACCCGGGATGTGATAGACAGAGGTGAGTTGCATCAAGAGGCAGGAAGAGAGATTGAATACCCCAAATGACGGACCGTAGTAGCGCCGCCAGGCAACACACTCGCCACGCGCACATTCCATATTAACTTCGAACAGCACCGATTACGATATGGAAAGCGCAGGTCTTCTGCTCATATCAACACGACGGGCCACGGACTAGCTACCATAATGTCTGCGTCAACTTCTATTGTTTTCTAGCTAGTTCAACGTAGCCAAGTTCGCGGATGCGGAACATTCGGAAAACATCTTTGGACTCGTATCGCTTTCTCCTCTCCAGCCTGTTAGCCATACATATCCTACAAGGTGAAATAGTAATGACATGTGTCATTTCAGACTCTACTAATCAGTATTCTTTTCTCAACTTGTGTGACTCTAAGTACTTTTTTCCTTATACGATGTCGTATCCGAGCGTCTAAGCGGGTAGGTAAATATGAAACTCCGCTGTGTACCGTATTACGTCATTGTTTCTACTACTCACCCTTTCTCCTACGCTTGAAGCTCCCTTTGGCGCACACAATGTATCTCGATTTGCGTTATTGGTAGACAAGATGATAGCAAGCTGAAGTTATCGAAAAAGGTAGCGTAAATAAACGGTTGCTCATAGGGCAGCGTCAAGGGAAGATCTCGATATTCATCATAGTAATGAACTAGAACACTAGAAATTCAGGGACAGAGGTTTTCAATGGAGGACAAAAAAAATCTCCAATTTAAACGGAATATGTACGAAGTGATAGAATGTATATACAAGAACAGATGAAGTTACTCTCCTTTAAGCGATAGCTGATTCCATCAGAGTCGCTTAGATCTTTCCGTAACCAGCGGTCTGCTGGACGTTCTTGGCGCTGGCAGCAGTACCGGCAGCGGCAATGTTCTTGCCCTTCATGCCGGCAATGATGCTGGTGTCAGAGCCAGCCATGGTGCCAGAGCTGCCGTAAGCGTTGGGCTCGCAGTTGCGGCCCATAGCAGACTTGCAGGCAGAGCCGTTGGAGCCAACAGCGAAAACCTTGCCTGGGAGACCGGACTGAGCAGCCTCCTTGACGTTCTGGAAAACGTTACCCTCAGCGATGATCTTGGCACCAGAGTCGGCCTCGAAAGCGTGCTGGGAGTTGGCGTAGAAGTAGTTGTTGACGGCGTGGAGAAGGGTGTTACCAGCGACCTTGGGGGAGCGGCCGGAGGTGTGGTGGATGTAGTTGCCCTTGAGGGTGACCATGTCGGAGCTGCCAGTGAAGTACATGCCCCAGTAGTGGTGGCCATCGCAGGTAGCAGACCAGGCGGTGGCACCGTTGATCTCGTTGTTGGTGATGGAAACGCGACCGGAAGCGCCGTTACCGAGAACAATGTGCTGGCGGGCGATGAGGTCGGTGGTGACGTGATCAATCCAGATCATGTCGGCGCCGTCAACGGTGATGGCATCACCACCCCAGACGTATTGAGGGTTGATCTCGGTGAAACGGACATTCTGAACAATGATGTTCTTGACGTTGCCAGTCATGCGGATACCCTTGCCCTTGATGACACCCTTGCTGCCCTGTCCAATCAAAGACTTGTTGGACTTGACAGTGATTCCGAGCATACCAGCCTTGTCATAGGTGATGCTGCCAACCTTGGGAGCGTTAGGCTGGTAGTTGTCGCACCAGCCGTCCTTGTTGATGGCGATCTGGCAAGCGGAGCCAGTTCCCCATGGGCGGCAACCGGCAGAGGTAGCCTTACCCTCAGTGCCAGTGAAGTCGAAAGTCTTGGTGAGGACAATGACACGAGGAGAAGAGTCACCGAGGTAGCTGATGAGCTCCGCAGTAGTGGAGGGGTAGACAGGTTTGGCGCTGCCACCACCAGTGACACCTAGACAATGTTAGATTGGAGTCAGAGATGGACATGTTGTGAGATATACCCTTAGCAAAACCCTCAGCAGCGCCCTTGACGGCGTCAGCAGCGCTGACACTAGATGCGAAAGCCGCAACAACGGCGGTGAAGAGAGAGTACTTCATAGTGAAAGGTTATCGGATTGAAGATAAAGAATGGCTAGCAAACACAGTTTGCTGAAAAGAATGACAGATGATGAACGAGATAATGAGTGAATGATGATAGAAGCTGGATGATAAGATCCGGTGGCTGATCTCGCATCTTTATATCTGACAGGATTCTTGGCTGGTGTTTGAACCCACGCCCCACTCACTCTACGGAGATATATTCCCTTCGAGCATCCACCTGGATCCTTTGGCGCCGTTCATCACCGACTGCGGTAGATGTCGGGCATTTCCAGGTGTTACCAGGAGCGCGGCGCTGGACGCCGGCGTCTGGAAGGGGCGGAAAGTAACTTCGACCGACTGAGAGTCATGAACAGGTCAACAGTGCGTAGTTTGGCGTTGATGCGCTCAGGGAAGAGTTGCTTGACCGTTGTTTGCAAACAGGATGGCGTTGCGGATGTAGCTTCCCAAGGAGTCTAGTCCCGACAGTCCCGCTGTTGTTGTTTCATGTCAACATGACAGGGCAGCCGCTAGCTCCACAAAAATCATGCCTGGGTCATAGTTGGAAACATTTTGATTGAGCTTATCCGACATAAGATGAGAGGATTGCCCCTTGTTGGAGGAAGGAGACTTGGCTTGTGGCTCATGAGGCTGTGCTCTGCGATGTTATAGGATTCATTTTTCCGATAGGTGGAATCTACAAGTTCCAAAACAGGCTGGACCGAGAATGCAAGGCTGACGGGAAAGTGTGATGAACAAGAATGGGACAGATGGTTAATTAAAGAATGCAAAGTGATACCATCGCTGCTGTCGCGCATTTCGTTGCTTGGAGTAGTGATGTACCCAGCTAGTGCTATTAGCTGTCACCTGTCATCTGTCATATAACGCGCAATAACGCAATCCATCCCACGGCTGTCGGGAAGGTTGAGGCGTAAAGTTTGTAGTTGTTAAGTTTACTTCCCGTAGTATAGAACGGGTGGTGGGAGACAGAATGGCACGGGCAGAAGATGGAGGGATGGTGGAGAGGCGTGATAGGATGACAAAACGGTGAGGCAGGGGTCGTGGCGACACTAGCGCGTTTTACTCACGGCTAGAGGACCAACACGTGGTTGTGCATGACGCTTTGCCTACTTTCCAATAGCTAGCCACAACAACGAAATGAAGCAACTTGAGAAGCCCAAGTCTCTCGACTGCCAGACTGCATAACCCAATTACACAGCTCAACGTCGACTAATCGCTGGGCTGCGAGGCCTGCACGCGACTTTCAGCATGAGGCGCCAACCATACAAGAGTAGCCGAAGCTATGAAAGGCAGAGCAACTCCTACCGTGCAGCACCGAGATACAGTAGCCAAGTTCCTTGTGATTACCAGGATACCCATCTTTCATCAGACTGCATCTCCTCGCCCACCGATTCGAGCTCGGACTACATCACCCCACGCCGTGGATCTTATGAAAACTCCCCTCCTAATTATAAGCAATATGTAAATCGGGCCATGGATTACGACTACACTACGCAGACAAGGCGGAGCAGGGATGGGAACGGGTTCTCGCAGCCTCGTCCGGGCTACCAACCGCGACCGACTCGTCGGCCGCATAGGACTCGATCTCAAGATTCAGACTACATAGCACAGGATTCCCAGTCTGACGATGATTACATAGCCTCACCTGAGCTGAAGAGAGATGTATGGAGGCATCGTACGTCAAGCTACGACGACCGGTACAGCGACAATTCTTTTAGGGAAGCCTCACCGATCCGTGACTCTTCATCAAGACATCACAGTGAAAGTCCACCTTCAGACTATGCTCAGCATCCCGAAAGGCGAAACAAGCAGAAAATCAAGGCAGGCTGGGGTAGCAGCGACTTTCACACGCAAAGCCACAGCTTGAATCCTCGAGAGCATGAAAACTATCGTGAAGCAAAGCAATTTCTGGATCGCTACACCAAGCTCCACGCTCACCCTGCGGATCGGTCCGACACCGAATCCTACAGTACCGGCGATAGTAGCCCAGCAAATCGCCAAGATGAATCTTACGAGCGATATCCAGGCCCTCAACGAGATGCTGAGGATTACTACGCGCCAAGTCGAGACAATTACCGAGAAAGACACCATGAACAACGTACTCGTTCGCGGCATGCGAACGACCGTTACCACCGGCCCGAGGGGGAGTACGACGAGTACAACCAGCGCAACCGCTATGAATCTCACTCAAGGAATGTAGAACCCCAATTTAGTCGGCCTGGTCCATCCTGCCCAGACGCTGAAGACCAGTATACGAGCACCTTTTCAGCTCCTCATCCCTCAAGACATGCAGACCGCTCCTTCAACCGGTCCGGCCCCGTATATCCAGACCGCAGGGACAATACTCACGCCATTGCATACTCCGACATAGCTTCTCGACCCAGTACCTCACATTCCGACCGCTTGTCTCGCGTACCCACAGCCGTTGACTCAGAAGACTATCCCTCACCGCCTCCTGCGGTACCTACACCACCTTTACTTGGGCGGCAGCGGCGGCAGAGCGGTAGTGACTATGGTCTCATGCCTGGTGCATGGGGAAGCAGGAGCAGAAGTAGAAGTAGGAATGGATATGCATCTGGAAGGAGCACAAGGAGTAGGAGTCCCTACACCTCTCCTCCTAGACGGAACAAACACACCAGGAATAGAAGGATGATTGGGAGCTATATGAGTGACAGTGATGATGACGGTTTAGGGGAGGGTGATGACTACCTCCCTAGCGACAGCGACGACGATCGAATCAGTGTGGGTGGTGGAGGGCAGAGTGATATCTGCGAGAAAGATAGTTGGCGCAGTAGAGATGGAGGAGGGTATACGAGTGAAGGGGTTGAGAGTGGTGTTGCTGGAGGTGCATCTTATCGTGGAAGATGGTAGTGAGGATCAAGTGCAAGTAGGCGAAGATGCGGCTTCCGAGTGAAGGACATAGAAGTGTAAAAACTTGATAATATCGCCATCTCACACTCTTTTCTGAGATGCGGTGAGATGGTACCACTACCATTGCATTAACATCTTCATCAAACCGGAAGTATATCGTATGCACAATAGTATGGTAATCCTTGCCCGTATTCAAATAGTTCGAGCCACCTGTCTCTTTGATATGGTACAATGTTCACTTTTTCGTCTCTTCATCTCTGTTCCTATGCACTGGCTGTCGCCTCGGTAGCATCAGGAACGCCCGCCTCGGCCAGAACCTCTGTTGGCTTCAGTTCTGCGGTTGACATGGGCCCCGTAGGCCACGGCTTCCCCCTCGCATCTTGAACGCGGATAATCTGGTTCTTCGGTCCTGGTACGCAGCCTGCATGCGGTGTTAACATCCAATCACACTGGTTCGCTTCATATTTCTTACCATTGACAACAACAATGCCATTCTGCTCGTCGATCTGTAACACCCTCAAGTTCTTGACAGTCACGCTCTCATTGCCCATGTTTCCCGGCATACGCTTGCCAGGTAGCACACGAGAACCTGAACCTTGGGAACCTCCGGCTGAACCCATACCACGATGCATGAGCGATTGACCGTGGGATGCTGGTTGACCGCCGAATCCGTGTCGTTTCATACCCTGAACACATCAGTTGTCAGTCCCTGTTCCTATTGCAGCTCATATGCCATGTTGAACTTACACCAGCGAATCCCATTCCCCTGCTTATCGCCTTGACATCCACCCATTGTCCCTTTGTGAACCACCCCGCGCCAACCATCTCCCCGATGCCAACGCCCAGCCCTGCCTCGTCCCTAACCTTGAATTCAACAACCCACCTCTTAGGACTCACGCCCGCACCCGCAAAATGTCCCAGCATGGGCCTGCTGACATTCCGCGCTTCTTTTTGTCCAGCACCGATCTGCACCGCCCAGTATCCATTTTGGTCTCTCCGTTTGTGCGCAACCACTTCATTACGGTCAAGTTGTAGAACGGTGCATGCTGTGCGCTTCCCTGTTTCGGGGTCGTAGATGGATGTCATGCCCTTCTTGAGGGCGAGAAGACCCGTTCGCAGGGGTGTGCTGTGGGCTTTTCGCTCGAGCGCTGCGGTAGATGTGCTGGTGAGGGCTTCTCGGGCGGGATGATGTGCGAAGCGGTCGGGTTTGGGCGTGAAAGTGGATTTTATGGTTCGGATCGATGTGTATGCGATGGCGGGTCTTGAGGATATTTGATGCGCATTTTGCTGGAGGACGGAGCGCGCTGATGAAGGAAGAAGAAAGGATGGTGGTAAGAGACCCCAATTGAGGGGTGCTTTGGGTGGCATTGTGATTATGGTATGGATACGTGGGATATGCGGCGGTGATTGTTCGCCGCGGATATTTTGACATTCCCGGCTTGAAGCTCAGATTCCTGCACGGACCACATCCCGCACGTGTAGCCGCGTTCACAGTCACGCTGCGAGCTAGGCTCAAAGTATCCTAGCAGCTCATCGTGGGGTATCCGGACCCCCCTCTAAATGAAGTAGGCTTCATCACAAACTCGGATATTGTGAAAGTTTCAAGCAGTGTTGTAGGAGATGTTATGTTTTTGAGCTTTTAGAGCACAGCCATGTCCAGCAGGCAGGGTACCGAGATACAAGGAGACTATACAAGTCAGATACCACCCGTTCTCAACGTACAGCTATATACCATCTGCATCTCTCTTTCCCACAAAAGCAAAAAAACTATAGCAATGGGTATCCTCCAGGTTGTAGGAAACGCCGTTAACTCCTGCACCACACAGTGGTGCGTAATGTGACATGCAAGACCCATATCAAATAGGTTAAATACCTCGCGAATATCTCGTACATGACGAACTGTTCTGGAAGATTGCGAGAACACAAGGTGATTGTTGTACTGAGTATCTCAGTTAGGTAGGATGATCGCAGGATTTCCATGAGCGACGCAGTTGGGGGGCAAAGACTATACAAGGTCAGTATACGGATATTCAAATCATTGCAGGATTGAGAGCTTACGCGAGACACCACAGAACCCGGACGCACTATGGTATTGGGCCCAATGTGAACTCCTGCCTCGATCACACAATTATCGCCAATGTACACATTTTCCCCAATGTGTACTTCTTGCGCGATCTCGGTACCGTTGCTCCCTTTCAATGACTTGTTATCGGTGGGTGTTTTCAAAGTCTGTATTGTGACCCGAACTCCAATCTTACAGTTCCTTCCGATAGAGATCCTTGCAGAGTCGTGGAGATGGCAATCAGCACCAATGACAACATTTTCGCCCATACTAAGGTGGTAGCCGTAGTCACAAGCAAAAGGCGTAGCGACATGGCAATTGGGACCCATGTGAATCTCAATTTGCTTTCCTTCGCGATGACGACTTGCATTCAGAATCTGTTTGAAAAAGTGGTCGACGGTTGTGCTCGACAAAACGTTGGAGGGATTTGCCTTGCTGCTGTTGAAGATGGACTGGGCTTGCGTGCTAAGATGGCGTTCGTGCATTAGGGTCTTGTCAAAGGGGTTAAATGGCTCCCCCGCTAGCATCTTGTCTTTCTCAGATCTATACGTCATTGAGGAGGACTCTGTAAAGCGCGTCGGTGATCGCGTGGGTGGCAAGGATGTTGGCGGTGGAGGAGGCGGCGGACGAGGATGCTGCTGTGCCACATGTAGCTGTTGGACAGGCTTGGCGACCCTGCAGATGTGTAAGCTGATGAAGTTCAAGTACGTTTGTGTTTTGAATACGCATGACAGATACGATCCATTGTCGGCAGCCTTGTCTTTCAACTCGACGTGTTTTCAGCTAAGAGGAAATACTCACATAGTGGTGGCAGGGACAGCAGTGTTGATAGCGAGGTGATTCGTGCTTGGTGGAGCATGGTGATAGCCACGAGAGGTATGGTGAGGCTGCTGTTGCTGTTGAGATACCGGTTGATGATCGTGGGTTGAGGGTCTCTCATAGTGGTTTGCCGCAGGTTGCATATACTGTGCCGGGGGCGGCGGGGCCTCCGGTTGGTAAGCTGCTCGGACTGGTGGAGGTGCAGGATCACTCCAGGATGACTTCCAAGGCTTGCGCTCGGTACTGTTGCCTGGATGCATTTCGGGTGGTGGGTAAGGGGTTTCACTGCTTTGTGGCCCACAGTGGGGCGTGTGCTTTTCTTGACATGTTGGGCACGACGTATAGGCAGCATACTTCTCCTTGGCTAGTATGGCAGGCGGTTTAGCAGGCCCATTCTTTGGCCAAGGTACTTTGTTGGCATAGCCCTCACAAACGAAACCGCCTCGTGTGCAATTATTGCCTGGTAAGGGTCAGACTTTGTCAGACTTGGAACGCATGTTCAAACATACACTCTGGTTTGGCCTCATCGCACTTCTTCTTTCTCCTTCTGCAGGTTCCACAACCAGTCTTAGTGCGGTTGGCAAATTGCTAGAAAAGTTAGTATAGTAAAGGGGGTGGACCAAAGATACATACCCGTTTCCTCTTCTTGAGCTCGACTTGTACGCCGGCACGCGTGAATTCAGTCTCTTCAATCATGTCGCGCGACTCGGGTGACAAAGCATTGTTGCGGGAAGGCTCTGTAGGACGTGGCTCACGGGGTTGGAAATGATGAGTCGCATGAGGCAGTTCACGGGGCTCGGTCTGCCAGCGGCGTTCAGCATCTGGACGACCTAATGGAGGCAAACTTGGTAATTGAGGGGTCTCCATGCTCATGGTCGTGCTGCGGTTCAGAGGCTGGTAGGGAGGCGGAAGCTGTCTGGGGCCGGCAGTCGTCTGATCAGGGCTGTGCTGACCGTAGGCGCCTTCGTCGGATCCAGAACGCCTCCTCTTGTTTGGGTTCTCGGGAGACGACCTTGTCTTGTCAGAACTATTGGGAGACTTATCTCCACTGCTAACAGTGGACGAGCTCGAATCGCTGTCTGGAGAGTGACGGTTGTGCTCAGGGTCTGGAGAGGTAGGGCTCCAAGCAGAAGATTTAGCGACAACGGATGGCTTTTGCTCGTCGGGTGGACTCAGAGACAAGCGGCCATTGACGGACGTGAAGGCGGGGCCATGGGGAGCGGAATTAAATGCAGGCATATGCAGTACGGTCGACATGTCCAAGGCAGGATATCAGAGGCTGGATGGATGGTTCACGGAATCAAGTCGAATCTACGGTGGAGTGTGGGCAGGGTGTCCAGCCACCATAATCTTGCCAGGCAGTTTTGATGGGCTTGGTGAAGCTGGATGCAAGTGTGCAGTGAAAGATGTCGGGGATGAAGTCGGTGGTTACACTGTAGCGTAGTCGAAGCAAGATGAGTTCAACGGTCAGGCCAGGTACCGTGCGGGAGTCGAGGACGTGTGGCCAGAGCGGAGTCTGTGCTCTGAGGTGTTGTGGTGGTCGAAGGAGGTTCCTGGCGAGCACGGGCGTGTCGTGGTGTTGTCGGGCGATGATGCGATGCCAGCGAAGCCGCCTCTCCACGGCGGGGACTGTATATGGCGGGAAGACTGTATATGGCGCGACGAATGTGGGAGGGGCGACCCGACGACGCCAGACGCTGGCCACGGGTGAGCAACAGGATTCAACGGAGGGCGGCTGTTCGCTCCTTCTGCTGGCGCACACATGGGCTCTACACATCCCGGGCAGGCACCCATGTCGTCCCTTCCTCATTGGCCCGAGCTGCAGGCGGCCCCTGCCCCCCGCGTTTATCTGTCCCACCCGAGCTGCGACAGAACCATCACCGAACACCTCGTAGAAGGACCACAGACGCGGTTCCTTCGACTATCTACATAATAGACCCTGCATTTTGACCGCTGCCACGTTTTTTGGGCGGAAAAGTCGCGTCTACAGCCCTACAGCCGTTTTCTGGGTGTAGAGGAGGGTAGAGTGGGCGGAGAGGCCTCCAGGATGGCACAGACGACTGCGTGCGACGAGCGCTCCCGGCGTGCTGGCATGCGAGGTTGATCGACCAGAAATCGTTAGAAGGATGCAAGCCAACGCGGAAACACCACATTAAAGTGCTGTGTCGTTGTTATTGGCGCTGGCCCAACCTTAGCTTATCCACCTGCTCCATCACCAAACGCAGTAGCCGCGCTGCACGCCCTCCCTCACCATACACGTCCACCCAACCGCGGCATCAAGCCCGCCAGACAAACCCCCTCTGACACGCAACACGCATCTCTAACCATCGCCCAAAGCCAGCCATGGCTGCTGCGAATCACCACACTCACTCACCACCACCGCTCACCGCGCTGCGTATCGCCCAGCCTCCCGCGCGCTTCCATCAAGGGGTGCCGTCATGGCCCTTCGGCACTGCCTCCTCCTAACCGCCTGCTCAGAGGCCTGCCTGCGCCGGTTTCAAAGCCAGCACCAAACAAGAAGGCGCTCATGGGTCTCGCCGTGTTTCATTTATCAAGATCCACGCCGCACACCACGCCCACCACGCCCACCCGTCTTATGCCCTTAGCATCATCAATATGCTCGCTTGCGGCACTGCTCTGGGCCTGATGCTGCTGCCTCGATCCATTACCATGTTGCGAGTGCGGCTATCCACTGCGTGATGCCCTCCATGGTTGGCTGCCCGGCCCGGCTCGTACACCTTCATCTACGGGCGCTTCGCGTGCAAACTTTTTGCTCGCCAGGAACCCGCACGCTCAAATTGGTCAAACCTCCTCCACTACTTGGAGAGCCGCGATGCTTCTCCTCGGCTAATGTGGCAAGTGAGCAACTTACCCGTCGTATGTTGTATCTGTCTGACTCTCAGGTGTTGCTCGACGATCGGTCATGCGTCTAACCAACCCTTGTACGTCAGCCAATAGAACCTCTCTAGTTTCGCCACGCATTGCACACAAATGACGCCTCGTTAAGCGCGGCCGTTCGTCGGCTGCGACATGTCGTTGTGGTCACTGCAATGTAGTTCATATTATGCGTGCGCATTTCGAGCACAAATCCAACAGTCCGCCGAGCTGGTTCTTGCGGCGCGTTCCGTTCCCGCTAATGATCAGACAAAGACGTGGGACTGCGCCGTACGGCATTTTCCTCGCAACTGTGCCGCTGCATTTCCAGTCCTCTGGTCGCCCAGAATGGCTCACCCCTTGCTTTGGTGCCCAGTCAGCTGACGTCTACTCTGTTCTGAGCCTCGCCTCATCCTTCCGCCATATGACTCGAGTAGCGAACGGGAAGCGCGGAACAGCGCGCTTGTCACCAACGTCCACATGCGCCGCCTACCTCCGTGCTCAATCTCGATTATTCTGTCATATTGATTGTGGAGCAACACATTCCGTGTCCAAGACGACGCGTCTAACCTCCGCTTCTGTTTGGGCTTTATTCAGAACACGTACCCAGTCTCGCCATTGATGTGTTTCCTGAAACTTCGAGGCTTTTGGATCTGGTCGCGCTTACACATCTCCAAATCCTACGGGAACATGCACTGGCTTGAAAATGCTCACCGCGATATTCGCGCTCCTCTTGGCGACGAGATTCGGCATTTCATTAATGCCGGTCACACCGACAGAACCTGAAGGATTGCTCGTCGGCAGTCTGTTGCGGCATTAGTCAGATTTGGTCCAGATCCTAGTGCAGCGTGCTGTACTCGAACTTGGCGACCTCACGATCGTAACAAAAGCTCTACTGTGAATTCCTTTGTATCATATGCTGTCACTCTGTTGAGATCTTGGACATTGAGTGTACCAACGATACTCTTCGCAAATTCAGCCCATTTGGCCAGCACCAAACGGGTTGAGACGATGCCGGGCTGCGGCACAGTCTGCACTCATCTCCGGTTACGTGTGCGGCGTTGGCAGGATCCAGAGTCGAGACGGATTACCAACGCACCTTCCCGGCGTAAGATTCTTGGGATCGATCAAAATTTCGATGTGTTGGCAAGGGAACTGCTGGTGAACTACTGATGAACAGTCTCCCGACAATTTGGTACCGACGGTTCGCTTCAATGGATTCCGCGTCTCTCGCATTAGACAATGGCTGACTGTAAAAACCTACGTCTCTAGCAGAATGACAAAGACACTCGGAATATTACTGGTGTATTGTACTTGATGCTGATTGCAGGATGGCGCGCTAGCTACAACACAATTGCTCCGAAGTCCGCCCTTTCGCAACCATACGAACCCTTCCAATCTTTACGCCCGACAGCTGAGAAGCGCGTCCCGAGGAAGACAAGATCTTGTCGATATATGTAAGGGGTGATTTACGCCCTGCCCGTGCCGCATCTACCGAACCGTCGGTATACGCGCTTCTAATCTGGGATTGCTGTAGCATTCACTCTGGCTCCTCAGTTGGTACAACACCATCTTCCTCCACCGATGAACAGGATCTGAACATGAACCGCATTGCTCACTGGGACGAAACGTCATCATCGTATGTATTGCTTAACGTGGAAGAGTAAGCGCTTACCGAAGCGCTTAAGGTTTCACAAACTGCGTATACATACAACTGCCGGTCTCTTTGGGCCGTATCCTCACCCAGGCGACACGCGGTGTGACGAATCTGCATAAGCTCCCTGTGAGATCTCGCCGCCATCCGATCGCCCAATCAAGAAGCAGAAGTCTCCCGACTACACCTATGTACTTTTCTGGCATCGATCGCTGTATCGTCGTCATACTGCGTTCCCAGAGTGCTACTCCAAGGTTGCATTTTTCAGCATGTGACATTTTGCCCCAGTGAAAAGACCCAAGGTGACGTACTTGGTATATAATATTGTTCGGGGATCCCCTTAGAACAGCATGACTACCCGAGACGTGGCTATATTTATCATAAGCGTACGAAGTATACATAATCGCACTAGCCAACGCCTGCTACATCTGGATAACTACTCCGTTGATAAAAAAAAAACTAAAGTTCATTAATAGCGCCGAACCGTTACATGACTGATGTTCAGGTTTCGCCGCCGATGAATCCGCTACTGGAGTTCATGAATTATGGTCAGGTGTATTCTTAATAGCACCAATCGCAAGTCATCTTACCTGAGACCCAATTTATGTCAAGCATCAACATCATTCGACTCTGTTAATCATCTAGCTCGCTGTAGTCTTGGTCAAGACCAGTTGAGCCCGTTTTTAGACCATGTCTCAAGTAAGATTATTACTACGTATTGGCTGCGCTTGTGGTTTATAATGCCACATTAAGCTTGAATTGTCAGTCGCAGCTCTACTACAATTGATTCCATCGATCAGAGCATATGCTGACTTGGTAGACAGCTCTCCGAAGACAACTTGGCGTTCATTCGATGAATATAGCGGTTTCAGGGTATGCCCCGCTTCGATATCCAGTGGTTCACCCAACATCAAAGTCTCAGTCACGAATCTTACAGCACGCATATTGGCGACTCGATAAGAGAACAAGCCGCCCAAGTTTGTTACTAATGCAAGAATCTGAGTTGATATTCTCATTCGATGCTACTTCCTACTTCCTTTTCTCTCTTGCCGTCCGCATAGTGTACAACTCGAATAACGTTTTCCCACAAAGATCCAAATTTGGGGGGTATCAGAAAAATGCGCGCTTGTTTACTTTGAGGGTAAAAGGACAAAAGAGAAGTGAATCCTCCAACCCTACCATAATCTCCCCTGGCACACTTCTCGTCTGTGTGCATCGTTCTGGATGTGCATATGCTTTGGTATGCTTTCCTCTTCCTCAAATTTGCAGCTTCGACCTCTGCTACCTTCTCTCTCGCTGGTTCCTGCGTCCTTCCGCTCCAGTGTATGCAGGTTGAGTGGTTTGCTTGAATCTTCCTTCTGTTCAAGCTCTAATCCGTCTTCCAGTGACTTGTTAATCTGCCGTCGTCATCCGCATTCGAGATCTTCAATTCGATGGCGTATAGCCCCATTGTAATACCAAGATTGATCCATCTCCAGAAGTTACCTCCAGCGTCACCGCCTTGGTTCGTCCACCACTCACCTGTCACGGCACTTCCGTCGCCCCCATTTCCGCTGGCGAAGTGCTGCATGAGCAGGCTGGTGTAGACGGCGATGATGATACTTGGGCTGAACCAGGTCAAGAAGCCTAGAATCTTTGATGTCTCGTCGTCATCGTCGAGACTTGGTTCTTGGGATAGCGCGCGAGCACCGCTTTCGCGAATGGCAGGAATGATGCGCGCCGCAGCGTACATGACGAAAACACGGTAGGCAAGAGAGATGATGACAGAGGGCGTGATAGTCATGACAGCACCGACCATGAGGTTGAAACCGGTATGGGCGATGGTAGGCAAAGAGCCTAGTGCATGGAGAAGGGTGGTGTATGAGGCCATAATGATAGGTGGCAGCGGCGGCAGGGCAGGGTCAGAGGGCGCGCTTGATTCTGCAACAGAGCCTGGTGTTGGCTGGTAGTCGGTGAAGATCTGGTAGATGCACAGAGTAACATAGGCGAACTGCAGGTATTAGTAATGAGGTGTAGCTTCGGAGTGCTTGACTTACCAAAAGCGATGATTCGACCGGATTGCCTCTAGCACTGACGATACCCCATCCACCAAGGAAGATGGCGGTTGTAATAGCGACTCCGATCAGGATGGCGTCGACGTTGCTGATCTCTGGAAAGGTAGTGATGCGCCAAAGGAAGTAGACTGAGGTCGAGATGATGGATGCGGAAGTGATAAGAAGGCCGATCTGGAACTGTTAGTCTACTGTCAAGAGTGGAAGCGAGAGTTCATACCATCCAACTGTCACCACGTTCCTTGTTGACGACCCATCTGGTGATCTGGCCTGCGGCTTGGATGACCAAAAGACTGCAGAAGCCCTCGGCAATCTGGAAGACGGGTGTGCTGTAGCGCAGAGTCTTGTCCCAGGCACCTATCGAGGCACTCTGCAGCAGTCCCTCACTGCCAAAGATCCATTCTTGCACCGTCTGGTAGTCGGCTCTCTTGCCGCCAAAAGTGCGTTGTACCCAGCCCGAATTGGCGTCGGCATCGATGGAGAACTTGTTGAGGCTCCAGATCAAGAGAGTAGGTATGGCCAGCCACTGTGCCCACGCTATTACATTACAGAGGAACCATCTGAAGCGCGAAGAGTCTGGCGTGGCTAGTCGTAGCGTCGAGTAGACAAAGTAGTAGACACTGAGAGACAGGGAGAAGGCCAGTCCACAGGTGCGGCCGCCAATGTCGAATGCGAGGGGTATTGTGAAGATGATGGCGCCGAGGAAGGTTGTCGACGAGACTACCCGTGATGCTGTGGCCCACATGCCCATGCGGACGCCGTCCTCGCCAAGCTCGTGCAGCAACGAGCGTGGCCTCTGTGGTGGGCGGCGGCGGAGATTCGAGGAGTTTGAAGCGCGACGGACGCGCAGGCAGCGCGGGAGAGGGTACTGGGAGTCACTCGACGTGTGAGTGGGCGTGCGGGAGACGTGGTTGAAGATTCGCGAGCAACGCCCTGGCTATCGATTATCTTCACGTGTCAATCTCGCTAAGTGGAAAGCTCGAGCGTCGCGGAGAGCGGCTGCACAGTGCTGGGCCGGGTCTGAGGGAGAAGCAGCTCTGGATACCGGCTGGGAGCTAGCTGCAGGGTGAAGAATCGGTGCACGAGGGACTCTGATACTGATATTGCCTGCTCTGTCCGAGTAGGCACGACTTGGGGCTACGGATGGATGCGTGCTCGCGTGCGCAATCTTGGAACAGCGCACGATGATGGCGACGGCACGAGTCTAGGCCTTGACGTCGTCCAGCCGTCGGTGTTCTCCCACCTTCACGACGCTTATGGCGTCTTCCTCTCTGAATGTGACGATCTTGCTGCTTTGCTTTTCTGTGTCCCCTCCACTAAGCTAGCTGACCGGGATGTTGATCACCCGGGGATGTTGATCACTCACAAATCTCAGCACTCCCACACAAAACACGTGTTATCTCTCCACGTACTCAACCAAAATGGGCGACCGTGAAGCAGC